>NW_004567109.1:204297-207736 GCF_000260355.1 Condylura cristata | reverse complement strand
GAGGCCAGTTTGCCGGGCTGTGCCGGCGGGTGTGTGGCTGCCCCCTGGCCGGCCCACTGCCCACTGCCCCCGCCCTGTAACGGCCGTGGGAGCGTGGGCCCAGCGCTGATGCATAAATAACACCAGGGCCAGCTGCCGGCCAGCCACGCCGGCTCACGGCGCTGGGGGGCACTGCGCTGCTGGCTGTCCGGAGGACGCGGCCGCACTGGCCCCGGCCTCTGCGTGGGGGAGATCTTGGTGCTTCTCCGAGTCCCTCCTTGTTTGGGGGGGCTGATGTCAGGTGCCGCATTAAATCACCTAGGGGAGAAGGGGGGATGGGCAAGGAACCCCCTGGGCTGGAGGAGCAAGCGGAGGGGCTTGGGGGGGGCGGGGGGCAGAGGCCAAGGCAGCCCCCGGGGGCTGGCCAAGCCGCTCCCGGCCCGACTCCGTCCCCGAGGCCCTCTGTGTGCGGGAAGATGCAGCGACCTGTGAAATGGCGGAGAGACTTCTCCTCCTCACCGCCGAGAAGGGGGGCCGCGGGCCTGTCCCCCCACGCCAGGCCACCGGGAAAGCAGACACGTGGGGGGGCAGGGGGAGCCCTCCCCCTCAGCCGCCGGCGGCCCCCTCCAGCTCCTCAGGTGACCCTGGCCCGGCGGCCGGCGGCCAGCCCAGGTGGCATCAGGGCCGCGGAGCTGACCAAGGCGCCTGCTTGTCGGCCGCTTCCTATCCCCTGCGGCCGCGGACACCGTTACTACCAGGCCGTAAATTCAAGGGCTTGGACAGTCTAAGGGCGGCCACTGCTCAAGCAAACGCGTTTCAGGAAGGGACGCGCGGAGCCACGGGAACCAGCCTCCTTCCCGAGGAGGCCTGCGGGGGCCTGGGGCGCCTGGGGCTGCGGCCTGGGGGGCAGGCGGGGGGCAGAGCACAGGCGGCGCTGACCAGACGTGGCCCCCACGGGGTAGACGCGGGAGCGCTGCCCTGCCTGGCCCCCAGGACTCACAAAGGTGGGGACGGCCCTTTATTGGAACTAGAAGTTACCCCCAATTCCCGCTCCCCAAAATCCTGGAAACACTACCCTGTGTGCTCCCCCTCGACAGCCGCCCACCCTTGCCGCCAACGTCCTGGGAGCCTCAGCCGCCCCCGGCCACCCCGATGGGGCTCCGGCTCGGGCTGCGGAGAGGCGCCTCAGCCGCCCCCGGCCTGTCGAGGCACCGTGAGGCGTCCTGGCGGGGCGCAGCCACACTCCGTCCTCAAGGCCCTTGGGGAGCAGCGCGCACCGTCAGGGACACACGCTGGGGGGTGGTCTTCCTCAAGGGCCTCTGCCGCCCCGAGCAGGTGCACGCGGCAGGTCTCCGGCGCTCTGGGTGTTCCCGGAAGCAGCCCGGAGTCCTGGTGACGGACACTGCGCCCCCTTGACTGGACACTCTCGGGGGCGCTCACCCGGCCAGAGCCCTCCCACGCAGGGACGCACGGCTGCGGCCTCCTCCGGCTGGCACCCCTCCCCCCCCAGTGTCCAGGTTGGGGCCAGGCCAGGCGCCAGGGCCAGAGGCCTTGGGGAGGGGCAGGCCGGCAGGGGAGGGCGCAGTCTCCCCACTCCGGTAGCGGCCTGTGCCCTGAGGGAGCTTCGGGGCAGGCTGGTGCCCGCTCCGCCGGTCTGGCTCTCCCGGCCCGGGGCAGGGCCGAGCGGCGGTGACCGTGCACGTGTCTTCGCTGGGGAGCGTCCTCTGGCCCTGCCTGGGCCCTGAGCTCTTACCGCCATTTTGAATGCTGGCTGGAGAAAGCCATGCTGCGGGGAGAGGAGGGTCCCCGGCCCCGCTCCCCTGCCCGCTGCCCACCGGGGAAGCCGCAGGCAGCGGTCCCGAGAGGCAGGCTGGGCGCGCCCCCCTGAGGACCCCCGCGGGAGCCCGGCCAGACGCGCGTGGCTCTGGGCTCGCAGCCTGCCTTGACCGCTTTCATTTCTCCCCGAGCCAAAGCCCAGCGAGGCTCCTGGGGGTGACCTTGGTCTGAGTGGCCGAGATTTAGGACCCTGGCGCCGGGGCTGCCCGGGCCTCTGCTGCCCACACAGCGCTCTGCGGCCACACTGCGGGTTTCGTCCCTCCGAGGGGCCAGCCTGACGCTGCGAGGGGGGCCGGCTGGGGCCTGCGGGGAGGGGCCCTGGGGCCGTCCAGCTGGACAGGGCAGCCCCTCAGGCGGCGCCATCGCCAGACTCGGGCTCCCGCTGGCTGCCCCCGGAGACCCCGCTGAAGAGGCCCGGGGAGCCCTCGGCTCAGCCCAGACTCCGGCCTGGCCGCCCGCGCTGTGGCCACCCGTGACCGTCTCCGTCAGGTCAAGCCTCGTGCCCCGGGCGGCTTTGGGCGCCACCCCATGCGGCGCCTGGGCGAGGGCTCGTGACCGGGGGGTCGGCTGGAAGCGGCGGGGGCAGAGGCCGGGCGCTGGGCTTGATTCGGTGAACCGCCCTGCCGACCCTCGGCCCCTCCGCGTGCTGCACAGCAGGCACAGCCCAGAGGCGCGGGCCGGGGCGGGGGCCTGAGGGGAAGGCGCCAGCACACGGGCAGCGGAGCCCTGGGAGTGGTGGGTGCCGGCCAGCGCCCGGCGACACCCGTGCCAGGGCCTGGGCGTTGTGCGGCTGCAGGGGAGGCGGCTCTCAGGGGCCCCGCACCCCGCCACGCCCTTCGGGGCCTCGGGGCCCTGTGCGGAGACCGGTGGGAAGTCCCAAGGCGGGGCTCGGAGCCCCGCTGGCCGGATTCAGACCCCGGGGGCACTGCAACGTGGGAGCCGCCCGAGAGCCTCCAGAGCCCCGGGGCCTCACACGCTGCCGGCTTCCGGCTTCCGGAGCCAGCTCGGCCCGCTCTCCGCCTCGCTGTCCCTTCGCCCCCAGCAGGAGGGGCCGGCCTGGGGACAGGCGCCCGCTGGCCATGTGCGGCCTGGCGCTGTCTGGGCAGGCCTTGGCCGGCTCAGCGCGGGGACGTGGTGGCCCGCGGGCGCGCTCCTGCCGGCTTCTCCCTGGGGGGCCCCGGCTTCTCCCTGGGGGGCCCCGGCTTCTCCCTGGGGGGCCCCGGCATCTCCCTGGGGGCCCCGGCTTCTCCCTGGGGGGCCTGCCCGGCGAGGTCGAGCCCCAGGACCGGCTGTCCCTCGCCGAGAGCGGGGAGCTCGCCGAGGCACGGGCCCGGAGCTGGGGTCCGATCCGCGGGGAGGGCCTCGCTCCCACAGCCCCGGCCCCCACTGCTAGTGGGGCCCCCTGCGCCCCTTGGCCCTCCCGGCGGAGCCGTCTGCCCCCCGCCCTCGGTTCTGTCTCCTTGCTTGCTCCCCGGCATGTTGTCGAGCCCCGTCTCTCCTCGAGGCACCCCCAAATCCGGTTCCAGGGACAGTGTGGGACGCACCTGGGGCCCCTCGGCCCGAGCCCCGGGCTGGCACCTGGGCCGCAGCTCTGAGGGCGCCTGGGAACGCAGGGCTGCCGCTG
>NW_004567109.1:201309-204197 GCF_000260355.1 Condylura cristata | reverse complement strand
CCCTGGCTCTGTTGTTAGCCCTGTCCAGCAGACACTCACCTGGCCACTGGAGCCATCAAACTCTGAAATCCACACACTACTAGTAGACAGCTGCATAAAAATGTAACCAAGTTTCACAATCAATATACTACCTTTTCCACTGAGACATTTAATTTCTTTTAAAAGATTTATTTATTTGTGCATACAGAACTGGGGTACAGGCCAGAGGTGCAGGGGTGGTGAGAGGATTCCCCAGAGACAGAGTGGGGAGCAGAACAGGCCGACTGGCGAAGTCCACTGCTGAGGGGAGCAGCGGGCGGGTCAGGAGAGGTCTGCCGCACCCCGGGGTCACCTCCGGGACATGGGGGGATCGGACTCGTGCTGAAGTGGCTTCAGCATCTTAGTGCAGTGCTTTAACCTGCTGTGCCCCCAGGGAGGGCCCGAGACATTTAATTTTTAAAAATAAACATATCACAGAGGGTGATTATATCCTGTTTCTTGAGGATTTCTCAGAAACTATGATTAAGTATAGCCAAATCTATAATAAACTTTAAATGTTTATTCAACAAGTATTTATTAAGTGTTCATTGTGTGTAAGGCGCTCTGTTTGCAACCAGGAATCCAGGGAGAAAAAAGAGCCTATAATTGAATTTAAGCTGCTTCTATATAGTCTTATACTTGGAGGGAAATTAATTAACATTGGATTTTCATTAGGCTAAAAGTATATGGTAAACAGAGTATGCCAGTGTGTGTGCCAGTGTATATATAGTGTCACCATGTTACACTGGTAGATGGAAAAGAAAAGAAAGTGGAGAAAAAGCAAATTTAAATCAAAGCAAAAACATCAAAACTAGAAAAGAAGAGATAAAAGCAGGACAAGTTAAAAAAAATCCTTCTGGGAAAAGGCAATGTATGTGGGGCAGTGTTAAATAATTCCAGCTACATTCTGCTTATTTGACATCTACTAAAAGGGTACTGAAAATTTGAAAGGGAAAGTGTTTCAAATATACAACAGGAAAGTAAAAAGCTGGAATCGTTTTATTACACTAGACAAGAGAGGTTACAAGGCCAAAGTAAAAGCATCTCATTAGATGCCTTAATTCACTAGGTGGATAAAAATAGTTAAACTCATATGCCTCTAATAACATTGCCTTAAAATTTATAAGGCAAAGCATGCCAGGATCACAAGGTGAGATCTAAAAATCTACAATCGTCGAAGCTGTTTTAATATAGCTCTCTTTTATACTATCAGGTGAACTCTTTCACGATATATCATACCTGATTGGTAAGGATAACAAGTTTAAGCTAATGAATATGTGTCAAAACCAATAGCCAACATCAGGAAACTTGGTATTTTCAACAATGCACTAAACATTTAGAAAAAAATAGCTATGTGTTAGTTTATAAGACCTGGACTATGAGAAAACTCCCTTAACCTTGATAGTAAGGTATGTCAACATATAGTGTCATTTGAAATAGTAAAATGAATTAAAATCATTTTCTTTTATTATTATTATTATTACTATAATATTAGTTTATTTTTACATATTTTTCTGCATTTTTCCATCTCAGTTGCAATCCCCTTGGAAATCATTTTCGTTTAAATCTAGAATAAAAGAGATGTCTGCCCACTATTTCAGACTGTCTGAGAGACCTACACAATAAGTGAAAAGAAATATATTAAAAGCATATAAGGAGAGAGAAGACAGCTGTCACTTTTAGATATTTTGGCCCAGATAGAATTCTGACAAAATCTGTAATGTTTTACTTGGTAAGGCGGTTTGGTAAGACCAATGGACAAAAACGCCAGCATGCATCCATCCATGGCAATTCTATACGTGAGCAGAGCGCCAATATGCGGGTTAGAACGAGATGCCGTGACAGTGCCAATAAAATAGAATCCTAGAAACAAAAGTATGCAATGTTTGATCAGAAATATACAACTTGATTGAAAGGCACTGACCACCCGAGTGGACAGGCTTTCGTATTGCTGAGCGGGAACGCTGACACAGATCGTCTTTAAAGAGTCTGGTGTCACAGACGAGGGGGTCCAGCTTCAAGACCCCCTCCCGCCAAGCAGGAGGGGCTCCCCTCTGCTGTGAGCAAGGGACCTCAGCCTGCTGCCCCTGAGGACTGGGAGCGCCCCCCTCAGGACAGGGGAGCACCCAGGGGAGCGCCCACCCCAGGGCAGGGGAGGACGCACACTCCATGTGGCCAGCGCTCCTGGTCAGCGTCTGCTGGCGCTCAGACTGCGCCCACTGTAAGGTTTCCCAGCGTTAAAACTCACTTTCAGATGGAATCAAAAAAGTGAAATCCCGAGTGCAGAAATCAGCTTTATAATTTCTCTGCTGCTTCGCCATCGCTCGGAATGACTTCAGGCCGCGCGTCAGCGCTGCTGTGCTGGTGCCTTTAGCTCCGCCTGAGTCTGCAGCGCACGCACTGGGGCCCGGCTCGCCTCCTCCTCCCCTCCCAGCCCGCCCGGTTCACAAAAGGGGGCAGCTGAAAGGGGAAGTGTCCGCCGAGAGGGGTTCGGTCTCCTGTTGCCGCCAGAACAGATTGAGCTTCACCCAACACGGATTCGTTCTTACAGTTCTGGAGGTCAGGAGGCTCGAGTGACTCACAGTGGCCCAAACTCAGGATGAGCCGAGCCGGCTCCTTCTGGAAGCTTCTGGGGAAGATCCAGCTCCCCCTGTCCACTCCAGAGGCTGCTCTGCTCCCCTCGGCCCACAGCGCCCGGTGCGTCCCGGCTGCCATCTTCACACGCCTCCCTCTGCAGCCGGCGTCGCGGTCTGGCAGCGGAACAAGGAGGCTCCCCGTCGCCAGCCCGAACGTGGTGACGCCACAGAGGCCTCTGACCCCGAAGCAGTCAGGCCTGGAGGCCCGGAGCGGGCACCTGGGGGCTCTTACGC
>NW_004567109.1:199657-201148 GCF_000260355.1 Condylura cristata | reverse complement strand
GGCGGCGCCTGGGTGGGCGCGGGGCTGCTGCCTTTCCTGCGGCCGGAGGCAGCGCCAGCCGGTTCGCCCAGGGTGAGGCCGCAGTCAGCAGCTTTTGGCCTGCTTCCTTCAGCAGAGCCCAGGGCTCGCCTACACGGGCCGCCTGGACTTGGGGTTCCTGGCACGGGGCGAGGCGCCCTGCTCGGTCGCAGTTCCCGGACCCGCCCTCGCCGCCAGCTGGTGGCTGCCACGCTCACACCCCGGCCGGAGGGCCAGCCCGCCGCTCCGCCCAGACCAGCGAGTGACCACCGCGCGGCTGGTGGCTATCGGTGTCCAGTCCGCCGAGCGGGTGGGACGTTCCAGTTGCCTTGCGTCCCGCTCTCTTTCCCTGGGTCGCCCCTTTTCTTCCCCTCTTGTAAATAAACCCGTCACGGACCCTCTGTGTGTGCAGGACGCTGAACGTGAGGCGCGGCGAGCCCACAGACAGGCGGCCCCGCTCGCACGGTGCCCTGTAACAGGCCTCCCCTGGCCTCCGGGCCCTCCTCCTGCGGCCAGCAGAGGGCGGCGTGGGCCCCTCGACCGCAGCTGCCGGGCCTGGGGCGGTGGGTGACGTGGCCACAGGACGCTGCCCGGCCCCTTGGGACGCGCCACGCCCCCGCTGCCCGCTCGCCCCGGCAGGACGCGCCGGCCTGCAGACACAGGCCGCGGCTCTGGCCCTGCCCCAGCCCCAAAGGGGCCCAGCAGCGCCGTGTCTGTCCTGGGGCCCGTGTGGGGTGCCAGGGTCGCACCTGCCAGTGCCGCGTCCTCGGGCGCCACGCTCCCGGCCTGGCCACCTGGGCCCTGCCCTGCCGCTGGTCCGCGGCGCCTGGACCGGCGCGGTGCCTGCTTATGTATTTATGCGCCCCGGAATCACCGCTCCCGGCACCCTATTTACTTACAATATCACAGTAATTGTGGGATAATTGTGCGGGGGGAAGGAACAGCCAGGGTCTGTGCAGTAAGTGGGTGATAAAACCAGACTTTATGGGCTCTGCTCGGGGGTGATCGATGGCCTTAATATTGCATCACGTAACTAACGGCTCCCAGTTCAGAGGGGCTGGGATTTGCGCCGGGACCCCCAGCCAGCAGGCGGGGCCGGGGCTCTCCCGCGAAGCTGGTGGCTCCCGCCTCCTTCCTCTCGCGCTGGAGAGAGGCCAGGCGCGGCCTCCGGGCGCTGTGCCCCGTCCTGGCCTGGGCGCCTGTGAAGACAGCCTGGGGCTGCAAGGGCGCCCCGACTTCCGCAGCCCACCTGCGCCCCGAGCCTCCCGCAAGGACGTCGCTCCCCGCCCCGCGTGAGACACAGGAGCAGGGTGGGGTCCCCGCCAGGCCGGCCACGTCCTCCGCCCTCTCCCGGCCCGCTCAGGCGTCGAGCTGGTCCTGCAGGCCCGAGGAGGGCCAGGCAGGGCCAGGCAGGCCAGGCCGGGCGTGTGCCCCCGGCAAGGGGTGGGTGTGGGCCCGGAGGGAGAGGCGCCC
>NW_004567109.1:198340-199557 GCF_000260355.1 Condylura cristata | reverse complement strand
GGGGCAGGGGGCCCCGAAGCACAGACCCCCGCCCCTGGCGACCTGCCCGTCCAGCCTGAAGCTGCTCTCATGTTAAAAGGAAAGTTTCAGATAATTCAGCGTGTGGAGCAAAGGAGATCCACGGGACGGGAAAAGTAAGTCCCGTGTCTGCAGGTCTTTAACGAAGAGGTTTTTAAAACACTTCTTACGTCCGCAAAGTGGAGGCTTCGGTAGGTGAGTTGTAAACGTTCTTTCCTTCCCATAATTGTAAGTGAGATGTTCTTTAATGTGCAATAATAATGCTCACGCTGTGCCGTTTCGCAGCTAATAATTATACACAACAGCGTGGGGCATGAGCAGGAACAGGAAGTTTCCTCCTGAGCGTGCCACGCCGTCTCCTCTCCGGCTACCTGCCTCATTTGCAGGGACTCTGTTTCCTGACCCGCTCTAGGAACAGAGGCACGGGCGAGGCACGGCCGTGGCACGGCCGTGGCACGGCCGTGGCTTTCTTCAGCCTGCAGGGCTGGGCGGCCCCGCAAGGCGGTCGGGAATAGGCTGCTTCTGTTCCAGGGTAGCCCAGAGTGGACGGGGCTGGTGTGTGGGGCAGGCCCTCGCGCCCACCTCCACCTGCTGCACAGCCCAGGGAGCTGCTCCCAGAGAGCCGGGGAGGGCCGAGAGGCCGGGAGGGCAGCTCCGGTGTGGGCCCTTGGCAGGGCCTCGGCTCACCCGGCTCCTGGCGGGCACCAGCCCACACCGCGCAGGGCCGGGCACGGGCCTGCCACCCACCGCTGCCCGTCCCAGCCTGCGCCCTCGGCAGTGGGGCAAGAAGGGCCGGCCCGGACCCACGGGCCATCCACATGGCGCGACAGTAGACATGGTGCCCAGCCATGGCCACCTGGGCGGGGGTCCCTGGTGGACACGGCAGCGCGGTCTGCGTCTGCGCCACTGAGCTCCGGCTGCCCCTGGGCAGGGAACCGGAATCTGAGTCCACGCCTGCGCCAACGCCCACACCGGTCTCGCTCCCAGCACTGCGGACAGGCTGGGCAATTTCAGGGGGCCCGACACTGCAGGCCGGGACAGCGCGTGGGCATGAGTCGGCCGGCGGCCAGAGCCCTCGGATCGGTGGTCATGGAGCGCTCGTGTTGCCTCTGGGCCTGCCGAGAGCCGGTCGGCCCTCTCCTCCGGCGCCCGAGGCCCTGCGGGGCCCAGAGGCAGGCCGGCCCGGCTCGCGCTGAGGG
>NW_004567109.1:197202-198045 GCF_000260355.1 Condylura cristata | reverse complement strand
GACTCCCCTGCAGGCAAACGTGCGCGGGCAGGCTGCGTAGTGCAGTGGTGGGGGCCGCAGCGCCCGGGCTCGAGAGCAAAGGCGTCGGGGTGGCGCCCGGCCTCCCACGGAACGCAGGGGCGTCGGCGGGCAGGAAGGCTACCGCGTCCCTGATGGATCGCAGGGCCCCCTGGATTCGTGGCGGCAGCGCTGAGGCTGCGCAGGGGAGGGACGCGCTGAAGGCTCGGGGTGCGCCGCGGGGCTCGGGGTGCGCCTGCTTGGCTCGGGGTGCGCCTGCTTGGCTCGGGGTGCGCCTGCTTGGCTCGGGGTGCGCCTGCTTGGCTCGGGGTGCGCCGCGGGGCTCGGGGTGCGCCTGCTTGGCTTGGGGTGCGCCGTGGGGCTCGGGCTTCGCAAGTCCGCTTCTAGCCTGCCCGTCTGCCGCCCGTCCCTCGCCGGTGTCCACTCCTAAAGTCCCCTGTCCCGAGACCTTTGTGAGCGCGTGTGCGCGCCGTCCCCTTCCTCGTCACCTAACGTTTACTTGTCCCCCGTCGGCCCCAGCTGCCCACGCCCACCGCGGCAGTCACCGGCCTTCATCCTTTATCGCCTGTCGTTACTGTACTTCTGTTTGTTTCTTTTTATCAACCCACCACCCACCCACCCGTCCTCCACCCACCCTCCAGCCTCCCCACATGCACCCACCCACCCGCCCCCCAACCTCTACTCTCTGTCTCAGCGTCACCTGGGGAGGGGCCGGGTGGGGGGGGTGACCGTGTGAATGTGGGTGCAGGGCCCAGACTGTGCCTGGATCAGTTCAGGCTTCTGGAGTTTGATCCCTGGGCTGCAGCGTGCTGAGTGCTTTTGTTC
>NW_004567109.1:194903-196753 GCF_000260355.1 Condylura cristata | reverse complement strand
CCTGCTGGCCGCATTCCGGGCGGTGCCGCCGTCCTCCCAGTTTACCCGCCGAAGTGCCAGGGCGTGGGAAAAGTGGGGCTCGCTGGGGCGCCTTTCGACCCCCCAGAGCTGGACTCGAGAAGCTCCTGGAGGGAGGGGAGAGCGGGTGTCGGGGGCGGAAGCAGCCTGACTGGCACCCGTGGGACCGGCCCGCTCCCGGCCCCTGCGTGAGACGCTGGGGCCATCTCTAGTCCCCGAGAGCCCCCGTCCTGCGGCCGCTGCCCGTGCGCCCAGTGGGGCCATGGTCGGGGCTCCCCGGCCGTCAGAGGAGCCCTTTCCCGGGGGCCTCCCTCGTCTCGCCGGCCAGGGCTGGGGCCCGCAACCCCCCCCCCCCGGCCTTCCCCCCGAGGCCGGGGTTCTGCGTCTGGTTCTCCGGATCCCAAGTCGAGGCCTCGTGGTGCCAACGGCGTCTTGGGGCCTCAGGGCTGGAGCTGAGCTGAGCCTCTAAGAGGGCAGCGTGGGCAGCCCGGCCCAGCGGCGCCCAGGCCGGGAGCGGCCACCCCTCGGCGGCCAGCAGAGCGGGCGGTGTGGGGCGGGGCCGGCCCTGTCGGAGCTGACAAAGACAAGCCGGGCCTGGGAAGCCCAAGAGAGGGGCTGTCTCTGCCTCAGGGCACCCCGTCTGGGCCCTGGGGGTGCAGGTGCTTGTCCCGGGCTGCTGGCCGGACAGGGCCAGGCGGGCTTCGCACGTGGCTTGAAGACAAAGAGGTTGATGGAAGTGGGGGGGCATCACCGGCGGACCGGCCAGTGCTCTGCGAAGCCCCAGGTGCCTCACAAGAGGGGCAGCACCCACAAACACAGCAGCCCCCGAGCCCCCCTGCCGCAGGGCTGGCGGCCGCCGCGGCCCGGGCGCTGGGCAGGGGAGCAGGTCGTCCGCGCTCTCGGCTGGCCGGAGTCTGCCCGGCTCGGGCTCGGACCGTTCCCCGAGCGTGGTCAATATTTTCAAGCTCCTTTTTTGAATCACCCTGGTCTTCCATAATCCGGAAGGTTCTTAGAGGCCTTGATGCATCGGGTATTTTCCAAGCACGCTGTCTCGGCCGATCTGCAGATAGCGGAGCTGGAGACTCTTAACGGGAGAAGAAAATGTAATGAGACTAATTTCATTGCCAGAGAGCCGGGCGCGGGAGCCATTTATCACGGCAGCGGTGCAGGAGCCGCGGTGCGGCACAGGGGTGCAGGGGCAGCCGCGGAGCCCAGTGACAGCCTCGTCTGCGGCCCCTGCCTGGCGGGGCGCCGCGGGCATCACTGGCACGGGGGTCCTGTCCGTGCCCCCCGAGCTTGGCATAGCCCCCCCGACCTGGAGCCTCCCTCTGCCCAGCCACCTGTCCCCGAGGAGCGCGGCCACCTGCGTGTGGACCCGCGGGGGCATTGTCAGAGCCTGCTCGCAGGGGTGCGCCCGCACGCTCAGTCCACACACGGGCCGTGTGCACCCCGCCTCCCCACACCCCCCGCTTTTGGGTGCCGGTCAAGCAACGCAGCCCGAGTCTGAGCCCGAGGCCTGGCTCCCACGACGGCGTCTTCCAGCCCAGCCCTGTGCCGGCCGGGGGCTCGGGACATGCTCAGGGGCAGCCGTGGGCGCGCGTGGTCTTGGGGCTCCCAGCTGGCCAGGGGGTCCACTCCCACGACAGCGAGTCGCTGCGTCCGGCCCCTCCCTGCGGGCCTCTGGTTTCTACGGCTGAGCCCTCCGTCCCCAGGCCCGCGCCTGAGGCCCCCAGCCGCCTCCTGAAGTGGCCTCGGAGGACGAGGCCGGTCTCGGGGGGCGGGTCCCCGCCCGTCATCGGGGGCTGACCACTGGGCCGTGGCCGCTGACGCCC
>NW_004567109.1:193868-194704 GCF_000260355.1 Condylura cristata | reverse complement strand
AGCGCCTGGCAGGGGCTCCCGCCGCCCTGCCCGCCCTTCTCACCCGCCGCCCACCCCGGGACACTTGCCTCTGAGTCTTCGAGGTGACGGTGCCTCTGGCTCAGGCCCCGCCTGGTCTCCCGAGGCCCTGCACTGGCTCGGCCTGGCGGGGTGGCGGGGGGCTGTGGGGGGCTGTGGCCGCAGGGTCCTGCCAGAGCGCGGCTCTCACTGCTTCTGGGGCAGCCGGTCACCCCCTGGCCTGCTTTCCGTCCGGCTTCAGCGAAGGGGCCTGCCTGCCCCTTCCTCGTGGCCTTCCATGCTCCGTCTGCGTTGGCTGGCGCCTCCCGCCTCCCCCGGCCCCCCCTTTCTTTGTCCCTCCCCCTCCCGCGCACCCTATGGTGTCAGTCTCTCTCCCGCCCCCCGACGGCCAGGGCAGGACTCAAACAGACGAGCAGGTGTTCCGGTGCCCGCCTGGCCGCGGAGGGGCAGAGCCCCACCCTGGCTCTGAAGCAGATCCCGCGGGCTGGCTGGAGATTAAAATGGCCATTATCTTGCACATGACCGTACCCGTCAGGAGCGGGCCTGTCTGACACGTGACCGGCTGCGCCAGAACAGGCATCCTGGGCTCCGCTGGGCGCCGGACAGCTGCTGTCTGGAAGGGACAGGGGCGCTGTTGGGGGCGGAGCCCGCCCAGCCCGGCCGGCAGCACTCTCCTCCGGGCCAGTTTCCTCAGGGTGACCTGCGGTGCTGATCCGTCTCTACCGCCCCTCCCTTCTCCCCGCCTTGAAGCTCCTGCTTTTCTCGCCGCCTCTGGGAGATCTGCAGGGCGGGCGAGGCTTCGCCGGGGGCCGGGGGCC
>NW_004567109.1:190616-191905 GCF_000260355.1 Condylura cristata | reverse complement strand
CCGGGCCTGCCCAGCTCACCCATCGGCTCGGTACTGGCTATCGCCGAGACTGGCTGCACGGGCGCCCTCACGCAGCCTCCCAGCCAGGCAGACCCAGGGGTACACGGGCCTGCCTCAGAGGGGCCCCGCTCCTGCACTCCGCTGACTGCCAGCCGGCCCGACTCCCTGTCCACACAACCCGGGCCAGGCTGGCAGAGCACCGCCCCGGGGCTCTGGGGTGACAGTCTAATCTGGGGACCGGGCCGGCTTTGTGGAAATGGTTGGGAGCGGGGCGCTGTGTGCAAAGCCTCGAAGCCGGCCCGCTGGAGGGAAAAGCCCCAGACTCGGCCCCCAGCCCACGGTGGGCCCTGGGCCCCGCCCCCGCCCTTCACCTACCGGCGCGGAGCCCTCGGCAGGCCCAGGGCAGGCGCCCTGAGCCCTTGCTCGGGCCCCCGCGAGCCCTTCGCACAGTGAAATATTCTTTGGCGGCCTCTTGGCCATTATTTGCCATAATTGTGACAGGCTGGAGCAGTCAACTAGATTTAAAGGAAGCGGCGGAGAGTGGTTAATTAAAAGATGGCGGCCTCGCCGGCTGCCGCGGGCGGCCTGCTCCGCCGCCCAGTGCCAACCCGGCCAGGCCTTGAGCTTGTCCGCGCCCTGCAGGCCACGGCCAATGAAGAGCGAGCGCGGTGGCTGGTGACCGCAGCCCGAGGCCAGGGCTCAGCGGGCCGCTCTCCCTCTCGCGCTGCGGATAAAGGATTCGACTCACTTCGTCTTGCCTTGGATGGATTTTGGAATTTCAAAGGCTGTTAATTTTAAGACGGCAGCATTTGGGGTCATTTCGTGACACCCCATTAGGACAGTGAGAGCATCAAGTATTTTAATCTGGGGCCCTGAATTATTTAGGGCCCCGCGCTGATGAGTCTGATGAAATATGCTTCCCCCTCCTTCGGGGGCTCCATAGCTGGCCACGGAAATCATTCATTAACACAGAGAGGAAGAGGGAGCTGGAGAGAGCCCTTCTGTCAGGGCCGTTAAAACGCTCTATCACTGATGAGCTATAAAGGGGAGAGACACGATCACACTCCAGAACATTCGGAATATCATTAATTTCAACGATCTGTTCCAAAATCACAGAGCTGTTAAAATAAAACTCCAAGTTTGGGGGGAGGAGGGACACCGCCCGATGACTGCAACGGGCCGCACACATTCCGGTCAGCCAAACTGACCTCACAGCTCCCCGAGGCGCTCGGGGGCGCCGGCGGGTACCCCGGGCACCCTGCCCCTCGCGGGTGCGGCCCGTGGGCAGC
>NW_004567109.1:189964-190516 GCF_000260355.1 Condylura cristata | reverse complement strand
AGCGTGTCCCTGACATGCGAGCGCCGCGGCCCCCGCGGCTTCCGGGGAGCCGGCACCCCCCGGCGCAGCCTCGTGGGGGGCTGGGGCGGCTGCCAGAGGGCCCAGCCTGCCTCCGCCTGTCGGGGTCGCTGCGACGCAGGAAGGGCCGGGCCGTCCCAGCCCGGGCACCAGCTGCTCGGCCGCCGGGAGGTGGCTTTGCTCCTAGTCTCGGGGTGACCCCGCTCGCCCCCGGGGCCTCCTGGGAGGGCTCCCGGCCGCCTGACATGCGGGGGGGGGGGCTGCCCCAGGCTCTCCTCACCCGCCCTCTGCTGCCCGCTCGCTTCTGCGTGTCTGCAGCCATGGTTCCGTCTCCCCTCCACACGCGCGTTCTGTGTGTGCCCGGACTTGGCACTTCTGGCACGTGGACAGACGCACCCCCAGCGCCAGGGACGGTGCGGAGTGCGGCTCTGGCTCACCCCCAGGTCAGCCTGGGATGGCGCTCACCGTGCCTCTGTGTCCTCCTCAGGCCGAGCAAGCACACTTCAGTTGGTTTATAGCACAGGCAAGAGCTAC
>NW_004567109.1:185853-188133 GCF_000260355.1 Condylura cristata | reverse complement strand
GGCCTCTTGGCCATTATTTGCCATAATTGTGACAGGCTGGAGCAGTCAACTAGATTTAAAGGAAGCGGCGGAGAGTGGTTAATTAAAAGATGGCGCACGCCACATTCCGTAATTGACACCGAGAGCTGTTTGCACCAGGAAAGCAGTAACTTCCAGTTAGCATGAAGAGCGCTCGGCCCCGTGTCCGCTCCCGCCGTGGGGCTGCGCCGTGGGCATGGGCGTGTGGCCTGCGGGGCGGGCGCCCGCGCGGAGCAGCGAGGCCTTCGGGCCGCGGTGGCCGGCCACCAGCCAGGCCCGTGGGACGCCCAGCCTGGCCCTGCGCCAGAGCGCCCGCGGACGGCGTTTCCACGTGGCACAGTCGCTTCACTGTCGCTTTAGAACTATCTTTGTCGAGGTGACCTTGGCTTAGACCACAGCGTGTGATTCAGGGTACACGGTCACGCCGCTTCAGGTGCACGTGAGCACCCAGCCCACCGCCGAGGCCCCCGACGGGCTCCCCGGCCCGGGGCCCCCCAGGTTGCGCCCACCCGCACCCCTCTGGCGATTTCAGCTGGCGGCCAGCTGTCCGGGCGCCTGGTGAGTCCCGTCCGTCCCTCCGCTTCTTCTGTTCCACGTGTAAGTGAAGCCACGGCCACTTGGCCTCCCCCGCGCGTCTCCCTCGGCACAAGCCCCCGCGGCCTCACCTCTCTCACGGCCGAGCTGTGTCCACGCTCCTCCGGCCTCCGCACACCCGCTGTCTCCACAGCGTGGCTGTTGGAGCGCGAGCTGCAGGGCGTGCGGGAGACCACGCGTCCCTTCGACCCGAGGGCTTGGGCACCTTTGCAGCCTTTGGGTAGAACCTAGGAGTGGAACTGCTGGGCCACAGGGTGGGTCTGTTTCCAGCGTTCGGAGCGGCCCTGTCCTGCTTGCCACGGGGGCTGGCCCGAGCTTTCCCGCCGCGGCGCCGGAGCCTCTGCCAGCCACGCCCTCACTGTCTGCTCCGGTGCCGTGGCACCCCCAGGCGTCGGCTGGCGTCACTGTGGTTTTGACTCGTGTCTCCCTGATGATTAGACAGAACTCTCTGGGTACCGAGCAGTGTGAAGAGGGCTCGTGGCCAGTGAGGGGTCGGAGGTGCCACAGGGGGCTTCGGGGGAGCACTCCTGCGGGGAGCACCCCCTGGGCCTGCCCTCCTGGCGCTGGCTGGCTGCTCTCCTGGAGTCCTGCCCACCGGCTGCCCCCCCCACCTGCCCTGGCTCCCTGGGCCTTCTGGGCCTTCCTGGGCCCGGCGTGGGTCCTCGGTCACTGTCTCTGGGTGAAGCGTTGTGACCCCGCGTGGCCCCGGGGGTGGCAGCCCGACACAAAGGAGAACAGGCGCGGAGGTAGCAGCCCCTCTCGGGGGCCTTTCGCTCTGTCCAGCAGCGTCCCCGCAGCCTCCCGGGCACAGACTGAGAGCGGGCGCGGAGGGGCTCCCTGGGGAGCAGCGCTGGCGGGACGCGGCCGGGGGCCAGCTGAGACCCGGCGCCGCCCCAGCCCCCCAGGGCGCCCATGAGCCCGACAGCACTTGCTGCCCGGGTTGGGGCGGGGCTCGAGGCCCTCTCTGCCTGGAACACGGCCAGCTGGGCGTGGTACCCCACTCCCCCTCCCTGTGGGGCCCCCACGAGCCCCAGTGCACACTCCCCGATCCCCCGTGGCCATTCAAGACCCTTTCTGGACCCGCCCTCGGGCAGCGGCTGCTGGCGAGATGGCGCAGACTCGGGGCGCAGCCTGCTTGCCCGGGGCTCCCAGCCCGGTTGCCCGCTTGCCCTGGCGCAACAGGTCGCCCCCCCATCTCTGGGCCCGGGGAGCCGGGCGCCCTGGCGCCAGCAGCCTGGGGTGACGCTGTGATTCCTGGCGGCCGAGGTTGGGTCATGGTGGGGGACGCCCCATTCCCGGGGTGGGGATCTCGTGGACCAGGCTGTCTGGACAGAATGTCCACTGGCGCTGCGGTGCAGGCAACAGGCGTCCGTTGCCTGTGGGGCCGCAGGGCTCTGGCACAGGACGGGGTGGGGGGAGGGCTGGAGGTGCCTCTGTGTGGGCCCCCACGAGGGCCCCTGCCCAACTCGGGCAGCTATGTCGGTTTTCGAGTCAGGGTTGGAGAGCGGGGTCCTTGGGGTCACGCTGGGAAAGGCGCCCCCAGAAACCCTTTCGGCGGCACCGGCGGTTCCCAGGCGAGCGTCTCCCCGAGACAGACTCGGTGGTATGTGAAGGGCCGGTTGGCCGGGAAAGGCTGAGGGAGGCGCCCAGGACACGTGCCCAGGTACA
>NW_004567109.1:183492-184398 GCF_000260355.1 Condylura cristata | reverse complement strand
GGGGCAGGGGACCCGCGAGGGCTGCACCCCATCTCGTCACCCTGGGCCTGCGCTCCTGACCCTGCAGCCTCTGACACCTGCTGGGGTCGGCGCGGCCGGGCCTTGGCGCCTGAGGGTCCTGGGCTCCGTCGCCGGGTCAGTGGCCGTCGTCCCTCTGCCCAGCTCCAGCTCTGGGCATGGTGTGAGGCTCTGGTCTGTCCAGTTTTTCTGTTTTACCTCCGCTGGAGCCGCCCAGGAGGAGGCTCTCTGGAGCCTGAGGTCCCGGCGGCGCATCTGCGAGATGGTGCGGGCGTCCCGGCTGTGCGGCGGCTCCCGGGCCCCCCTCCGTCCTGGCCTAGAACTGGGGCGCCTGCCGGCCTGATGAAACAGGCGCGTGGCCGGCTCACAGGCTGCTGCTCCGGGCGCTGCCGGGGGCCGTGTTGCTGGGGAAGCGCCGCCGTTTCCGACACCAGCAGGCGCCGACCAGCTGCAGCGGCCCGAGCGGCCGTGCCTGGGGGCAGCCAGCGGCGGTCTGAGCCCACGTGGGGGGCACTCTCAGCCTGCCGGTGGGGGGTGGGGGCTCCGGCTGCGGATCCCAGACACGCCCCCGCCTGGGCCCCCGCGGCCTCCGGCGAGCCAGTCGGCTTCCTCGGCGCCTCCTCCCGCCTGCCTTCGGGCGCAAGGTGTGCGCCTCACCCGCACTTCCTGTCTCTGAGGCGCAGCCAGGGGCAGAGCTGGGCAAGAGGCCGCGGCCGCCTCTGCCCGCTGGGCTGGGCGGGGGCCCCAGGGAGGGTCGTCCACGCTCATCCTGGGCACCCCGACGTGGTGCCGAGAGAGGGCCCAGGCCTGTGCCGGCACCTGTGTGCGTGTGCACCTGCGCGTGCCGTGCCTGTGCGCACCTGTGTGCCCACGTGTGTGCCCGCGTGT
>NW_004567109.1:181443-182441 GCF_000260355.1 Condylura cristata | reverse complement strand
TGTGCCCGTGTGCCCATGTGCGTGCCGTGCCTGTGCGCACCTGTGTGCCCACGTGTGTGCCCGCGTGTGCCTGTGTGCCCGTGTGCGCTCTCTGGGCTTCCGCCCAAGGCGACACCCCCCGGTCTAACCCCCTGTCTCTCCTCTGTCATTTTCTGCCTCCGCCTTGGCGTTCGTCTCTCCAGGAAATTTCCTTAGCTCCATTCTCCTCTCGGGCGACGCAAGCCTGACTGTCTCCGCATATTTTTCATCCCTGAAAGCTGCTCTGCTGTGAATGCTCCTTTGCACAAGGACGTTCTGTCCCTGCGAGGCGCGTGTGTCCTCTCAGCGGGCGGCTGCCGTGCGCCGTCTCCCCCGGCCGGTGTCCGGCCCCGACGCTGCCGCCTCTCCTCAGGGGGTCCGGCGGGTGCACCCAAGCAGCCCCAGCACGGAGCCTCCCCAAGACGTGGGGCTGTGGGCCTGGGGGGCGCCCGCTCTCCTGGGGGCGCGGGCTCGCTGTCCTCGCTGGGCGGAGCCTCCAGCACGCCTCGGTGTCCTCAGGCGGGCTCGTGTCCTCGCCGGGCTCGTGTCCTCGCCGGGCGGAGCCTCCAGCACGCCCCGTCCGGAGGCAGCAGCGTCCCTGACCGGGCTCAGCGCGGGCGGGGCTCCGCCTTCAGGCCTCGGGCGTGCCAGCCGCTGGGGGGCGCCCGCTCTCCGGGGACCTGGACGCACCTGAGCCGGGGTCGGGCTGCGCCTCCCCCAGACAGTGCAGGGAGCAGTGGCCGGCTGCGGTCCGGCCCTCCTGCGGCCTCCGGGGCTCCCGTCAGGGCTCCCGAGGCACCTCCGGTGGCTCCACCTCCCGCTGGCTGCTCTGCACCGCGGGCGCAGGACGGGCCTGCCGGGACCAAGCTAGATGCTGGGGCCGATGGAGGTGCCCTGCCCCGCCTGGGCACGCGTGGACAGGCCGCGGCCCCTAAGCTTGCTGCGCCCCGCCCTGGAGGGGCTCAGAGGGCGGGGCCGCC
>NW_004567109.1:179668-181343 GCF_000260355.1 Condylura cristata | reverse complement strand
GTCGGGCTGGGCGGTCACAGCTGACCAGAGGCCCTCGCGCTGGCTCTGGCCGGGCCTCGCTTGGGCGGCCGCCTGGGGGCGCCCCGGCAGCTCTGTGGGCCCCACCCTAGGTCCAGCTCTCCCAGCCCACCAGCTGCAGGACCGACCGCCCTGTCCAGCGGAGGCCGCCCCGGCAGAGGGGCCCCGCCCACAGGTGTCAGGAGCCGGGTGCCGCCCGGTCGCCTCTGGTTCACCCCGAAGCCCTAACCCAGGATCTGGGGGGGGGGGCTGAACTGGGAGGTGGGGTGACGCAGCCCGTCCCCGTCCCAGGAGGAGATGGGCCCCGTGTGAGGACACGGACACGCCGAGGACAGAGGCGTCAGCCCTGCCGGGCGCCTGCAGGGGCTGGGCCCCCCCCCCACCGCCACAGGGCCACGGAGGTGGGCAGGCCGGGCCGGGGGCGGAGCCGAGGCCCGTCAGTCTCCGCCGTGGGCCGAAGGGCTCGCTGACAGCGGGGCCACGGCCGGCCGGACGCCCGCCCTGGGAACAGTCCCCGCAGCTGAGGCCCCATGGAGGGTCCTGGGCCCCTCCCGCTCGGTGTCGCCGCCCCTGCGCAGGGCGGGCGCAGACGGGCCCAGCCCTAGTGCACAGGGGGCTCTGATGGCCGGGACCCCGCGGCCCGGGTGTCTGTCTCCTTCCCGCTCTCGCCCCAGGCACCAGCTGTCCGGAGACCTGTGGCTGCCCCCTCCGCCAGGCTCCTGTCTCTCCCCCGGGCGGGGCCGGGTGGGGTCTTCTTCGCTGTGCCCCAGAGGCCCGGTTCCCCCGGGTCCAGGCGCAGCACGGCCTGCCTGAGGGTGGACGGGACACCCAGGCATCAGGCCTGGCGCGGACTCGCGGCCAGTCCTGCCATGGCTGCCCGGTGCCTGCCCCTCGGCTCCCTTTGGGGCAAACAGACCCCCAGACACTGCTAGGCCCCCTACCCCTGCGAGATGGGTGACGCGGGCGAGTGTCCAGGCTGCCCGGGCAGTGGGAGGAGGCCTGAGCCGGCTGGAGGCCAAGGCTCGGGGTGGAGAGTATCAGGCCCCAGAGGGCCTCGCCCGCAGCCGGCCAGGACCCCGCCCTGTGAGCACGGACCCCACAAAGGCCAGTTTGAGTCTAGTTTATGGAGGTGGGGACCGCCGGCCACTGTCCACGTCAGAAGTGGGGTTATCCGGGGGCCGAGGGGCCTGTGCTCCCTGGACAGGCCTCGCGGGCGGCTCTGGCCCCTCCGGCCCCTCCCCGCCGGCTCCAGGGGAAGCTGCTCTCCTGTGCCTCGGCCACGTCCTCCCTGGGGCCAGCAAGACTGCGGCGGGGCAGCGGGGCCGGCCCTGGGCTCGCAGCTGGGCCTTGCCTGCCCGCCAGCGTCCTGTCCCCGCCTCACGCCTGCTGTTGGGGCCCGAGGAGCCCTGGGCCGCCCTGGAGGAGGGCGGGCGGGCGGCCAGGCGGCGTGTCAAGGTCGCCTCCCCTCCCCTGCGCCTGCGTTTCCTGGATGTGACATTTCATTTGCAGAGGAAATCGATCTTCGATCGGCAAATAGACACAGGCGTCCGCCCGCTCTTGAGGCGCCACCCCGGCGGAGAGGGCCCTGGCGGGCGCGGGTGTTTGCACGCGGTGTGCTCAAACAGAGGGGCGGCGAGGGGCGGGCGGGCATGAACAC
>NW_004567109.1:177707-178893 GCF_000260355.1 Condylura cristata | reverse complement strand
GCTGGCTGGCGCCAGCGGCCCGTGAGCTCCCGCGGCCGGGCTGCCCAGGAAGGAGCGGGAGGACACCCCCGGGGCAGGGCCAGGGGGACACCGCAGGGGTCAGCGGGTACAGTGTGAGCGGGTGTGGGCGGAGCCACAGGCAGGGGCTTGTGGAAGGGAGCGCTGGGCCCCCAGGACCAGGCCTCGGGCTCCTGGCCAGCGCAGGGCTCGGGCCCTCCCGCCCCTGAGCCCCCGGGGGGGGCTGTCCCGCTCCTTCGGCTTCGGAGAGCCATGGATGCTCCCAGTGTGGCCCGGCACTCCTCGGGGTCCAGTGCTCTCCAGGGCTCCCTGGTTCTCCCTGGTTCCTGGGGCTCCCCGGTGTTCACTGCTGCCCAGAGTTCCTGGGGCTCCCCGGTGTTCGGTGCTCCCTGCTATTCCTCGGTGCTCCCTGGCACTTTCGGGGGCTCCTGGCTTCCAGCTGCACTGCCCCATCTCTGCTGCTCCTCCCTCCTCTTCTTCCCTCTCTCTGCACCCCGAGTCACCCTCTGCCGCTCCCTTACGCCTGTCCTTGGATTTTGCGTGACCCCCATACAGGAGGGGCCTCTCCTGCCTCCCAGCCCCTTTGTTACAGGGCACCTGTAATCGGGTTGCCTGTCTGTGGGTCTCCACCCGCACGCTTACGATTCAACGGTATTATGGACACACTCAAAAGGTTAAATAATGGATTTATTTATAAGGAGAAGGTAAAGGAATAACCCAGGGAAAGAGGGAGAGTAATACAAGTTAGCTAGAATGTCTACCCGTTCTGCTGACTTGGACTCCACCGGCCGCTGAAAACCGATGGAGCCCCAAAACGATCTGCTGCGAACCGCCAGGTCCCCCCAGAGCCCACGTGTCCGGTTTTATCCCAACCTGGCTGCTCAGCTCCGCCCTCACGTCCCGGCGTGCTTCTCCTTGGTCCTGATGGGATCTGGAGTTCCAGCACCTGGAGTGGGGGCGGAGTCCGTGACACCTGTACCTGTTACACCTTCACTCACATTCTGGGCGCCAGGGCGTGGCGCTGGCCGGTGGAGGCCGCGCCCCACTGGGCCCAGGGGCGCGGAGGCCCAGGATGCAGAGCGGCTTCCTGGGGGAGCTTCAGAGGGAACCGGGGTCGCAGCGCCCCGGGAGGGCTCCACAGCCGGCGGAGGGGGCCTGGAGGGCGGGG
>NW_004567109.1:171915-175021 GCF_000260355.1 Condylura cristata | reverse complement strand
GGCCCTGGCCGGGCTCAGGTGGACGCGCCCGTCGGGGGGCTGGTGTGGGCGCCCACACTGGCCTGGCGCCCGCCCAGGCCTGGGCACTGGTGGGATGGTGCCTGGGTGACCCGGGCCCCGGGCCTGGGGCGGTCAGGACTGAGGGAGCTGGCTGGACCGTCCGTGACGGGCGTGGCTCTCCAGAATTTGGGGTGACTGTCGGTTACCCGGGCTCGGTGGCTGTCCTGCCACATAGCCTGAGCAGGTCTGGGCTAAAGGGGTGCCCGGCTGTGCGAGCTGACCCAGCAGAGGTGGTGACCCCCGGCAGGCTGGCCGGGCGAGCCAGGCCCGTGGGACCGAGCACTGCCAGGCCCCTCGCACATCCCGACAGGCCGCTTCTCTCCAGGTGGCCGGGCCCGTCCGAGCCCGCGGCCGCCGGTTTCCGCGGCGCTGAGGGCGGGTCGGCCGAGGAGCTGAGCCCTGGCCACTGAACTCACGGAGCGGCTCGGCCTGCGCACGGCCGGGCTGGTCCCCACCACCCACAGCTATTTCTTGTAACTCGGCGCCTGTCCATGGGGCCTCAGGGCTGAAGTCCGCCCGTCCGTGCGGCCCCGGCGGGGGCTGGTGGGCGCGTGGCCTCCCCGGCGGAGCCCTGGCTGGAGGAGGACCTGGTTTCACCTGCAGGCGACACCTGCGAGGTCCACAAAGGCCCCTCCTTACTCAGGCACAAAGGGGGGTCCATCGGCCCAGAGGTGCTGTCCGTGGGTGGGGTGGGGGCGCCGCCCGCCCCCGCTCTGAGCTCCCGCCTGGCCTCTTCCATGCAGGGTCCCGGCGGAGGCAAAGGGGGAGGACCCCACCGTCGAAGCAAGCAGCATCAGGGCCGTGGGAAGCAGTTGTCTCCCGCCTCTCGGAGCCCCCACACCCCGAGACCGGGTGGAGGCGCCCAGGGAGAGAGCTGCGCTCCCTGAGCAGCGGGTCAGCCCGACACCGAGCGCGTGCAGGGGTCAGCCGCACCAGCCCACTGCCTGCCGCCGGCGCTCGGCGCCTGGCCTGCCCACCGTTGCGCGGGCAGGTGCCCGACGCCCAGAGTGGCCGCAGGGTCCCGCCAAGGCCCCCAGGACCGGCCGGCGACCCCGGCCCTGGCTCTCGGCGCTTGAGCTCGGCAGCTCCCTGGCTTGAAGCGCCGCCCGTGTGCGCAGCGGAAGGCCCAGCAGCTGCCCAGCCCGAGCCAGCGCGCAGCGGTTAATTAAACACAAAGACCTGCGGAGGCCCGTTGTTGTCTGCTGGGTGATGAGAAAGGGCTGCGCATCTGTCCCGGACACAAGCCCCGCGGACACGCATTGTGCTCTGCTTGTGGCTCCAGCACAGCCCGGAGGCTTCTGGGTACGCAGCGGGGGTGGGTAAGGAGGGCGAGTGTGACACGGTTGCTTATAGGAGTTAATTTCCTCGGTCCTTTGGAAAAGCGAAAACAGGCAGAACCCCGAATACGAGCCCACGAATGTCAGAACGAGATTAAACTCAACATCTGAGGACTTTCAGTAGGACGCAGCCAGGAGGATTCACCCCCGGGAGCAGCTGCTCAAAGAGAAGCAGACCCAGGAGCCTTGGGGCGCCAGGCCGGACCCGCAGTGGACGCCCATTTGGGAGTGAGCAAGACGCAGCAGCTGCCCCGAGGCACAGCAGCCGTGGGGGGCGGCGCTGGGTCCCCCAGGACCCCCGGGCCTGCCGGCCCAACTCGGTCTCCGTGGGCCCCCGGCACGCCGGCTGGCCCTGGCAGCCAAGTGGGCAGGGAGTGGGGGTGCCGCCAGGCCCCGGGAGGTGGAGCGGGAGGGGTGGCCACGGCCAGCGCAGCCTGGGGCCCCAAGGGAAGGGAGGGGCGGGGCTGGCCAGGAGGCCTCCCGGAGCCCCCCGGGAACGGCCTCTGGCCTGACCTCTCCATGCGGGGCGTTGGTGCGGCGCGGGAGAGACAGCAGCACCCACACTCCGGGCCTCGGGCTCCCCGGCGGGTGGCGGCCATGGCGGGCCACGCCAGAGAGCGGGGGGCTGCCGCCGGCCCAGCTGGCAGGGGTGGACAGCAGGGTGCCGGCCAGCCTGGGCGCGCTGGCACGCTGCTCCCTCTCCGACCATGGGCCCCCCCCGCCCTGGCTACTCCGGCTGTGAAGGCCACAGTGACCCCCAGGGACGAGGTACCGGGCGACGCGGAGTTGGAGGAGTCGCCGACCCCCAGCGCCCGCCCGGTCCGGTGGCCCTCGGGGCCTCTCCCAGCAGGAGGGGGCCCACGCCCAAGTCGGGGCGGAGGGTCGCCCGGCCCTGCAAAGCCCGCCCCGCCGTCCCCATGGAAACCGCCGCTCCAGGCTGCCTCCCCTGGCTCCCCTCCCCGCCCCCACCCAGCTCTGCCTTGCCTGTCTCCCGCCCCCGCTCAGCCCTCCTTCCCAGCGCACAGGCACCCCACTCTCCCGCGCCCCCTCGCCCCTTTCTCCTCTCAGAGTTATTTGTGTTTGCACAAAGCAGCCACCAAGCGGTGTGGGCTGGAGCTCGGCGGCTGGGCCTGCGCGGGCCTGCGGTGGAGGGGGCCGGAGTCTGCAGGGCCTGAAGGAGAGGGTGGTCCCGTGGGCGCCCCCACCTGCCTGGGGGGCCCCGGCAGGCCAGGAGGAGTCAGCAGGGGAGAGCCCTCCCTCCCTGGCCAGGCAGGCCAGGCTGGGCCCGAGGCCCGGCCACTTGAGGGGCGAGATGGGGGCTGGTGCCGGCCCCAGCGGCTGCTGCTGACCACGGCCGGGGCCGGTGATCTGCTCCCGGCCTCTGCCACAGCCAGAAATCCCACAGCCTGCCCGTGAGCACCCGCCACCCCGCGCCCTGCCCGTGCGCACCCCCAGCCCCCCTCGCCCGTCACACCCGCCACCCCGCGCCCTGCCTGTGCGCACCCCCAGCCCCCCTCGCCCGTCACACCCGCCACCCCGCGCCCTGCCCGTGAGCCTCTCCCCCACCCAACGCCCCTATGGACAAAGACCTGCAGCTTGTCCAAGGGAGAGCGGCCTTTGCCCTCAACTCCAGGTCCTGCCCCCCAGGGATGGAAGTTACGGAAGCAGTAAATTGGGGTGTCCGAACAACAGGGGAAGGCCTGAGGGCC
>NW_004567109.1:163627-170810 GCF_000260355.1 Condylura cristata | reverse complement strand
GGGACCGCAGCTGGGCAGCCGCCTCGGCGCTGGCCGGGACCCGCCGGCCAGCGTGGCCTCTTTTGCTATTAACCTCAGCAGGAGAATTCAAATAAAGTTGCTGTCAGGAGCATATTTCTTTCTAAATCCAGAGCATAATAAAAAGCAGTGACGGATCTGGATGTCAGAACAGTAATCGAAAATTCTACTTGCAGCAAATACAAATAGACCTCGCTGTTAAAAGGACAATATATTCCGGCGGAGAGCTCGCGAGGGCGGCGTCACGGCCTGCTGCCGCTCGGGCCCGAGCCGCACAGCCAGCTCTGCTGTGACCTCCCAGGAATTTTTCTTCCAAGCGGGGGAAAGAAATCCAGTAACTCGAAGCCGAGAGCTTGTGTGTCGCCGTGGAGATCAGACTCACAGAGCTGGACTCAGACAGGCCGGTGGGCGCCTCTTCCTGGGAGACGCAGCGGACGGCCGCCAGGCTGGCCGGCCCCGGGCGCTCTCGCGCTCACAGCCCCTCTCCTGGGGGCCGCCCTGTGCGCCCCAGCGAGACCTCGGGATCGGCTTGCAAGCTGGTGCGGCCTCCCCCGGAGCCCAGCCCCTCCCTGCTGGAGCTGACCCCACAGCGGCCTCACACTGACCCCGGGGCCCGGCCTCCGAGGCTCCCCCACCGCCTTCCTCGGGCTCCCGCCTGGCAGGAGGAGAGGCGGCCACAGAGCCTTGGCGTGGCCGGGCCGGGCCTGGTGTCACACGGCCGCCTGGGCCCGGTGCCCGCGGGCGAGCGTGGAAGTCCCGTCGGTCAGCCTGGTCGCGGGCTCAGTCTGAGGTGCGGAGCGCGGTGACGGCGCTCGGTGCACACCTGCCCTGCAAGTGCCCTTTCCCGCGGGGGCAGGTGGCACTTGGTCCCCGCGAGCCGCGTCTCGGTCCCTCCAGAGTGAGGGGAGGGTGTGCGGGAGCCGGGCCCAGGCCCTGCCGGCCTCTCAAGGCAGCTCACGGTCCAGGCTCCCGAGGGCCACGGCGCGTGGGCGGCCCAACCGGGCGGCCGGAAGGCCCCGGGCTTGTCTGTGGGTCCCTTAGGCTCTGGGGCTTCGGGGAGGCCCACTCTGCCCGGGTTCTCGGGGACGGGCCAGTCGCCTGGTCCCGAAGGGTAAGCGCCAACATCAGTCTCCGGCGGAGCTGTCCCGGACCTGCCAGCCCGTCCCCGCTGGGGCACTGGAGCCGCGGGCGGCTGGCGAAAGGCAGAGGACGCGTGCGCGAGGCCGGCGCCTCAGAGCCGCTTCCCGGTGGGCGGTGGGCGGTGGGCGCCGCCTGCTCGCGCCCCTCTTGAATGAGCCGGTGTGACGACCGGCCCAGCTAGGTCTTCAGGGGAGACGGGCCTCCGGAGGCCAGCCGGCAGGGCGCAGCCACCAGAAGCAGGCACGGGGCGGACAGGCCGACGCCTTCAGCACGCGACGGAGCTTAACAGAGAAGATGCTGGGGGTGAGCACTGGGGACCCCAGAAGTTACAGCGAGGCGCCGAGCTCCCCCATTCCCGCGGGGAGCTGCGTGCGCCGCGTTGGGGAGACGCAGCAGCGACTCCTGAGGCTAAAACCCTCCGCATGTTGCGCCCCAGTCGCCGCCGCTTCATGACGCGCTCCCGTGGCCGCCCTCAGCCACGCCTCGCGCCCCTGCCGTCGTCCTTAGGCCCCCGGAAACCGCCTGCGCTCCGCCGGGGCACTGCGCCCGAGCCTCTGCGCGCCGGGGGTCGCGCCCCCCGCTCGCGCGCCTCAGGCTCTCTTGGCGTCCCTCCTCGAGCGGTGGCCGTTACGGGGACAGAAGGCTCCGAGGCGGGCGAGGCTAAGGCCGTCCGCCGTCCCCAGCTCGGCCGCCGGGGCCCCTCGGTCCTTCTCAGCGGCTTCCACGCGTTTCGGGGTGGTCTCCAGCGCTCAGCGCAGACTCCGCCCCCTTCCTGCGCCCCTGCCCGATGCGCGCTCCCCGGCGCTCTCCAGCTAGCAGAAAGCTGGGGCTCCTGCACGGTCCTGCTGCTCGTTTACTGTTTAATCCAGCGGGCGGGGACACGTGTGGCCGACTCGCGTCCTGCGTCCCCCTCGCCTCGGCCCGAGCACTGTTCGACAGGCGCCGCGGGCCGGGAAGCGGGGCCTGCGCTGCCGGGCTGAGCTGGCTTGCGCGTCGGTGCCCGGGCAGCGCCCTCCGCCGTCTGTGTCCTGGCGCCTCTACCCCGTCTCCTCTCGGGCGGGCGCTCCTGTTGTTTCCTCGCACACCCCTAGTTTGCGCCCCGTGAGTTCTGAACCCAGCGATCGGCTGCCAGCCTGCGACGGTTCGTCCTCTGGTTTTGCGCCCTCTAGACGACTCGCCCTCTGCACAGCGGCCAGCGCTGTGCACGAACTGGCTTGCTGTGATGCTGACAGCGACTCCGGTTGGGTTTTCATTGGCATTAGCAAGCAACAGTCCTCCCATTTGCAGCCCCCACTGGGCTGAGGGCGCGCCCCGACCGTCGCGGGCCCTGACGGCTCTGCCTCTGCTCGGGCTAGTTAGGACACCGGTGGCTTCCGTGATTGTCCGCAGAGCGACCGACTTCCACCCTTTCGCTATCTCAGTGGCTGCCGTGGACGTCCCGGTCCACGCCGGAAGCTCTCCAGCGTCTGCCAGACCTCGGAGCGGGCCAGAACCTTCCACCCCCCGCTTTCCCGGCTCCTCAGCCTCCTGTGCCAGGGTGCCATGCACCTGGCTGAACGTGTCTTATAAATCCGAAACACGGCCTCGAGTCGTTTTGAAACAGTGATATCGCAAAGTGATTTTAAGTGGTGGGGGAATCGCATACCCTTACCTGTCTGCCCACACCTGGGGCTGAGCGCTGAGTCCAGAGCAATCTCCGGCCTGAGGCTCCCGTAGACGTTCCTCATGGCGTAGCTCTGCTGGCGATGGAGTCTCTCGGCTTTTGAACGTTGGGGCCGCTGTTTCGCTCTCGCTCTTCAAAGGTATTTTTGCCAGGTATAGAATGCTGAGCTGCTGGGCTCTCTGGTTTCAGTTCTTTAAAGAACTCCACTGGCCTCCGGTCTGCGTCGCTCCTGGTGGGAAACCTGCGGGCATTCGTGCCTTTGTTTCTGTCCCTGATGGGCCCTTTCCTCCTGGCTGATTTTAGGGCTCCGGACCCTCACACGGGCATCGGAGGAGGTGACTTGGTGCTCGTCAAGCTTCCTGGACCCGTGAATCTATTGTTTTCCTGTTTGCCACGTTATTGGTCATCATTTATTTCTTCAGCTAGCCCCCCCCCCCCCCGCAGTTAAGGCGGGTCTTTAAATCCACAGCGTGGACAGCTGAGCGCGCCACTGGGGCTCTGGTGGATGGACACTCTCCTCCTCGTGCTGTATCTTCCTTTTTGACTTTGCTTTCATTTGGTGCCGGACAGCAGCTATTTGTTCGATAGTTTTGCTTGCCTGCACGCGTCAGTGTGCTTTGCTCTGGGATGCCATCCATTCTTTGAAGCGATTTGAGTGTTTGGGGTCTTGCTGGTGGGAACGGATTCGTCCTCAGTCCCAGGCTAACCCTGCAGGGGGACAAAGCTCTCGGGGTCCCCACCCAGGCTCCAAGAATTCTGGCATCTCGCAGCCCGCGGGGACAGGAGCTGTCCCTGGTCTGGCGCTCTCTGCGCACAGCCATGCTGTCCTCGGGGTAGTTTGAAGCCCCGACTTTGGGGCCCCGTGTGCTCATGAGCGCTTGGCCGTGCGGCTCCTGTAGCCGCCCTCCTCTCTGCTGCTCTATCTGTGCATGTTGGCGGCTCCGGCGCCCTTCGCTCTGTCCTGTTCAGGGAATCCTCTGGAAACTGCGCTACTCCAGAGCCGGAGGGGGCCTGGGGCTCCGTGTTCATTTCCCGTCTCTCTGGGACCAGTGGCCTTCGCTCCCAGGCTCACACAGCTCAAAGGCCATTGTGGTGTTTCAAGAGAGCAGCGTCCTGTGTCATGTCTACCAGAAGCGAGAGCCTCGCAATAGTGGATCATGGCCAAGGTCTCCATGTCTCTCTCCCCAGTCTAGGGCGAGGGGACTCGGAGCAGGTCGGTGCCCACCGCCGGGAGGGGGGCGCTGAGGCCGTGGGGTCCGGCGTCGGGCTGCCTCAGCCCCCCTCATGCTGACTCTGCCACGCACCGTCAGGACCGCGGGCAGCCTGGCTACTCTCGCACTGTCCCGACTCCTCTGGCAGATGGTTAGTAACGGGACAGAGCTTGGGGTTATTCTGAGCACCCAGCGATCTATGCAAAACGCTTAACTCGCCGCTGACACGCAGCTCTCCAGCAGCCACGGCTGACCGGACGGCGCCGCGTGTCTTAACGTTACCAGCTGCTCCCGGGTTGGCTGTGACTCTGATGGACACGGGCTGTCTGTGGGGACAATGACCTCGGCCCTCACCGGACGCTCCTATGTCAGATGCTTCCGTGATTTTGAAGCCCCGACGCCGGCTGCAGAGGGGGTCGCCGCCCGCCCAGAGTCGTGTAGCTGGTGCGGCGGCGTCTGCGCTTTGCACAGTAGCTGGAGGTGCGGGGAATTGTCTGTGTCAGCTCTGCGCCCTGCTTGCGGGAATGCGGCTCTCACGGTTCCAGCGACAGCCGGCAGCGGGTGACGGCGGCGCAGCGTTTTCTAGACCCGGTGGCGCCTGGGGGGCTGTAAGCAGACAGTGTGACGGACGACAGACACATCGGCGCTTTCCAGATCAAGCTGACGCCTGAGACTTGGCGCCCGCCCGAGTCTGGTGTGATCTCCTCACGCTCGTTCCAGAGTGACGGAGCTGGGAATCTCGACAGTTAGGCAGCTGGGGAGATTCGGGGAGTGATGTGTGTTCAGGGAGATTCACGCCGCCGGTTCGGAAGCGCAAACATGTCACAGAGTTACAGATTCTAGCGCACGGTCCAGAGCTCGCGCTGCTTCTGCGGAACCCTCACCGCTCTGTTTCGTGGCTGGGACTTGTCGCCGCCTTCCCCACAACCTGGGTGAAATTCGTGAGAAGAATCGCCCGCCCCGGGTGTTCTGAGCGTCGGGCTCCTGCCCGCCAAGCCCGCGTCTCCGCACGACGGGCTTGGTTAAGTGCCACTGCCGGCTGCGGGCGGCCGCTGGCCCCACGCTGGCCCCTGCTGGCCCCCGCCGGGCCTCGGCTCCAGGGCTGTCTTCGGGCGCCCGCCCGGGTCCTCGGGGAGGAGGTGGCATCCTCCACACTAACTTGGACACGGGCCACACGCGGAGCGGGCCTTTTGGCCTCAGCTCTGCCACGGCGTGGCTGTGCCCCGCGCTGTGGGTTGACATCGCGCGTGCGCGGGGATGGAGCCCGCCGCTTCACGCGGCTCGTCCTGGCGTGACTTGGTGGTTTCTGAAAGGCGCCGGGGCCAGGAGCGCGGGGCTGATGCGCGACCCCGGCCGCGGCGGCACGCAAGACCGGCCGTGCGTGGCGGGGGCACTTTTTGCGCCTTAATGCCAGTTGCAGGCAGTTAGCTTTGGACTCAGACCCACGGCCACGTGTGGCCGCTGCCGTGGCACGTGCTGCCGGGCCTGGCGGGGAGAAGTGGCGGCCAGCTGAGCCCCTGGGCCTCGCAACGCGGCCGGGCGTGGCCGGTGGTGCTCTGCGCCCGCGGGCCACTGACCGGCCACCGTTATCACCTTTGCTCTCTGCTGCTGGACGCGGCTGACTTCACAAGAGGGCCCCGCTGGGTGGCTGCCGGTACCCCCCAGACAGGCGTTTTTGAGCACTGAACGGCTTGTTTCCATGATGCACTGCCCCGCTGCTGCCCAGGCACAGCAGCCTCCGCCCGCACAGGAGTGGCCACGTTCCCGTGGCAGCATGAGGCAAATGCGTGTTAGGTGGCACCCAGCGGCCTGCGGGGGTCGCAGCAGCCACCAAGCGAAGCAGAGGGACACGCCGTGCGGGCGGTGGCCTTGGGGGCTCGCTCTGCCCGTGCCCGCTGGCGTGGCCGCAGCGTGGGCTGGGAGCCCAGGTCTGTGTCAGCGAGCTTCAGGACGCTGAGGAGAATGAGGGTACGGAGATGGGCACCCCCAGAAGCCCAGAGCCCGCGGGCGGTGGCCTGAGAGGCCAGAGGCACTCTGCAGATGAGGTTAGAAATGTCCAGACGGGCAGTGACCCCGGACAGCCCCGGCCCCCAGAGTGCCACGCGAGACCCGCCAGGTGGGGCGCTGCCGCGGCCGTCCGGAAGCCCGAGGCCCCCCGACCCAGCCTGCGGGGGCCTGGGGGCAGCTTCTCTGCACGGAGATTTGCAATTGAGCCGATGAAGGGAAAGGCGGACTTTAACTGCAGTCGCGCAACGCCTCCCAGAGAGCAGGGCCGCATGCTGGCACTGGCTCTGTAATGCCACGATTAGTGCCCCGTGGCTTCCCGGTCCTGCATCCGAGTGTGGACATTTGCCTCGTCCCCTCCCGCGCCAGCTCCAGCTCTCAAGTTTGCCTTTGGCCTGTGAGGCTGCAGCCGAGGGCTTCCAGCGCTGTCTGGACACCGGGGGGCGGCCCTGAGCCGCGTGGGGCCCCGGGCCTGGGCGCCAGGGCTGGTGGGCACGGGCGTGTCCACCCGCTCGGGGTCCGTGCGAACTGCCGCTCCGCTGTGTACCCCGCTGCCCCCTGGCCTGTCTTTACGCTCGTTGACGGGCAGCCCCGAGTGGGGTGGGGTAGCAGGATCCGGGAACCGTCTCCCCAGCGCCCGCAGTGTCGGCTGGGAGGGGCAGGGTCCCCCAGACTGGTTTGCCGCGGGAGAGGCTGGCGGGGTGCCCGGCCTCCACACCCCGTGCCCGACGGCCTGCGTCCTGCTGCCCCGTGGCAGGAGGGGCTGGAATGGGCGTGCACCGGCCGCCCTCCTGTTGGGGGGGCCCCTGCGGTGCTGGGGTGCTGCCCGCCCCAGGACGCGGCTGCAGGAGGGGAAGAAGCTGCAGTGCCAGTCTGTGTCGGGGCAGGCGGGCTCCGCCCCACCTCCGCGCCCTCCCGGAGGCCCCGCAGGGCTCAGCCGCAGGGCTGCTGGGCGGTGAGAAGGGGCTTCTCTTGGGACGCTGGTCCGAGGCTGGGGCCCCAACTTCTGGGCGGCCCCTGGTCTGCGTTGGCGCCTCAGAGAAAAGCTTGCGCTGTTTTTGACTCTTCTGGGGCCTGAAAGCGCCCGTCACATTTGCCGTGGGTGCCGGCCAGCGCCCAGTGGACTAACTGGCCCCTTGGGCTCGGC
>NW_004567109.1:154476-154926 GCF_000260355.1 Condylura cristata | reverse complement strand
GGCGGTCACTCGTCTTGGGGGCACTGCCAGGCGGGAGCCGCCGCGGCAGTGTGGGCCTCGCGGACACGCTCAGATGACCATCTGGTGTCCGGCTGCTGACGCCGGTCAATCACTGCCCGTGCCGCTGAAGATCGAGGCTGCCCACCGCCGCTTCCAGTCCGGCAGGGGCAGCCGGCGCACAGCTGTCGGGGCGCTCCCACGCCTTCTCCGTGGCAACTGTGGACACCCCAGCGCCCTCAGGACCTGGAGCTGCGGCTGCCGCCCCGCCCACCCAGCTGCAGGCCCCAGGGTCGCGGGTGCGGGGGGCAGGGGTGGGCTGGGGAGGGCCCCCCTTCCAGGCAGGGCTCCGCTGGCTGACGGCCTGCAGGCATCAGTATTCAGAGGAGCGGGGGGCGCAGGGCTTTGGTGGGGGGAGCGCCTGGTCAGCCTCCGCGGAGGCCTCACCCCAGG
>NW_004567109.1:151931-153772 GCF_000260355.1 Condylura cristata | reverse complement strand
CCCGGCCTGCGGGCGCTCGCGTCCCTCGGGGCCCCCCTGCAGAGCAGGCGGTGGCGTGGAAGGGCCCGAGCCAGGGCTCCCGGCCTGGGCTTCCGTCCCCCGAGGCCGTTTCTGGTGCTGGACACAGTGACCGTGGTGTCAGAGGGGCATCTCTGTCGCTGTCCCCAGGGTGGCGGGCGGTGGCTGGCTGGCGAGTGTCAACTGTGAACCCCATCGCAGAGTTCACCCCCAGTCTGGGGTGCAGGTCCCCCAGTGCCGTCCCCAGTCGCCTCCCCGTGAGTTGGGGGCCAAGCACAGTGGGGGTTGAGTCGGGAGGTGCCGCAGAGACGGGGCCCGGGCACAGGGGTCCCGGGTCTGCACCCTTGGGTGGTCCTCGGGGCGCAGCTGTCTTTTCTATCTCCTGGGGACACCCCACCCCCACTGGGACCTGAGTCTCCAGCGAGCCCCCGGCATGGCCTTCGGTCAGAGGCTGGTCTTCTTGGGCTTGGGTCTCCGGGGCGCTATGGCCCCCCACCTAGTCCTTCCGCCTTCCCAGGTGCTGGGCTTTCGGAATCTGGGGGCCCAGCACCGGGGTGGGGTCTGCGCCCTCCTGACACAGCCATGTCGTGCATTTCCCAGAGTAGCGGGGCCCCACTCTGCTCCCGCACCTGTGCCACCCCGAAAGGCCACTGAGCCTGGGTGGGCCTGGCCCGGCCCCGGCCCCCCGACGGTCACTCCTCAGCAGGCCGCTGATGCAGGACACGGCCCGCGCGGCCGCCGCAGCCCCAGCGCCACGGTGACCCCCAGGCCACGGGAGCGTGACTCCCCAAGTTAATCAGGAGCCGGCGGGCGCCCGGGCTGCTCTTAGGGCAAACACCCTCGCCGGCGTCCCTGTGGCGAGGGCACGGCCTCCTGCTCCCGCCCTGCCCCCACGGCCAGCTCCCCCGGGTCCTGCGGGGGGGCCGGGCAGGACACTGGCGGCCCCTCCTGCGGCCCTGGGCACCTTCGAGCCGGGCCTCCTGCCTCCTCCGCGTGTGACGACCGGGACCCTCGGGGCTGTGTCCCTCGGGGCCGGGGGGACCAAGTGTCACGTCTGATGCTGAAGGTCGCCCCACGCACCATCCTCAGTGGGAGCCGTCCACGCGGGAGGCGAGGGAGGGAGGCCCGGCGAGGGCAGGTGGTGGCCGCTGGCCCCCATCTGAGGCAGCCCCGGGCATGGTGCAGGAGGAGGCATATTCAGAACAGCCAGACGCACAGCCCCCCCTCCTAGGGCAGGACACCCCAAGCGGCCGGGACACCCCAGACAGCTGGAGTCTGCGATGGCCAGTTTGCACTTGAATGTCAGCAGCGGTGACGTTGAGGGCAGGCTTGAGCACAAGGAAGGCATTTGGGGGAGCGAGGGCAGCAGCCTGGGGTTCCGCCGGGGGCACCTGGGTGTTGGGGAGAGCAGCCCCCCGCCAGCGGAGGCCTCACCTCGGCTTCCTGAAGCTGCTCTGGGCTGCTGGGGGCAGGGGGCTTGGCAGGGGGCGGGGCCCCGAGTGGCCGGCGGCCCTGCAGGGAGCCTGTGCCAGCCAGAGCGGTCCACTTTCTTAGATGGCGCTGCCAACGGCACTTTTCGAGACAACATGTCGTCTGCACGACGAGTCCCGGGAGCGGACTCAGCAGGCACCGGGTGGCCGGGGGGGGCCAGCGCCGCGCCCCTCACGGCGGGTGCCCCTGGGGGAGGGCACCCCGGACTGGCCGTTTAGCCAGGGAAGGAATGACACAGAGGCCGTTGTCAGCGAGACGGGAGACCCCCGGGCGGGTCTGTGGCGGGGCCGCGTGGAGGCAGCCAGCGACGTCGCCCGAGGCCTCGGCGCCGG
>NW_004567109.1:150009-150738 GCF_000260355.1 Condylura cristata | reverse complement strand
GTGTCCCTGGCGCCCCGCGATGCCGGCAGGCGCGGGCCGGGAACCCAGAACGGCCTTTTCTTGTGTTGGTTTAGAATTTCCCCCTCTGACTTTGAAACGAGGTTGACATTGTTGGTTTAATAATTAGTGAGTCTTTCAGTTTTCCTCCCCGGCATCACAGAGCTGTATTAAGAAATCAAATTCTCTAACTGAGCCGAAGCCAGCAAAGCAGCCCTCTGGGAAGGCGATGCTGCCGGAGTCGGGGGGCGGGGGGAGGTTCTGGAAACATCTCCTGCTTTTCTGAAATACTGACCCTGGGCAGAGCTTTTTATTAAATTAAATTACCCCTTAAGGGAAGTCTTTATCCAACACTCAGCTTTTGCAGGAAAATTACAATTATTATACAGACACAGAAATAAAAGCCCAGGGTAACCTGTGCAATCTGGAACAATCCTCCTGGAAGACCGTGATCAGCGCTTCCTCCCGCCGCCCTCCGCCCCCGTGCGGGTTTCTCCGCTCTGATTCCCCAGTTTGCGTTTGAGACCCAGAATGCAACACAACGAAACTCCCGATCTGGGATATTAAATAGGTCATAAAAATGTCAGCAAGAATAACTTATTTTTTAAGCTGTCGTTAAACATGATATATAATTAAGGCCCCTACAGGAGACGATCAAAGCCGCGTCCTCCACGAACCCGAGGGGCCAGCTGCTGCTGTCGTGGCAAAGCCGGGGCGCGTCTGGGTTTCTGG
>NW_004567109.1:143263-145944 GCF_000260355.1 Condylura cristata | reverse complement strand
AGCAGAGCAGGCAGACTGAATGAAGTCCACTGGTGAGGCAGCAGCGGGGAGACAGGAGAGGGCTGCCGCGCCCTGGGGTCCCTCCCTGGCCGGGGGTCAGGCTCAGGCTGCAGTGGCTGGCGATGGCTTGACAGTGCTGAGATGTAACCCCTGAGCCCCAGGGAGACCCAGGCAACATTTCTGATGGTTTTTCAGTGGAGAGGTTTGAAGCAACGTCTGCACAACCCTGCTGCCAGAAACAGAGCATTTTGCTTTTCCACCTTGACACTGCTCAGGCAGGAGGCGCACGTGGAGAAGCCACGCCAATTCCGACCCAGTCTCCTCCTGGAGGGTCCCTGTATTCAGCAGCCTTGGAGATTCCAAAACCCAATGCAGCTAGAAGCTCAAAAATAAAACAGGAGTGAGTATGGCCATGAGTTAATCAGGGGGAACCCCAGTTCGACAAACTAGATGCACTGGGGCTCGGGGTGGTGGCCCCGACTTCAAATAGAAGGCAGAACTGGGCTCCGCCGGGCGGCTGCCAAGGCCCGCAACAGAATGTCCCAGAACGAGCCTGGAGGCTGCAGGTTTGAAACAGCAGCCCAGCCATGGGCTCAGTCTACAGGAAAAGGAGGTGGAGAAACCAGTCAGCCCGGGGTTCAGCCAGGAGGCTGCCAGGGCCGACCAGTAGTCTGACCCCTGGCTCAGGCTGAGGCTCTCGAGGTTGACCAGTAGCTTGGTTTGGATTTACCTGCAGGATGCAGGCATTGACCAGCAGGCCATTCCAGCCTGAGCTCTCGGGGTCTACCAGCAGGCCAGCCCTGGACTCAGACTGAGGCTTTTGAGGTCACCCAGCTGGCCAGTCTGGGCTCAGCCTGAGGGTCTCAGGGCCCACCAGCAGGTTGGCCCTGGGGTCGCCTGAAGCTTGCAGGGGTTGACCAGCAGGCTGGTTCTGGGTTTGTCTGCAGGTTTCAGATTTTGACCGGTAGTCTCACCCTGGGGCTTAGCTTAGCTGTCGAGGTCGACCAGCAGGCAGGCCCCGGGATGAAGCTGGAGATTTTCAGGGTCAGCCTGGAAGGTTTGCAGGCTGACCAGCAGGCCAGTCCTGGGCTCGGCCCGGGACTCCCGTAGTTGACAAGCAGGTGTTCCAGACCTGTTACTGAGCCTCCCCGGTGCTCCCAGACGGCTGGTCCTGCTTTGCCCGGGCCTCCCCTTCCTCTAAACCACCCCTGCACTGCCCGACCCCGAGTTCTGCGGGGTCTCCGCGGCTAGCCACACGTCGATGTCTCACTGTGGGAGCTACTTTTTGGATGCACTATCTCATTCAGTTTCAGAAAAGCGCTGTGTGCTTTTCCTATCCTCAGTTACTAATCTGGGGACATTAAAAAAAATTATTTTATATTCTTGTTCTGTCTGATCCATTAATTACGTTTCGTCTGGCACAGGCTGTTTTTCAGAAAGTAGCATGTGTGCTTCTCAGCTGGGCCCCGTTTCCCTGTAGGGTGCTCAGCTGCTTCGGAGGTAGGTGAGTCTGTCAGGTAGGCTGGGGACCTAGCAGGCTGGGGTCCCGCCTTTTCCAGCATCAAGGGGGTGGCTTCAGAAGACTCTGGAACTGCACACTGGGCTCTCCCACCCCCTTCACCTGCTTGGCAAGGAGGGTCTGCAGAGGTCCCCGACCTGAGGCCCACCCAGATGGTGCTTTAGTTGGGGAGTGACCCCGGGTTGGCCATTCCTCAGCTAAGAGGGTGGAAAGAGGTGGGGGAGGACCCAGGCTGCAGACCATGGGGTCACCCTGCTGCCTCTCCGGGAGAGCTGGGGTGCGGAGGGCTCTGCTGCCCTCCTCAGGGTGGACAGTGGTCAGGGCCCAGAATGCGGAGGGTCCTGGAGGGGGGACGCCCATGTCCAGGGTGGGGAGCTCCAGTGGGTCCCCGGGTGGGGTGGGGTGGGCAGCAGACCCCTCCCTCCCAGGTGCCGCGAACCGGGGCAAGCGGGACGCAGGCTGTGGGCCACGCGGAGTGCAGAAGCCGCCCGGGGGCGGACCCCAGAAGGCGTGCGTCCCTGAGCTCAAGCGGGGCAGGGACTCTGCCCCTCGTGAGGCTCAGGCGAGCGGACAGCGGTGGCTCAGCGTTTCTGACTCCACTTGCAAAGAAATCGCCGGGGGACCTTGCCAAGCCCGGCTCTCCGTCGGCAGGTCTGATGGGTGCAGGGAGCGCCTGCATTTCCCCCCGCGGCTGGTGTCTCGGCCGCCTGCAGCAGCACGAGGCCAGAGCCCCCTGGAGGTGGAGGGTGGGGACCGCTTCGTCTGTCTTCCGAGGTGGCGGGTGTCGACTGTCCGCCCTGTGGTCTTTTTCACAGTGGGGCATGCTTGGAGACCCTCTTCTTCAACAGGAGCTTTCTCTGCCATGCCAGACCCTACCTGACAGTCACTCATTAATTACCGGTAAATGACGCACTGGTAGTCTTGCAGCCATCAATCCTGATTCTCTTTGCTGCTCGCTAGACGTTTATTGAGTGCTCACTGCGGGTCAGGTATTGTGCCAGTGCCAGAGATGCGGCAGGAAGAAACTGACAGTCCCTGCCCCATTTTCAGAGGAGAAAAGTGACCAAAACAATGAGTGGTTGAGTACAAGAAGCGGTGAGCGTGTGCTCACAGCACGCAAAATATGTGCGTGAGTGGAAACAAGGTGGAAAACACGGGGGGC
>NW_004567109.1:140031-142893 GCF_000260355.1 Condylura cristata | reverse complement strand
TTCCGTTGTCAAATTCATGCTGCCAGTGTCATTCCCCAAGCCCTGGGGGTGGTGCTCTGGGCATCTTCTGACCACAGTGGGGGAGCCACAGCCAGGAGCATGGTGATGAAGGTAGAAGACGGCAGGGTAGGCGGTCAGAGGAGCCGGACAGCAGGTGGGGACAGCAGGTGGCGTGGGGCTGGGTGCACACGGACTTGAGCTCTTACCCTGGGGATGGGAGGTCACGGAGCGGCTTCCGGCAGAGCAGCCTATGATGCGATTCACATTTTAAAGCTTTCAGCCAGGTTCCTCTGAGAATAGCCTGGAAGTGGGGGAAGAAGGAAAGGAAGAAACACACAGGCCATTTCAGCAACTAATGGTGCCAGCGGATAACGGTGACTCACGGCGGGGACAGCGGTGGGCGGAAGGAGCGCTGGAGTTTGTGTTTGTGAAGTGGAGCCACAGTGTGTTCTGATGGGTTGGGTGTGGGTGTAAAGACAAGGATCGGGGTCGAGAGTGACTTCAGCATTGGGGTCAAGAAATGAGAAGACTGCACTACTGCTAACTAAGATGTCTGAGCAGCTACTGGTCGTGTGTGTGGACATGTTGGGTGGGAAACTGGATCTTAGATGCCTTGAGTTTAACGAGCTGGAACTGGGTGTTACCAGCCCAGAGAAGCTATCTCAAATCATGACCTCGGCCCTCGCTCATGGCACAGTGGTTAAAGCACACACTACGAAGCTAGCCCCAGCCACTTCAACTCGAGTTCAATTCCTGGGGAGCTGACCCACAGGGCACAGCAGACCTCTCCTGTCTCCCCGCTGCTCCCACAGCGGTGGACTTTGTCCATCTGCCTGTTCTGCTTCCCACTCTTGTCTTTGGTGAATCCTCTCACTGTCCCTGCACCCCAGTTCTGTATGCATAAATAAATAAATCCTAAAAAAAAAACAAAAAACAAAACATAACCTAGGTCACTGAGGGCAAAGTGCAGCTTAAGAAAGAAGTCCGACAGAGATACTGGCCCACTGTGATGTCCAGGGAGAACACACAAAGGATGAAGAAGAAACCAGACATCGATAAGTACTTTTGGGCAACTTGCACTTCCTTTCACGCTCCTAGAAGATTGGCCTTCTTGGTACAGGTATTTATAAGGTCTACTAGAGCTGAGCTGCAGTGGCAAGCCTTCGCCTGAGGTGGCGCAATTTCACAAAATGCAATATTCAGTGAGCGTCTATTTTAGGCTTAACGTTGTGGAACAGAAGTGAAGATTGCACTTCAGTGGTTTTGTAAATTTCCAATTCTGTATGTATGGTGAGTTTACTTAAAGTAAGACAAACATATACACAAGTAACTTAAAATGTGCAACGCTTGCTCAAGTCCTTAATCCATATGTACCCCATGTACATAAAACAGAAGTAGCGCTAACATTTGCTTTCTCAAAACAACTATTCTAAATCTGGAATTAAGCTTCACCACATCTCAAGTTTGGGATCCAAATCCTGAGGTGATGACTTCTTTGCTGTGTTTCCAACTCAGTTCCTTGTCATCTCTCTATAATTGGCATCTGGATCTTTCTTGCGAGGCACAAATCTGTGTGAAGGCCCCCCAATTCTTCCACTCCTCAAAGCCAAACTTTGAAAGGATAGTAGATAAGTGACTTGGAGGGGCAATCTGGAGCAGCTAAAATTCAGATGCTAAAATTCTACTCATTAACAACTTGTTAAATAATTAATAGGTTTGTGTTTAATTGCTTCTGTGTATATAATCTTGCTTTTTCTGAAAACCATCATTAATTTCCAGTTAGTTCCACTCGAAGTAACAAGGCCTAATGCTTCCAGTTGGAAAAAATGAATATTTATGAACACTTGCTCCATCCGAAGCTAGAGGAAAAACAGGATTACTCAAATGCTTAAAAAGGCGGGGGAGACCCGGGCCCCTTTTAGTCTCTGACAGTATGTTTATTTGGCAAGTTTAGATCTCTGACCTTGACTAATTTCTCCAGAGAGCTCATTAAATTTTAAGTGGAAACGGTCCTCAGACATTTCGGTTCTTTCAAAGGCTGCTCTGCAGACAAAGCCACACTGTCTTGTGAACGGGGCTGACACCCGCTTCCGAGGGAGCCGCTTGCGCCTCGTCTCTCGCTGGGCCCCTGAGAGGCTCAGGGGCCAGCGTGGAGAGCCGGACGGGCCTCGCCCTGCGGACGCGGGACTGCAGCTGCCGAGCGGCGCCTTCGCCGGGCGCCTGGAGCCGACCCCCCAGGCCTGCTCTCGCCCAGGCCTGCTCTGCCCCGGCGCCCCCAGGCCTCCGCCGAAGCAAGACTGCGCCTCTCCCAGGGAGGCCTGAGAAAGGGGGACGGGCCTGGGCGGCCGCGGCCCCTCTCCGTCGCTCTTGCACCTTCCAGATACTGACCGTTACCAGCTAGCATAAAAATGCAGAAAAACCCACTCATGTTGACTGAAGAAGAGAGCCCGGCGCGTGCGCTGGGCTGGCGGGCTCCGCGGGGCTGACTCTCCTTTGTGTCGGGAAGGAGGGCGAGGGTGTCCGCGCGGCCCGCAGCGCACTGCTGTTGCTGGAGAGCTAACTGGCTGCCGGCAGCTCCGTCCCGAGCGCCACGCAGCGCTGGGCAGGGGGTGCCCGGTGCCCTGCCACTGCCCGCAGGAGCCCCGAGACGGCTCCCCGCACCCTCCGCTCCGGGCAGCCGCGGTCACTCGTGGAGCGGCCCCAGGTCTCCTGGGTGGAAGCGGGCGGTACTCGAATGCCCGACGCGGTGAGCCTCCCACTGCTCTGGGCGTGGCCCTGTGTTCTCACCTGTGCGCCTGGCACCTGGCGAGGCCTCGCCCGCCTCCTGCGGGACCAGCTGGGTGCGCGCGCGGCTCGCGGGCT
>NW_004567109.1:136939-139106 GCF_000260355.1 Condylura cristata | reverse complement strand
CAGCCCGGTCAGCCCCTGTCCTGCCCGCCAGCCGGGTCAGCCCCTGTCCTCCCCGCCAGCCCGGTCAGCCCCTGTCCTGCGTCGGCGTAGCTGGGCTCCAGCGCCTCTTCCGGACCGCCTCCAGCCTCCCCGCGGCCTCGCACGCACCCTGCACCACTGGCGGTGGCCGGCGCAGGCCTGTCCCCTGGTCTCTGCTGCTGCCCGCGGCCTCACACGCCTACTCACACCTCGGAGCCAGCCGGTCAGGTCCCCGTGGGCCCTCGCTGGGATTCGGAAAGGCAGAGACCGTGGGTGCACTCAGGGTTGAGACCTGACAATGACTCTCGCGGCTAAGCACGGAGGACGCCCAGCACAAGGCCAGTGACGGAACAGGAGGCAGTAGCAAGGCTCCGCGTGAGGTTCAGGGGGACGGTCTGGGCTGGCAGCGGCTGCCAGGGCTCAGCGCTGTGTTGGGGCGCTATACAGCCACCCCTCGCAGGACAATCAGGAATGTCCAGAAGATGGCCCCGGGGGCGGCGAAGGGGGCTCAGGAAACGAGTCTCCCCCTGCATCACAGGAGAAAAGGCATTTGTGGGGCAGCGGGAGAAGACAGCCCGCGCCGACGGGCGGGCGCCGAGAAGGGCCGCGAGGGCCAGCAGGCACACGGCGAGCCGCCTGCCCGCTCAGTTTGCGCGAGGCCTGGAGACGCCCGGCAGCCGTGCTCCCAGGCCCAGCCCAGGCCTCATCCTCCCGAGGACGGGTCGGTCGCACCTCAAGTTCTAAGGGAGAGGATTTGAACTCGAAGCTACATCTCAACCCGGCGGCCGTCGAGCAAGCCAAACAATTGCCCAAATGCGCAGAATTTCAGAAATTCGAGCCCCCGACAAAGGGCGGGAACCTGCCGTCGTGGACAGGCAGGGCAGAGCCGGCCAGGAGCGGGGAGCAGCGCCCCCAGGAACACCAGGCGGAGGACAGCAAGGAAGGGGGACGTCAGTCGCAGCCCTCAGGGTCCGTCCTTGATCCTCCGTCCTTGACCCCACGGCGAGGACTAGGAAGAACCACTGTGCGCGAACAATTACAACGGGCTGAACCAGGTTTGGAACGGCTGCCTGGGATCTTGCTCACCTGGACAGGGCTTGCCGGGGGCAGCGAGGTCTGTGCAAGAGGCCATGAATCCGGCCAACACCCGCAAGCGAGGTACTCGGACGTCGGATGCGCGCGTGAGAGGCGATTCCAGGTCACTGAAACCAAGCTGTCCCCGGCAGGGGAGGTGGGGGGAGATGGTGGGCGGAGAGAGGGCGCCTGGGAGCTGTGAGGCAGTGACCGCCCGCACTGCCCGAGAAGGCCATCTGCTGAGCGGCGTCCAGAAAGAGACCCAAAGCCATCCACGGCGGAAAGTGGACGGCCACTCGGAGCAAACGCCGGCGAGCCACTGCCCGGTGGTGCGGGGCCAGGAGGAACCCAGGGGCTGCTGGGTCCAGTCCTCACGCACCTGGGAAGGGCAGGAGCGAGAGGGGGCGCTGACCGCCTGCTGACCGCGAGCTGCCGGGGGATGGAGGGACGGACAGGCACAAACAGAGGCGTCCACGGAGGGGGCATAGGCGACCCGCCAGAACCCACAGGGGACGCCCCTGGGCCGGGCACACCGGCCCCTCCCTCCTGCCCTGCGCCCTCCTCCCGCGGCCGAGGTCCGGCCCACCCCACTTCCTCTGAGGGCCTGGAGCTGGGTGCAGGCCTGCTGTTGCCATCTGGCTGGCCCACCCCCGATGAGGGGGTCCCGTTGCCTGTGACTCACAGGACAGAGCAGCGAGGACAGCAGTGGCTGGATACGGGCCCCGCAGATCCCCCATGGAGGGGTGTCACAGCCCCACTCCCCTCCCTGCCCTCCCCAGGCTTGCCGGTCAGGTCGCGCCTGGTCTGCCAGGGCCGCCTCCGGGGCGTGTCCACAGCTCCCCAAGGACACAGGACCTGCCCGCTTCTCAGGGGAGGGCAGCGGGTCCAGGCAGCCACGGGCTGGTGTTTTCCTTTTGGAGCAAGGGGGAGTCAAGAGTTTTACACGTGGAAATAGAGGAGTTTGTCTTTGGGGTGCAGGCAAGGGGTGGGTGGAGGAAGCAGCGCCGGTCGGCCAGACCCCCGGGAACACCGGGCCTCTCCCTGGGGAGCGTCTGGCCTCGCGGGCACGGGGAGC
>NW_004567109.1:134830-135938 GCF_000260355.1 Condylura cristata | reverse complement strand
GGGGGCCACCCTGTCCCGCCCAGCGGGGCCCCCCAGGAGGGCCCAGTGGGGGACCCCCCACCCAGCAGGGGGCCACCCTGTCCCACCCAGCGGGGGTCCCCAGTCCCGCTCAGTGGGGGGCCACCCCATCCTGCCCAGCGGGGTCCCCCCAGTCCTGCCCAGTGGGGGGACCCCCTTCCACCCAGCGGGGGTCCCCAGTCCCGCTCAGTGGGGGGCTACCCCATCCTGCCCAGCTGGGTCCCCCCAGTCCCGCTCAGTGGGGGCTGGGCAGCAGCAGGTCAGGGGCCAGCTGCGCCACGTTGCGCCCACAGGTTTTCTTCCATGGGTCAGCGGTGTGGACTGGGGGGGCAGCGTGAGGAACAGGTCCGAGCTCTGAGAGGCGGCGGCACCTGCTCTCACCTGGGCGGCCGGCGGGCCCGGGGCGGGAGGCTGAAGACCCGCGGAGTGGAGCGAAGGCGCTTCGGTCACTGGCTCCCGGGTCACTGAGGCGGTTCCTGGAAGGCGCAGGCCAGGAGCGGGGGTGGGGGCATCCACGCCACCATCAAAGCACAAATGACCTGGGGGCCCGGCCCAGCTGGCCGCCCGCAGCTCACATGCCTTGGCAGGGTGCGGGGAGCGGGGCAGCTCAGGGGTGCCCCCTTGGGAGCTGCTCCCCAGTCAGCTCGGGGGTGTGCCAGAGAGAGCCTCCATCAGGGAGGGTGGGGTTCCGAGAGGCGCCCACCCCGGGAACGGGACCCAGGCGGCCACATGACCTTGGACTCAGTGGTCACCCGAGGGGCTGAAGGGCGCGGGGAGGTGACAGCCTCCAGTCGAGGGGTGCAGCCATCAGGCTGCGCTCATTTGCAGCGAGAGTGGGGCTGCCAGGCCCGCACACTGGCGGGCACTGGGGCAGCCTCTGGCGGGAGAGCCTGAGTGCCCGCGGCCGGCGGCCCCTCTGTCAAAGGTCCGGCTGCGGTGGGTCAGCTGGGCGCTCTGCGGGGAGGGCCGTTCCGGCCCCTCCGGCTGGGTCGGGTCCACGGTTACTGATTTTGAAATCTCCCTGCGTCCCTGCTGGCGCCGCCAAATGCCGCTTTCACTTTCACTTTCACTCCTTGCGCTTTCTCCAGGC
>NW_004567109.1:127894-134405 GCF_000260355.1 Condylura cristata | reverse complement strand
CGGCCGTCCTGTCCTCCTGCCCGGCCGTCCTGTCGTCCTGCCCGGCCGTCCTGTCCTCCCGCACTGGCCGGCCGTCCTGTCGTCCTGCCCGGCCGTCCTGTCGTCCTGCCCGGCCGTCCTGTCGTCCTGCCCGGCCGTCCTGTCCTCCCGCACTGCCCGGCCGTCCTGTCCTCCCGGCCGGCCGGCCGCTGGCCGAGGCTCGGGTCACCGCCCACCCCCTCTGCGGCGTGAGGCTCGGAAGACGGTTCCTGGGTCACCGTCCCCTGCCTTACTCGGGAATGCGAGGGCTTCGCGCCGCGCGCTGCATCTCACCGCGTACCTGACGGCGCCTTCTCCCGCGAGCGGCCAGTAGAGCGGAGCCTGCTCTTTCTCACTGTCATGGTGACTGTGCTCTTTGTCCCAGAAAGTGCCTCTGACTCGCGCCACGAAGTACTCCCGCGATTGTTTCCCCTCGAAGCCTTGAAGCGCTAGGCTGTGCGCTGAGGTTTCTCCAGAAATTCAGATCTAGTTTGAGGTAAGAAGCAGAATCAAGGCGCAGGCTTCGCTCGTGCATCGTGGCGGCCTCGGAGCGGTTTGGCAAAGATGTTTTGTCTCCTCCGCACCGGGCACCTGGTGGACGCCTTCGCCGCCGTGTGCGGGCGCCGCTGGGCCGAGCGGTTCAGGGCCCGACCAAGCGAGTCCGCGCGGAAAGCCTGGCAGTGTTTCTGTGCGCCGCCTTCCCTGAGTTCCCGAGGCCCTGTGCGTAGAAAGCTCACGTGCTGCTCAACAAATCTCACGCAAACACGTGCTGGGATCTCGATTGTGATGGAACTGGCTGTCTAGATTGAGAGCGTGCTGCCTGGGCGTAGCAGAGAGGCCTCCTCCCCGCTGCAGCCCCCCGCCCCCCTGCTCTCGGAAGTCGCGGCATCAGTGCCACACCGCGGGCGGCATCAGGTGCGAGACCGCCCGTGTGGCATGCGTACCCGCTGAGCTGGTTTTTACACTTCTGAGCCCGTTAGAAATGAAAAATTTCAATTAAATTTTCAATTTTCCGTTTCTAGTTTCTAAAACTGGAGGCAAGTCGTGTGTGCCCCGGCTGTTTTCTGTCGGCGAGGGCAGCTGCTGAACCTGCGAGCAGAGACAGCGGGTCCCCGTTCCTCCTGACCTTTTTATTGTCATCTGTGACCCATTACAGGGTGAGGGGACCGACGAACGGCAAATACAGACGAGAGTGACCAGCCTTCCCTGTGCCGTCGTGGGCAGTAGTTAGCAGCGGACTTAACACGGAGTCCACGTTAGTGGGTGTCGTCGTCTGTACCCCCCGGGGCAGAAACAGCCACGTCAGAGCTGGCGAGCTTTAACGCTGACTGGAACCGAAGGTTGCCAAATGTTCTATGAATTTATTTAAACGGTTATCTGGTGCTGGCTTTCATTGTGTTAATAGGATGACTCCTGTTGATCAAGCTTTAATTTAAAAAAATAACGGAAGGTCTCGGGAGCAGAGCTCACCTGTCAACATCGTGCGCACGTCCCGGCGTCAAGCACCCACGCGCCAGCCCCGTGCGCCCCCACCCACGATCCCCACCTCATCCTGCGCAGCTCCCTGTTTTGCCGTCAGAGTATAAAAGTTGCTTTTGGTCAGCTTTGTAAATTAATTTGCTTTCTGAGTATGCACTCCACAACCGGATGACGCCATGCAAGTCGCCTTCTACTTCCTGGCTTGGTTTTCCTTGCACAACTCCGGTCCTCCCCTGTCGCTGCACAGCGCGGACTCCGCCCTTAAACAGTTGCGCACAGTTCCACCGAGCCCTCTCCGTATCCCCCTTGCCAGCCGCTTGCCGCCAGCCGCTGGGGCGCTGGGCGTTTCCGTCGCACGCTCTCGTGAAGGCTGCCATGCCGTGACAGAGGTGCAGGTGTGTTTGGGGCGAGCATCTTCACTGCCGCTGTACACACAGCAGCGCGCGTGGCTGGGTCCCGTGGGAGTCCCAGCTTTTAATCTTTTGAGCACACTCAGACTGTTTCCAGAGAGGCGGTGCCAGGTGGCATTACTCCCACCAACAGTGCATTCAAATTCCTTTCTTCACGCTTTGCCAACACCTGCTGTCTCGAGTCTTGCTGCTACTGGCCATTTCCAAAGGTGTGAGGTGCTGTCACTGGCTTTGATTTACAGCTCCCGACTGTGTGACGCTGAATGTGTTTTCATGTGCCTGCCGGCCGTCGAGCGCCTTCTTGGAGAAGCGTCTCTCTCACTGGATCTTCTGCCACTTTTTGATTAGGCTGTTTGCTCCGTCTCAGCCGAGCGGCAGGGTTCGCACATATTTCGGATATTAACCCCTTGTCAGTGTCCTACGTGCGAGCATCTTCTCCGAGCCGATGAGCGGCCTTTCTGTCCTTGTGGTGATTTCTCTGTTGTAGACGCCTGTAAGCTTGATGTGTCCCCTCTGCTTACTTTTGCTTGTGTCCCTGCCCCGGGGGGTCAAGGCCCCAGGCATCTGAGGACAGTGCCGTGCAGCGTGTCATGGACATTTTCTGCCATGTGCTTTATGGTTTTGTTACAGGGCACCCCAGAGTGAACTGGGCCGCCTGTCTGTGGGCCTCACCCGCGCGCCTAACATTCAGTTGTGCTGCAGACACACACAGAAGGTTCAATAACGGGTTTATTTACAAAAGGGGAAAGAAAAGGAACAACCCAGGGAAAGAGAGCGGATGCAAGGTAACTGGAGTATCTCACCTGCTAGGCTGACCTGGAGCTCTGGGAACAAACTAACTGAAAGCCCCAAGTCACACAGTCCCAAGAGCTGATGCCCCACTGTGAGAGCGCTGTAGAAAATGGCGCCCTACTTATCCCCCAAAGTCCCAGAATTCCTGCTAGCTCCGCCCCTGGGTCCTGGCAGTCCTCTCCCTGGTGCTGCTGGGAGTTGTAGTTTCCATTCCCTGGAGTAGGGATGGAGTCCACAAGACTCTGCAGAGTTCCTGTAGGACGTCCTCCCCTTAACAGTTTCAGTTTAACACCCCCACGTCTCCGACCCATTTTGAATCTTTGCAGGTTTCATTGGCTTCTGTCTGGTATTATTCTAATACCATGTGGTTTTGAGTACTGTGTCTTTGTCATGTCGTTTTAAGTCACCTTTAACAATGTCACACACATGCAGAACAGTCAGCAGAGCAGAAGGCCGAGCGCAGGCCCGACTGTGCTGCGTGTGCTGGGGGCGTTGCTGGGTCCTGCGCCCGCCCCTCCCCCCCCGTACGCCCCCAGACTTCTAGAACGTCCCCTGTGCACACTGGCTGGCGAGGCCATGAGCTTACCTTCCCCGCCAACAGGGAGTCTGGCAGAGGCCATGCCTTGGACTGAGCAGGCCTGTCCATGTCGGGACCAGCGAGGGAGGCGCAGTGGGCATGGGGAACTGTGGGCTTCACGCCTGGCCGCCTGCTGTGCCCTGGGCAGGGAGCTGCCTCTGGGGAGGCCACAGGTGGGCGTGGCCTGCGCTGGTCGACCAGCAAGGCGGGGGGAGGCTGGAGAAAGGCCAGGGCTGCTCTGTCCTCCCCCACCCTGAGGAAAGGGCACCGGGGCCCTGCTGGGGTGAGGGGTGGGGTGGGACCGCGGGCTCCAACTCCGACGTGGCCGCCGTTTTGGGCAAGCTCTGGGGCAGGCCGAGCCCCCAGCGCGGCGCCCATTGTACCGTGGGGCAGACGGTGGTGGGCGCCGACGCGGGCCGGTGTGCTGGGTGCTGGGCCGGGTGGGCGGCTGGCAGGACGACGCCTGATGGAAGAGCTGCCCCAGCGCCTGCGCGGCTCCGGCTCCGGCCCGACAGCCAGTGCACAGCAAGTCTCTCCCGGCAGAAGCAGACACAGTGACGCCGAGTCGGGAGGCGGAGCCGGGCGTCACAGGGGTGCCTCCTGCCTCGCACAGGCAGGGAACCCGGCCTGAGAAGCCCGTCTCTCGTCCACTCAGTGTGGACACCCCTGTCCTCTCTTGCCTCTGAGAGCCGTGGCCTCCTGGGCGCTGCTGAGCGCAGGGAGCTCTCCAATCCCGCGTGGCTCCGGGTGGTGGCCGTCCTGCTGCCTCGGCGGCCAGTGGCCTCTGAGCAGGGCGGGACATGCACCCACTCTGACATCAGAAGGCCCGTCGTGGGGATGGCTGGCGAGGGCCCAGGCCTGCGTGCCCTCCCTGGGCAGCCGTGCCAGTCCCGAGGCCCCGTGCTCCCTCCAGCCTCCGCCACCCTCCCGTAAGACCGCGAGAAGCCCAGAGGGCGCCTGCACGCGGGGCCAGGGTGCGGGCACCCCCGCCTGTGGCCTCTCGGCCTCGGCTCCCGCGCCCAAGAGCGGGCATTTAACTCGTGTCTGCCTCCGCGAGCCCCTCACAGACCTGACTCCCGTGCTCGAGGAGACGCTCCGGATGCCGGCACTCGCGCGGGCCCTGAGCCCCGAAGCTCAGCCAGGCCCAAGTGGGGACTCAGCAATGCTCAGAGATCATTGGCAACCCAGCCTGGACGCCTTCCGGCGTGGTCAGCAAGGACCCGGGACTTGGGGCTGCTCCCAGAAGCCCCGCCGTCCAGAAGGGACTCTCCTAGAGCCCCACATTTTGCCTGGTTTTGGGGAGAGAAGCATGAGGCCCCCGGATGCTGGACCAGAGCCGTGTCCACACCGCAGCCCCCGACTGCCCAATGCCCGCTCACGAGCCCAGGCCGAGGGCTGGGGGCCCAGGCGGGTTGTCCCCCCAGGCCTCGCTGACGTCTCAGCTTTGAGGCCTTAGAGCAAATCTGGCCAACAGGTGCCGACGCGGCCGTGCCCCCATCGGGGACTTGAGGGCTAATTTCAGCAGAGAGTGAATTTGCCCGAGGACACTGCCCGCCCCAGGGCCCCCGGGAGACCGAGCGCCTTTGAGGTCACTGCCCGGAACCGCCCGCCAGGGGCGCCAAGGGCCCTTCTCCAGCCACCCCCACCGCGCTGCCCCTCGCCACCGGCCGCCCCCCCGAGCTGGCAGTGCCACCCGGCTGCCCAAGTCCCAGAGCCGAGGGGCCGCTGACGCCCTGCTCAGGCTGCAGCAGGAGGCTGGCGGGGCCCAGCCAGTGTGTCTGAGGTCTGGAGTGTGCAGGCGCAGAGCGAGCCGGGGGCGCCAGTGGGGTCTTGGCTCTGTGGACTCAGGCCCCGTGGACACGCGGCCTGCTGTGGCCGGTGGGCCTGCCGTGGCCGGGGCTGTGTGGACAGGGCAGGCCGAGGTGGAGATGATCCTGGCTCCCCGTGTGACGGGTCCTCGGAGGCGGCAGCAGGAGACCAGACACCCAGAGCTCGGGTTGGCGGGCAGCGGCCGGAGGCGGGGCCGGGCAGGAGCCCCAGCGCCCCAGGGCCGGGAAGGGCTTTGAGTTTGCCCGGGTGACTTATTTCGAGCTTCCGGCCTCCCCAGCCCTAGCGGACATCAGTCTGTTTGAAGTCACTGTTTGAGTTTCTGGTTTGTTTCTGTGACCACAGGAAGCCGAGGAAGCCAGGAAGGGGGTGGCTGGTGAGGCACCCCGGGCCTTTCCGGGTGCTGGTGGCTTCATGGGCTCAGAGACCTTCTCTTGTGCTCTGAGGCCTTGGGGAGTAACAGTGAAAGAGAAAGCTCTTTCCGGGCCTCTCCTGGAGCAGCCAGGAAGGGGGGGGTGCTGGGAGGCAAGAGGCTACTGCGAGCCCCTGATTGAGAACAGCTCAGCTTAGGGGCTCAGAGCCTCCGAGGCTGGAGAGTTGAGGGTCAGGGTTGAGGGTCAGGGTTGAGGGTCGAGGGTTGGGGGTCGAGGGTCGGGCAGGGGAGGACTTGTGGGGAGCTACGTCAGCTGGGAAATCCCAGCCTGCTCCCAGTGCCCCGTGCCGGGGAGGGACCCAGGCCCCACCTCTCCGTGGGTGCCCAGAGGTGTCCCAGCCACCGAGGCCGGGTGGGGCTCCTCGCGGCTGACCCTGCCCCAGGGCGGGCGAGGGGCAGCTCCGTCCAGCTTCAGAGGCCAGAGCCCGGCTCCCGCTTCCTCCCGCTGCGCGGTCTCGCCGCCCAGAGCGGCTTTTCACACGGCTGCTCTGTCGGGGCCACTTGGCACTTGAAGGAAAGGCTCAAGTTGCCAGTCGGGGACACCCTGGCACCCTGCTAGCAGCCTCCTCCTGCCCCACTGCGGCTGCCCCCACGAGTGGGGGAGGGGGACAGAGAACTGCGCCTTCACTGGCTTTATGTGTGGGTGCCCTTTGATGGAACCCCCAGGCCCCCCCCCACACCCCGGGCCTGCTGCGCTCTGGAAATAGCCAAGTTCTGCTCGTCTGCTTGTCCCTATCTGCGGCCCCCCAAGCCAAACTCCTGCAGACTGAGCACAGCCTGGGCTGTTCTGCTCCCTGCCAGGGGACTCAGGCCGCCAGCCCCCCCACAGCTTTCTCCGCGCTCCAGGGTAGCTTGGGGAACCCAGACCCGGAGCTGCCGCAGCTGAAGCCTTAGGCTGAAACTGCTGAGGTTTGAGTCAATAAACAGTAAATAGCAGCTAGGCAACCTCCTTCCGAGGGTGGGGCCTGGGGGGCC
>NW_004567109.1:125166-126674 GCF_000260355.1 Condylura cristata | reverse complement strand
GGAATAAGCGAGCCAAGGAAGATTCTAGTCTGATGCTGAGTAGGGGCCCAGTTGAGACTCCTGCCCGCCCTGTCTGCCTTGGGACCTTTGTAAATGCTGAATAGCGGAAGGTGCAGATAAGACGCAACAGGCTGAGCCCCCCACACCCCCCAGTGTTAGTTTCAGCTGCGAGATAAGGGGACTTCGGAGACCAGGTTATCTGCCCCGAAATGCTCTGGTCTGTTCTGCTACAGAGAGAGCAGCAGGCGACCGCCTCCGGGCCTGCACGGGTGTGGGCGCCGTCTCGCCTCACCCGTGCCTGCGCTCACCCGTGCCTGCGCCGTTACCCTCTGTCCAGCTGTCCACGGTGTCCTGCTATCCGGGCTCCCCCCTGCCTGCGGCTCCCGGTCCAGTGGGGCAGCAGCAGGCAGGTCTCACAGGAACTGGCTCACGCGACGGTGGGGCCGGGAGCCCGGGCCTGCGTCTGCAGGCTGCAGCCAGGCAGAGCTGGTGGTGGAGGGGGTCGGAAGCCCCGAGAACAGGGGCTAACGGTGTGACCCCCACTCAGGACAGGCGGAGAAGAGAGGGGGGTCCTGAGCCCTGAGCGAGGGGAGGGTCGTGTCGCACCGTCGGGCCACTCACGCCCCGCGGGCCGCCATGCCAGCGAGTCCAGCGGTTCCCACGCTGACCTTGTGGGGACACCCTCAGAGGTCACACCTGGGCACCCGTCGGACACAGAGACCGGGCCCCCCACAGGGCACTCCCGTGGGCCCCGAGGCCGGGCAGGAGGGTCAAGGGCTGGGTGGGAGTGCGGCACAAGAAGCAGCGTGGGGGGAGGAGAGCGCCCAGATGGCAGCCTGCGGTGGGCACCGCCAGAGATGGAGCCAGGCCACAGCGCCCCGGAGGCCCGCACGGAGCTGGTCAGGGCCACAGCGCCCCGGAGGCCGGCGCAGAACTGGGCCCAGCCAGCCTTGACCACGAGGGTCACGGGGAGAGGCTTGGGTCTGTCCGGAGGACTCTGGGTGTCCCCGGAGGTTTGGGCAGAGACGTAAATGAATGATGCGCACACGCCAGCTGCCGCAGGAGTGGCCGCTGGGGCGGGGCCGGACGCTCGGCCTGTGGTTAGAGCAGCAGCAGAGAAGTGGCCGAAGGGGCTGGGGTGGCGGGGTGCAGCGGGCCGGCCTAGGGCGGCGTCCCTGGGGTTGGGGCTCGTGTCAGTTACCACCACAAACAGGGGCGCATGAGAGAAGTGGGCGTCAGGGCATCACGGAGGCGGCCGCCCACCTGCTCTGAGGCTGAGGTCGGTGCCTGGCAGCAGGGGGTGGGGGGGCTTCCTCAGGGCTAAAATAGAGGTTCTACTGCAAGGAGGCCCTTTGCAGTGGGGTGCGGTCATGCGGGGGTGCGGTCGTGCGGGGGTGTGGTCATGCGGGGGTGTGGTCATCCAGGGGTGTGGTCATGGGCGGGTGCAGTCATCGGGGGTGCGGTCATCCGGGGGTGCGGTCATGCGGGGGTGCGGTCATGCGCGGGTG
>NW_004567109.1:123695-125029 GCF_000260355.1 Condylura cristata | reverse complement strand
GTCATGCAGGGGTGTGGTCATCGGGGTGTGGACATAGGAGGCAGAGGAGGTGCCCACGGCGGTGGCAGGGAGAGGCCTTGGGACGGAGGGGAGCTCCCAGCGAGTGGGGTGGGGCTCACGAAGGCGGTGCAGGGTTGAGTTCCCCGGGGGAAGGGTCAGAGGAAAAGGGCCCAGTTGCCTCTGGCCTTGGTGGCCCTTGGGGAGTGTCTGGGGACAGGTCCAGGGGCAGGCCAGGTGGGGCGCCCTGGGGCCTGTTGGGGTGCGGGGCGCAGCAGCCTACACCAAGCTTGTGCGGAGGAGAGGCGAGGGGTGGGGCGTTGGTTTTTATTTTTCCAGAAGGGGCCGACAGAGCGTGTGTCAAGCGCTGCAGCTCACGGGGCTGCCGGGTCCCATGGGGGTATCTCGCGGGGTGACCTGTCTTCTGGGGCAGGAGGCGGGTTGCTCTCGAGGCGGGCGCCGTAGCTGAGCCTGGGAGCGGCAGGGTGCGGGGAGACGCAGGAGGCGCTGCCTGTGCGGCCGGGGCGCGGAGAGCGGAGCCGCACCCCCAAGCTGGGTTTCCGGCCCGAGCTGGACGACCCAGCCGCCACCTGCCCCTCCTCCCTCCGGGGAAGCTTCCGCCGCTCGCCCGGAGGAGCGATGGCGGCGCAGACAGACTCGGCGCGAGGCCTCGGCTGCGAAAAGGGGGCCCCGCTGGGGACCTCGGGGTCACCGGGCCCTTGGAGGGGAGCCCTTGCCCCGCCGGCAGCTGGAGGGCGGGGGCCGGCTCCAGGGACCACGCGTGGCAGCCCCCTGCGTCAGCTCTTCAAGGACACCCCGAACACGCACCAAGTGAAAGCCAGTCTAGTCCTGCAGGGGAGACTGTGCTGGCCTGCACACACGCAGCGGGGACCCAGCTCCCGCGCGTCCAGGGCAACGGCTGTCCAGGCCCCGCGCCTGGCTCCGTCTGCGGACGCACGCCGTGGACGCGCCGCCACTGGCCTTTGTTAGCCACGACCCAGGGTCCCCCCGCCCCTGTGGAAGGTACGTGGCGGCAGAGGTCGTCTTCACCTTGCTGCGGCTTGGCCGGCCGCGGGTCCTCGTCCTCCCCATCCTCCCCCTCCCCCTTCCCTAGTGGTCAGGAGGCCACGGAGAGGAAGTTTGGGCAGGGCAGGTAGGGGCGGGGCGAGATGGGGCGGGGCAGGCAGGGGCGGGGCGGGGCCGAGACCTTAGCCGAGTTGGCCGGCGGGTCGTCCGCGCGGGGCTGTCGGGGGCTGTCGGGGTCTCCCGTGTCGCTGGCCGCTTGGTCCCCAGCCAGCGTGTGGCTGCTGTGGTCATCCAGTCTCTGGATGGTCAGG
>NW_004567109.1:119957-122494 GCF_000260355.1 Condylura cristata | reverse complement strand
GAGTCCCCGCCGTTCGCCCCCACTTGCTCGGCTCTCAGCACACCCAGCCTCCACAAGCCGCCCCTGTGCCTGCTCAAATCTAAGCTTTGTTCCCAACTCCGCGTCGGCGCCCCCTGAAAACGCCCCCACGCCCCGCAAACCCCTCTGCAAGGGCCCCTCGCTCGCAATCCTGGTTCTCTTTCATCACGTCACTGACGTCCGCTGTTGGCGCTGCGTCACACCTTCCAGAAAGCTTAAAATACTGAGCAAACAGCCCCTGACCAGTGAGCGAGCGCCTCCTTTCGGACCTCGTTAGCCTCCTCCGCTGGCCACGGGCTGGCGAGTCGGCCACTCCTGCCAGCCTGAGAACGTGGCTGGCGGTTGATTCAACATTAAGAATCGGGCCACGAGAAGCTGGAGGCCAGCTGAGCCAGCAAAGATCCATCAGCTGAATGAGCCACGGAACTTCCTAAAGCCAGGGCAGGGGCCTCACCCCCCCAGGCCTCACCCCCCCAGAGGCCTCACCCCCCGAGGCCTCATCCCGCCGGAGGCCTCACTCCCCAGAGACCTCACGCACGCCCACGCCGGCTGTTCTTGCTCGGTCTGTCAGTGTCTGAGGCAGCCACTGCTGGCGGCAGCGTTTCCAGTCTCCTCACTCATCTCCTGACCACTTCCACGCGGACAGGCATTCAATGTCCGGCCGGCCTCCCCTCTGAAAGGGGCATTCGGGCAAGGCTGACCTGCAGCCCCGTGTGCCACTTTGACTTTGCACTGCGGTCTCGCACGGCCTGGCTGCCACCGCTGTGCCTTCGCAGTGAGACACCCTGGTCCGGTGGGCGCTAGCCGGTGCTGCCGAGGGCAGCGAGCCCAGCGACCAGAAAGGGTGGCCGCGACGGGGAGGGAGACAGAAAGTTCCAGTATCATGGGGTGCAGGCGCAGGGGGTGGGGCGGGGCGGCGAGGCCAGGGCCTGCCTTGGCACAGCCCGGCGGTGTTTGTGGGATTATAAACGCCCCGGCACATTCCCCAGCCCGAGTCCAGGTCCTCCCCTCAGCCCGCCTAAAGTCAGGGCGCCCAGGCAAGGAGGGGCCCCTTGCCAGCAACGCCCGCGCTTTTATTTTAGTTTTGACCTACAAAGTTCCTAGCACACAGAGGTATTTAGTACATTGGTGTCGACGAAGGAAATCAGTGAGTGTATCCTCTAGGAAGGCAACCCGCACATTTTCCCTCTAATAAGGCCGAGAGAAGTGAATGTTCTGTTGTTAACATGCCAGGGGCCTCTACAGTTCCACTAACTGAAATTGTCTCAGGCATTTTGCAAGAACACAACAGTGTGTATGTAGCTAAAGGTTATTCTAATACAAAGATGCTTCTGATTACATAAGGAAGCCGGGCAGATTTTATACCTGCCGGGAGCCCCGAAGCATTACCCAGACACCAGTTAATAGAATCTAACAGTCCATGTCCTTCCGAGTCGGTCTCGATTCTCTCTGGAGAATCAGACACCATTTGTCTCTGGAACGCCCACATGCCTGATCTCCAGGGCCCACGGAGGACACACCAGCACCCCGTTTTTCTCCAGGACGAATAACATGTCATCTGCGATGAAGCTGCATTTTCTGCAGAAAGCTGGTTCTGTGGTGGGGAAGAAAAAAATACTCCTCTCCCGTAGCAGCTCGCGGCTGTGCTGTCCCCTGAGCCAAATGGTGGCTCTGCGTGCCGCTCGCCCGCACGCAGTGGGGCTCGGTCAGCTTCCCGGGAGCCAGGGCTGGCGTTCACACCGGAGGCCTCGGGCCCCGCGGGAGGGCAGCTGCACGTCAGGGCGCCCGCCCTGGGAGGGGACACACGGAAAAGTTCTTCCTTTCTCCTCAGTAGCTCACTCTGGCTGTACTTGAAGAGTGGCAAGAGAATTCAAGACTCACGCAGGGCCAGGGCCAGGGCCAGGGCCTTTTGTCACAGCCAGACTGGACAGTGTCATTATCCTAAAGGCGCTGCGTAGATCACCCAGAAGGGTCTTCGGCGATAGTTGGAAATAATTAACCCAGGCGAAGCGCTGCTGTGATCTCACCGAAGACTCCAAAGACTGGGCTGTCCCTGAGTAAAAAGCTGCCGAGCAGAGGGGGCCTTACCGTGTCTGAAGCCCAGCCACACGGTGCTCGGCAGCAGAGAGCAGGCGGAGTGACGCCCGGGGTCGCCTGCGAGGGACCCAGAACTGTGCCCACTATCGCACTAGCAGCACTGGCACATTGTGGTGACGGTACGCTCAGTGCAAGCTACCACAGACACGGACGACGCAACTGGACCAAATCAGCGATTAAAAGCTGATTCAAACCTTGGGTGCCGGCGCCAGGCACCGGCGTATGTGGGTGTTTAGATACCGCAGACCAAGAAATGCTGAATCTGAAGACAGGAGCCTCCGATGAAACACAGCAAGAGAATCGAGCAGGCAGGTGCATCAGCCAACGTGAGGCCGCGCGGGGGCAGCCCCTGGCCCCAGGCGGGCGCCCTCCACAGCCAGGCGTGACCGCAGGGGCCAGCTGACGCCTCCAGCCCCGGACGC
>NW_004567109.1:117552-118577 GCF_000260355.1 Condylura cristata | reverse complement strand
GCGCCCGCCCGGTGGCCTCAGCCCCCGCACACGGCCCGCAGCCGGCTCACGTCCGCTTAAGACAGAAACGCAAAGATACAGGCAAGTCGGGGCACGCGGCCCCGCCCCCCGGGACACAAGTGGGGTCCTGCTGCGCTGGAATCCTTCTAAGCGCATTCCCTCTGGCCCATCACTCTCGCCCACTCGTTCCGCACGCGACGCCGCCCGAAGCCAGGCCCTGTGGAGCGGCAGCGCCCTGTGCCCGTCTCGCTCCCGGAGTGCGCAGCCGCACAGCCTGCTCTGCTCAGCCAATAGCGGCTGGACCCACAGCAGCTCTACCTGGGAGCAGGTAATCAGCTAAGGACCACGGACAGAAACAACGTCCCGGCTAGAGTGACATGGTCAGGCTTCAGCCCCGTTCACACCGGAGCCAGCCATTCTTCAGGAGGCCGCGGCGTGGCCCCGCCCCTCCCCGGCGAGGGGGGCCCCAGCTGGCTCACAGCTGGCCCTCCCCCCCATCTGCCGCTGGACATGCTGCCTGCGGCTCAGGGCCCGGGGACCCTCGCCCCGGGGCCCCCGATGCCCGGCTGCTTCTGCCTCCTGGCTCTGGTGACGGCAGCAGCTGCGGGGGGGCCCCCTGCCGTCATCTCAGGGGGCCTCCAACAAGCTCCCGCGCGCGCCTGCAGGCCGGGGCTCCCCGCCCCACGTCGGGGCCGCGGACCTGCCGTCGTCGTTCTCCTCCACATCCCAGCTCCCTCCGGCCCTGATGCCGGCTCAGCAGGCTTCTGGATACCCCTGCCCAGCCAGCGCTGGCCTGGTGACCCGGGGGGGCTGGCTGGGAGCCTCCAGGACGCGCCTGTGGCCCTGCTCGGGTCAGGTCGCCAAGCACCCGTGTCTCACAGCTCGGCCCCAGGCCCTCCCCGCAGAAAGGGGCGCAGGACAAGCAGCGTGGTGCTCCCCAGGGCCAGGGAGCCGCACACCCCCGACACCCCGTGTTGGCTCTGCAGTGAGGGAGTAAGAGGAGGAAGGGCAGTAAATGAACCCGT
>NW_004567109.1:114302-117172 GCF_000260355.1 Condylura cristata | reverse complement strand
GCGGCCGGCCGGCTCCCCGGCGCCCTGCGTGTGCCTGGGTGGTGGGCGTGTGCGTGCGAGTGTCCACGCAGCTAACCCCCGGTGGGGTCTGGCCGGCCGCCACCTCTCAGGAGCCCAGTGTCGGGACGGCGCCTGGACGACACCCTTCTGGCAGGGCCACTTTTAAGCTGTAACTCACCGCGAGGGGCAGGGTCGTGCAGGCTGCTGGCCGGGGCAGGCCGGGCAGGGCGCGCGTCTGACCCTCCACAGGACGCTCCCTGGGCCTGGGTCAGCCCCATGAGCCCGGCCCGGGCCAGCGTCGAGGCAGTCTCCTCGTGCCGCGTGGGCCTGGGGGTCCGGCTGCCGCCCTGGACCCTCCTTGGGGAGCACTGTGACTCTGGGCCTTGCGAACCCCCAGGGGTCCCCCGACGTGAGAAGGATATTTCTGGACAGGGTATTTCTGGGCAGCGGGTTGAGCCTCGTGGCTTGCGGGGACGGCCGGGCCGGGAAGGTGCCCACCAGGGTCAGCTGGAAACAGGCGGAAGGCCCCTGGGCGCAGGGAGGCCCAGCCCGCTCCACAGCGCAGGCCCCAGCGCCGCTCCCCTCGCCGGGTGCGTTCCCTTTAGGGGTGCGGGTCCCAGCGCCTGCGTGGACAGAGTCTCCCCTCGGAGTGGCCCCTCGGGCCCGGCCCGGCCCGTCAGCACCCGCACAGCCGGGCCTCCAGCCTCCGCTGACCCGCGTCCGCGTCGAGAGGGACTTTCCACCGTGGGGCAGCGGCCACCACGAGCTCACAGGTAAGAGACAGTTGAATTAATTCCCTAAATCCCACTCGCTTCTAGAAGAGATGAGAGGTGAATTAAAAGTGCAGACCCACAATAGCTGGCGGGGTCCGGTGATGACGTGGGCGCGGAGAGGGGACAGAGCTAATTGCGTCTTACAGAGTTCTCAGGCGGAGGCGGCTGGGAAGCGGGAAGCGCCTGTGGGGGCTTGGGCGGGGTCTCAGGCACAGCCCGGGGATGCTGGGGACCCCCAGCTCTCAGGGCGGGCCGGGCAGGTGCTCACCCCATGACCCCCCTCTGCCACACGGGAGAGCCTTTCTTGTGCTGACCTTGAGGCCCGTCCAGGGCAAACCCGAAGGCTTCCCTTATTTGGGACAGTCAGGACCCGAAGCGGAAGGGGGGCGTCCTGTGCTCGCTGGACGAGCACCCGAGGGGTGCACCCCACAGGTCCCCCCACGGTGCCGTTCCGAGGCCCTGCAGGCCGCCCTCCTGGGGTTCCCAGACCCCATCCTGCCCTGAGGGCCGCCCGCCGTCCTTCGGCTTTCACGCATCCACTGCCCGACGGAGGCTCATCTCTGTGGCGCCAGCTCCGTCCTGACCGCGCCCCTGGGGTGCAGACCCCCACAGCGTGGGGGGTCGGAGCACCGCTGGCCTCGACGGCGGAGGGTGTGAGCTCAGGGCCTTTGGCAGGGGCCTCTTTGGGCCAGCTGGACGGGACGCCTGGGTCTCGGGAGTGGGGACGCTGGGAGACACGGTCACCGATGTCGGGGTGACTCCTCAGGGCAGCCCCGCTGCTGGGCCAGGGCCAGGGCGCCCCCTTGGCTGTCTGCGGGCGATGGCCAGCTGATGGCCTGAGTCACAGGCAGGGCCAGGGCCGGGCGGCTGCAGGGGGCTCCCCTGAGGCTCCCTGTGAGTCCCCGTGGCCGGAAGCCAGTGAAAGTTTACAGCTGGGCTTTTAACGGGTTCCTGTCTATAAAATTAAACACTAACAATAGATCAGTAAGTGCTGTAAAATGTCTCGGACTCTTGACCACTCGCTCAATTAGGCCGACATGTCCTCACGAGAGCCGGGGCTGCCGGGCGGCCAGCGCGGGGCCCGGAGACCGTGTTGATGGAGGCGGGCAGAGCTGGCGGTGCCCAGGGGGACGCTTCCCGACCACGGGGTGGCACCCTGGCCTGCGCGTCCACCCCCGGGAGTCCAGCAGGGGGAGGCAGCTCCCAGCTCACGAGTCCGCTGGCCAGCACCTGCTCTTTCGCGGCTCCGCAGGCCTCCTGGCGGCTGAGGGCCGTGGCCCGGGACTGCTGCAGCCGGTCCCGTGGTGGGGCGAGTGCCCTGCGTGCCAGGCGGCCCTGTGGTGCTGGCCCGTCCATCGTGGGGGCCCAGGTCCTGATCCTGAGCCCCGACGCTGCCGCGGAGACGAGGCAGTGGTGCCTGCGGGGGCTGTGCGCCTTCCGGAAACTTCGCAGCAGGCCAGCTCCTATGCCCACCTGTGGCCGGGTCTCGGCGTCGGGATGCTGACCAGAGCGGTGTGAGGGGAGGCGCTCTGGGGGCCGCTGGGGCCAGGCGCACCACCCCCGGTGACCGGGACACGGCAGCAGGGCACAGACATCTCCCTCCGAGGCAGAGAAAGAAGCTGAGACTCGGGTCCAGCGGCTGGAGGCCGGGAGGGACACAGGGCTGCCGGCCTTGGGGTCCAGCTTCCCGAGAAGTCTCATGGCTCGCTCTGGACCCCGCGGGGCTGGGACCAGAGGCCGCTGGGGTCTCCTTGTCCTCCCCGGGGCTGCCTCGCTGGCAGGGGTCGGGAAGGAAGTGGGGCGAGGCGCTGGGTCAGGGCTACCTGCAGCGAGGCCTCCCGGCAGGGCGGCAGCTGGTTCCGCACCCTGCCCCGCCTGCCACCCGTTCCTTGCCCTCAGGGTGGTCCCGTGGTCCTGGTGCCCTCGGTGGTCTGTCCAGGGCTGTGGTCCGCCCAGCGCGGGGCCTGGAGTGGGAGGCGGTCAGCACCAGAGGCAGCGCGGGTCCCCGCGAGCTCTCCCTCCAGGAAGGGCCATTTGTCACCGTGGGTCTGGCAGGGCGGCTCGCTTGCTGTTGAGCAGAGTGTAAGTGAATCTCAG
>NW_004567109.1:107536-109091 GCF_000260355.1 Condylura cristata | reverse complement strand
CACGAGTCTCACGAGTCTCACGAGTCTCACGAGTCTCACGAGTCGCACGAGTCTCACGAGTCTCACGAGTCTCACGAGTCTCACGAGTCTCACGAGTCGCACAAGTCTCACGAGTCTCACGAGTCTCACGAGCCGCACGAGTCGCACGAGTCTCATGAGTCTCACGAGTCTCACGAATCTCACGAGTCTCACGAGTCTCACGAGTCTCACGAGTCTCACGAATCTCAGGCCTGTGCTGTCCTCGTGCCCGCAGGAGGGCGCTGAGGAGGGGCAGAGCCGGGCGGAGCCGCGTGGCCAGCAGAGGGGAGCCCGCGGGGCCTGGGGCGGCAGGGGCACGGCAGCTGGCAGCGGCTCACGGATCAATTGAAGCAATTTTCGCCTCTTTCACAGGCTTCTTGGCCCAGAGCTTTCTGCAGCTGACGCCCTTGAGCGTCCTCTCCGGCCGCTCCTGCCTGGGAGAAAGCAGGAGCCGCAGTCCGGCCTCGCGTGCCCTCTCCGGCCCAGCCCGCGGGCGCGGGCGGAGGCGCTAAGAGGCGCGTGAGGAGCACTGATGACCAGACAGAGCGCTGGCCCGGACTGCGGGCGGCAGCACGACGCCGGCCAGGCCCCTCGGGGTCTTCCCCGGGCGTGGGGGCACGTGCCTGGCTGCCCAGAGAGGACACTGCAGGCTGGCGCAGGACGACCTCCGCCACGCAGCCTCCCCGCCCTGTGCTGCCCCCCAGCCCCCGGCCCTCCTGACGGTGCTCCTGGACCAGAGAAGCTGAGATAAAGACTTAAAACCTGGGTGCAGCGTCCGGAAGAGGGGTTCGGGCTCACTACTGCAGGTAGAAGGAGGAGCAGCAGGAAGCTCCTCCCCGCGCGGGGCACGGGCCTGCAGGGCTACTCGGACGCGGCCACTGGGGCAGCTTTCCCCGCCACCCTGCCTCCTCTCTGGACCCTCAGACACAGGTGGCCAACCTCCCTCACGTCACTGCGTCTGTGTGACCGGCTGAAACGACTTTGCTCGACTTCGTCCCGTGCCCAACCCCAGACCCTGCCTCGGGTGAGGCCCGTCCTTGTGGGTTGGGCTCCTGGAAACCCCTGCTGCTGTGCTGGTGGCGCGTCCTTGAACTGCAAGGGCGAGAGGCCTCCCCTAAGGGCCAAGCTCGGGACAAGGGGCGTCAGCCCGGGCTGAGGGGACACGCCCAGCCGCTCGTGGGAGCACACTCGCGTCTGCTGTCCGGTGCAGGCGCTGGCCTGGAGCCCCGCGGCGCCCGCCCGGCTGTGGAGAGAAGCCGCAGATGTGGTCCCGCTCGCGTGGTCCCGCCACCCCCTGGAGCCCCCGACCAGCGCGGTAAAGGGGAGGCAGTGCCCGGCCGGCTCCGGCGTCCTGCGCTTGGGACGTGAGGACGTGACCCCGTCTCCAGCCCTCCTGGATGTGCGCAGCCTCCCTCCCTCCTAGGTGTCCCGGAACGTCCCCTGCCTGCAGGAGTCGCAGACACAGTCCCGAGCACCCCCGGCCGTTACTCCCTCCCCAGCGCCTGCGGTGACGAGTCGGCTCTGGCGCGGCCCCAGG
>NW_004567109.1:106567-107176 GCF_000260355.1 Condylura cristata | reverse complement strand
CAGTGGGTCCTCGCGACAGACCTGTGAGTGGCACTCGCCCGCAGAAACACAGCCTTCCCCGGACGAGCCACTGTCGGAGGCTCACGGCGTTCTTTTGGAAGAAAGACACCGGGGAGAGGGGTAATGGGGGAGCAGACAGCAATGTTCCTTGACTATCTTAAAGAATAAAAATAAAATAGAGAGAGAGATGCATTTATTTTGTAAAGAAAATGAATTATTCTTTGAAAGTTAGTCAATCTCTTGGGGGCGCAGTGTGGAAAATTAGATTTTAATGGCTTTGAAATTGAGGTTCCATGGGTCAATAGTGCCGGATACTTGAAGTAAAATGACAAATCTATTAGAAGAAAATCCAACACTCTGTGGCTCATCGGAGAAGCCGCCCGAGGACAGCGAGCCCTCGCCCACAGGCCCCGGGAAGCAGCTTTTCTGGCTGGGAGCTGGAACCCGCGGGGTGAACCCACGGATCTCCGGGCCCGAGGGGGGCCCTGCCCGCCTCCCGCGGCGGCGGGTAGCTGGCGAGGGGGGGGAGGTGCAGGAAGCGGCCTGCTCACCCAGCGGCAGGCGGCGGCTCCGTCGGGCGGGCCCCCCAAGGCCCTGCCGTCCACGGGG
>NW_004567109.1:105931-106467 GCF_000260355.1 Condylura cristata | reverse complement strand
CCAGGCAGAGGGCGGTTCTGGGTCCCCGCCCCACCCGGCGGGGGGTGCTGGGCAGGAGGGGCCCCTGGCGCGGAGTCACGCCCCCCCGCCCCCGCTTCTTGGTCCCGGACGGGGCACCGGACGCGGAGGCCCGAGGGGTGACAGTTCAGCTTCTATCTTTCATCTTGGTTTTGATGTTGCTCTCTTCCCCCCGGGCCTGCCTGGCCATTTCTGACCCGTGTCCAGGGTCCCGGCCGGAGGTGCCTTGAGGCTGCGGCAGCTCACGGGCCCTGCCCCAGCCCGCCCGTGGACGTTCACCCACGAGGGGACGGGCGCGGCGTGGAAGCGTGCTTCCTTGCCTTTCCCGTGCTGCACTCTCCGCACTCGAGTTCCTTCCGGCAAACATCTCTCTGTGCTGTTGATGCGGCGGCCCACGGCAGAGCCTATTTGGAGCAGCGGGTTTGGGGCTCCGGGGCGCCTCCTGCCCTGTAATGAAGGCGCCGAGTCGCCGGCAGTGACCGGAAGTCACCCCCGGGAGGGCTCTGCCGGGAGGTGTC
>NW_004567109.1:100794-102528 GCF_000260355.1 Condylura cristata | reverse complement strand
GGTAACGGGCTCGAGACCGAAACTGGGGAGTAGGGTTAACCCGTGTGCCGCGGACGAGCCGGCGCGGGGTGGGCAGCAGGCCCCGCGGGAGTCTGGGGTCCCCCATCTTCACGAGGGGGGAGTCGGGGAAATGGCCTTGGGTGTCCAGGGGACAGGTTGCGGATAAGAGAGTTGCGAGAATACCTATCTACGGGGATCTGAGTGGTCTTTCACATCCTTCAGGGTCGTAAAGCCCCACGAGGAGGAATCTGGGGTAGCTTTACCTGTGTTCTCCTTTCCAGGAGAAAATCCGCCCTTGTGAGGAGTTTATGGCGGTCGCGGCTCCCCAGACTGCTGCTTTCATCAGATAATGGAAACTCCCAGAAGGATTTTTTCCTACATCTTTTGAATCCCAGATATCTTGAGTCTGGAATCATCTTTCCATCAAGTTGGCATATTTGGGACTGCTGTGCCTGACTGTCTTCATGCCCTCCAAGGGCAAAGTCGCCTTCCTGGCTAAAAGCCACCGCGAGCTCGGCTCCCTGGGCCTCGTCTCTGCGTCCACCGGCCGTCCACACGTGCACCCGCCCATGCACCCGCTCAGCAAAGTCTAGCTGCCACCGTGCGCTGGGCCTAGCTCTGAGTCAAGGAGCACAGGAACAGATGCCGCCCCCGGGGGCATCGGGTGCTGCTTCTGTCCCCCCCAGGGGCATCGGGTCCCTGCTTCTCTGTCCCTCCCCAGGGGCATGGGGTGCTGCTTCCCTGTCCCCCCCCAGGGGCATAGGGTGCTGCTTCCCTGTCCCCCCCCAGGGGCATAGGGTGCTGCTTCCCTGTCCCCCCCCAGGGGCATAGGGTGCTGCTTCCCTGTCCCCCCCAGGGGCATAGGGTGCTGCTTCTCTGCCCCCCCTCAGGAGCATCGGGTGCTGCTTCTCGATGCTATCTAGGGAAGGACAGACCCCCAGAAGGGATAAAGCAACAGTCTGTTTAAAAGCCACAGGGCTCAGGGCCCTCCCTGATGGCGCAGGGGTCAAAGCGCAGCACCATGAGGCTGTCTGCAGCCGCAGCCCCTGCAGCACGCGTTCGATCCCCGGCCAGGGAGTGACCCACAGGCTGCGGCAGACCTCTCCAGTCTCCCCGCTGCTCCCCTCAGCAATGGACCTGCCTGTTCTGCTGCCCGCTCTGTCTCTGGGGAGTCCTCTCACCCCTGCACCTCTGGCCTGCACCTCTGGCCTGCACCCCAGCTCTTGTGTGCATAAGTAAATAAAAACGTCTTTAAAAAAAAAAAACCCATAAGCTGGGGGGATCGCGAGGTGCCCAGAGGACCTGCAGAAGATGGCGCGAGGGGAGGGGCAGCAAAGTCAGAAGACAGAGCACGTCCTGGCGGCCTCGCTAAGGCCTGCGGGGTGGTAACGCGGGGTGCTGAGGGGTGTCAGGCGCCAGGCGCGCTTCTGGGGCCACAGTCTGCCGCTTCCCTGGCGTGTGCCCTGCGCCCTGCCGTGTTCCCGGGCGTGGGAGGCATTCAGACTACGGGCGGGCGGGGGGCGGGTGGGTGGACGGGTGGGGCCTAGATGATGGTGGACAGATGAGTGGGTGGACAGACAGGCGGAGAGGTGGGTAGGTGGGGAGTGGGCGAATGGCGGCTGGCTGCACCCGCAGTGAGGTCAGAGTTGTTACAGGGTTCGCGTCCCCCCCAGAGGCGGCCCCTGGTTCGCGTCCCCCCCAGAGGAGGCCCCTGGTTCGCGTCCCCCCCAGAGG
>NW_004567109.1:98528-99924 GCF_000260355.1 Condylura cristata | reverse complement strand
GCATCCTGCAGCCCCCCGTAATGAGGGAGGGGCCCGGGAACCAGGTCCGAGGAAACTGGTGGCTGGCGTAGTCAGCCGGGCAGAGCAGGAGCCGGGCTCGGCCCCCCGCCCCGCCCGCCGCCCGTCACGCAAGCAGCTGGTGGCCCGTGGGCCCCGCCTGCCGCCCTGCGTCTCGTTGGCGTGTGGGTGAGGCAGGAGGAACCCTGAGCTCCAGGACCGATTTTACAGCTTGGATTAACATAGATCGAGAGCCTCAACACCAGCTTGTGCGTTTCTCCCTCAAGGTGCCGTGACCCCTTGGAGGCACTGACCACCTCCTGTGGGCTTTCCAGCCCGTGTCTCCTGGCCTATGAAAAACCTCAGGGGTGTTTAAATAGTGGCCCTTAATTTGGGCAGAATTGAGCGGCTGTCGAGTATCTTAATGTTGAATGAAATATCGAGCGTTTTAAAAATAACCTTTGCTGAAATTCGAATTTTCCCTCTGAAGATGTCATTTTTTGCTCAATTTACGTATGTCCGGATGCTGCTGTAAATCTCCCCTCCTCCGAATCCGAGTGTTTCAGCTGTCGCTGCTCGTTTGCAGAAACGCAGCTGAATCTGGGTCTCGGTTTCCCATCTGGAAATCTCGCTGGCTTCCCCCACACCGTGGTGCTCATCTGTATTCTCTCCCCTTCCGCCTCCAGCCACCTGCACTCCAGTCACCCCGAGGTCACCTCCACGCCCCCCGACATTGAGCGAGGTGCTGCGCTGACGGCTGTTTGTCCAGCACGGCTCGCCGGGCCTTCGCCTCTGTGTCCGCTGTGACCTCTGTTTGGCGATGTCCTTGGGAACGGCCGCTCACTCAGAGCTGCTTGCTCGTGGGCTGCGCTGAGCGGCCTTTTTTTACTCATCGTGTTCTGTGGCCTTTAGCTTTTCCTATTTCGATTTTTCTTTAAACTTTTTGCAATGGATTTGTTTTCTCCATCCTTTGCCCCCACCGTGTATTTTACTATTCCAGGTTGATTTCCTTAGTGGCTATTACAGAAATAATGACAGGCTCATTAAAATCAAAATCACCCAAATTATCCTTTTCCTGCCATCTTGAAAACCCTTTAGAACCCTCAAGTCTAGTGGGTCACATTGTTCCTGAGCACTGTTACTAATCCCAGAGACACAGTCACTCTTAGTGTTTGCCAGAGGGTCGCCCGGACTGTGCACACGCTTGCTTCTCGCCTGCTGGGCCCAGCTGCCGAGGTGCTCTGTGTTTGTGTGGCCAAGGACATTAAAGTCTCCCCTTAGGAGTTTGCCAGGAGCGAGTTGATTTTTCCTGAGTCTTCCGTCCTGTCCTCCTCACTTTGAGGGTTCAACCCTATGACGTTTCCGTTGCGAAATCCCGGGAGACGTCGCTGCTCTTGGC
>NW_004567109.1:89942-97138 GCF_000260355.1 Condylura cristata | reverse complement strand
GGGCCCCAGAGGCCCGCGCTGCCCGCGGGCAGGGGGCTGTGGCCTGCAGGCCTGACTCGGTGCCTATTCCAGACCCCAGCGAGCCAGAGGAGACGCTGCCGTCAGGTGAGGCCACGGGACAGGAGGCTGGGGGTGCAGGGTGGGGACGGTGACGCCGGGGACCCCGCTGCTCTGCGTGGCTCACACAGCTGCCCCGGCCCCCCGCCCCCAGAGGTGCAGCAGCAGCTGGTGCCACCACGAATCCTGGAGAGGTTTTCGCCCAAGAAGGTGAAGAAGGGTGCCAGCATCACCTTCTCCGTGAGGGTGGCAGGTGCGCGACCGGCCGCTCGGAAACGCGCGGAACCAGCCCCGGCCCCCGGCTCCGAGAGGCGCGGGGGCCTCAAAGGGAGGGCGAGGGAGAGGAGGCCGCCGGGGACAGGGCGGGCTGGGATCTCCTGCCCCGGCGTGCTGGGGCGCTGGTGGGTAACTGTAATTAGCTTTCAGAATTTTTAATTTAGAAGCGGTCTAAGTAATCACCCCGCCCGGACTCTCTAGTGGGAGCCCTGGTGCTCGCATCCACAGGGCTCTGCTAGGTGCCTTTCGAAGTAGCCGCCACTGAGGTGTCCTGCAGCGTTCCGGGGAAGCGGCGACACTCACACGCTGAAGTCAGGCCGGTGGGCACAGGGGAGCCACACAGCGAGGGCCCCGGCGTCGTGGGCGTGGGTGTGGCTCGGAGACTGCGCAGCGCCGCAGACCGGAGCGGCAACCGCAGCGAAGTCCAGGGGCTCTGGCCCCGGAGCAGCGGCCGTCCAGCGTGACCCCCGCCCAGCTGGTCCTCCCGAGGGCATCTGCTTGATCCACCCCCTGCGTGCTCCCGGGCGCCCCTCTTCTTGCAACACAGCAGCGGGAGGCGCGTGGGCGGGACAGTGTCTGCTCGCCCCCACCGGCTGGCCGCCTTCCATGCAGGCATCTAAGAGCGTCATGGGCACCGCTCACGGCCTCACCATAGCCAGGACGCCTCAGCGAAGCGGCCAAGCCTCTCCCACTCCCGCCCCTTCAGCGTCAGAAGCCTGTCGTCACCTGCGGTTGCCCCGTTTCCAGCCTCCCGCGCGGCCAGGCATGCTGACCTGTAGGAGCAGAGAGGACCTACGGTTCTAGGTTCTGTCCTAAATAGAGGGGACCCTCCCTCCTCGCCCTGGACCCGCTAGCCGCTGGTGGGTGGCTCTCTGCGAGGGGCCCCACGCAGGCAGGGTGGTGGCACGGGAGGCAGGAGAAGCCGCTTCCCGTGACAGTGGGACAGCATCGCCTGGCCCGCCGTCGGGCTCAGACGCACCTGACGCTCTCGCCTGAGCGAATCGCGCGGCCCTGTCTCGTCACCGCAACACGCTGTCCCGACTCTGAGAGGCTCTTGCCTGTGAGGCTGCTCTCCACGTGAGCTCTGAGAACCGCCCTGAGGCAGCTCCACCCTGGGTAAGGTTTGCTCTGTGGAGCTCCGGCTTCGAGGTTGCTGGGCGAGGACGAACGGGCAGGATTCAGAGGCCCCGAAGACTTCAGCGCCCACCAGAGCACTCAGTGCTCAAGGAAAAGCGTTCCCACCTCCGCTTGGCGTGTGCCGGCCCCGTGTGCCCCGCGGCCGGGGCTGTGCCGCGAGGGGCTGAGTTACCGGTGCGTGGCCCTCGGCAGGCACCGTCGGTCCTGCAGAGCGGCCGTGCTGCTAGGCACCCGTCAGGGAAGGAGTTTTCCCTGCTGTCGTTGACACTGGAGGTGACTTACACGGACCTCACAGACCCACCCTGCAGGTTTCCTGTCATGCCCACGGCGCCGACACGTGCCACGCCGCCTAGCTGGCACGGGCCTGACTTCTAGCGGGACACGCTTCAGGCCCCGCGTGGCTTTTTTTGGGTGGTGGTGTCTATTTTTGTGCTTATTTGTCGGGCCATTGGGTCATTTCTACAGGACCATAGAGTGTTATGTTGCACGACCCGCTTCACTCTCTTAAAGTTATATTTTGCTGAAAAGAATGTCTTGGTTTTATAGAATCCACTTATATCCGCTCTCTTTCCAATGAATGAACTTTTGTCATATCCATAAGAGAGGTTTGAAAAAGTTCAGAGGGGTTCTCTGTGCTGTGCATAGGCATACTCTAACATTATTTTCTAAAATGTTACCATCTTACCTCTGTGTTGAGGGTGAAAATCCATCTGAAATTGATTTTTATAGGACACAACATACAGTTATATCTTACTTTTTTCCAAGTAGAAATCTACTTGATCCACACCACGAACTGAGGAAAGGCACCCCTCTAGGAAGGCACCCCCCTCTGAGGAAGGGCACCCCTCTGAGGATGGGCACCCCCTTCTGAGGAAGGGCATCCCCTACCTTGGCAGCTCTCCTCCCTGCGAAACAGGTGTCCAAACAGGCACCTCCACTCCAACTCCAGATGCCCTCGTTGGGCTCTTTCCTGCCCGTGGCCATAGGCCATGCAGCCTTGGTCTCTGAAACGCTCTTGGCCTGGGCACAGAGGACAGTGACGTGCCTGCCGTCTTCTTCCTGGATTCTTCTGTTTCTCCTTCACTGAGAGCTACCAGAGAGGGTGTCCAAGGCCAAAGGCCACGCCACGTGTCCCTCCCCGTGGCTGCAGAGAAGCAGAGGACAGCCTCAAGACTCCACCCACTGCTGAAAATGAGCTGACCGTCTAATTTCGATGCCTCTGAATACGATGCGTCTTGTGTCTCTGCTTCAGAGCTCACTCTTAGTCTTTGGGAGCAGCAGTCTTTTGGGGTGGCTTCCCTTTTGCTTATTCTCCTAGGGGCTCCGGGGGTTCTTGGACGCAGGAGCTCTGTCTCCCGTCTGTCCTAGGAAACTCCAAAACCGTCTCTCCTATCATGTCGTCTTTCTTCTCGACAGGGGCTGCAGCGCTGTGACTCCTCAGCGTCTGTCTTACGTCCTAGGTCTGGCTTTTGCACTTCCGCCCTCTTGTCACGCTCATACCTTACTCTGGGTCTCCTGCAGGGTATCTCACACTGTAGTTCCCCTCTCAGATGCGTTTAAGCTGTTAAATGCGTCCATCGAGGTTTTAATAGTTGCGATGACGTCTGCATCTGTAGCTCGCTCTTGACTTCTTTCCTGAGCATAGTGACTGCGGTTAGTATAAGGCCAGCCCCTGCCCGCCCCCTCCCTGGCCCCTGTGGATCTGTTTCTCACGTCTGTTGTTTCTCTTGGTTCTGTGAGGTTGTTCAGATTTCTTCCCTGTGGCCATTCTCATTAGGAGTTGAAAATTGCATCCAATTTTATCAAGAACATTGTGGCCTCAGATGGCGTTAGCTTCCGCCTCACTGTATTCCAGGGCCCTGGCACTGAACGACTTATCTCGACCCGATTTCAGAAAATGAAAAGCATCACGTGGTCCCCGAGGGGTAATTATTCCCCCCCCCCTTACCGCAGCAGGCTCAACTCAGTGGATTTATCCACATGGGCCCACAGGCCTCCGTGACGCTGACAAACGCCGTTCAGCTCAGCCGCAGCTGTGCTGGCGTTCCCCGAGAGCCAGCCTTAGTCTCTGGGCCTCGCTCCTAGCCTCCAGCCCCTCACTCCCAAAGTCATTGTGGTCTCCAATGTTCTGGTAATGTTTTCCCAGCTCGTCTACTTTTTCTAGCAAGAACATCGGTTCCAGTTCCTGTGTCCACCACCCCAGAGAGGCGAGCCCCACAGACTCTTCACGTCCACCGTGCCACGCGCCGGGATAAGCACCTCCCCATGGAATGAGGTTCAGCTACTAACGGATGCAACCTTGGGGAAGATGATTTGGTTTATGACATTAGTGTGCACGTCCCGTATGGCATTTTGTGGTAACCCTGGCTCCAAAATACTCCATTTACATTTTATTTTCTGAGAAAATGTAGACTATTATGAACATTATTTGTTTTTTTCTTAATGAACCAAAGTCATGAATACTTTATACTCCTCTTCACATTTTATTAATTACACATATGTATTTATATTTCTATCTAGTGCTATAGTGATTTTTATTCAACACCCATCTGCTGAGAAAATACTGAGTATCATTTCTTATATTTTTAATATTTATTTATTCATGCACCTAAGAGCTGGGGTGCAGGCCAGAGGCGTGGGCGTGAGAGGACTCAGCAAAGCAAGTGCAGGGAGCAGCACAAGCGGACCCCCTGAAGCCCCCTGCTGAGGGGAGCAGCCCGGAGACAGGAGAGGTCTGCTGCGCCCTGGGGTCCCTCCCTGGCCGGGGACGGAACGCGTGCTGCAGGGGCTGCGGACAGCTTCCTGGTGCAGTGCTTAACCCTTGTGCACCCCCGCGCCCACCCAGGGAGGCCTGACTTGTCTTACTGAATGAGCCAAGGCCACGGTCACTAGGGCCAGCACTCGGCCTTTAGCAGTACCACGTCCCGTGTGCACCCCCACATTTACTGGTCACTGATTTCGTGCCCGGCCCGGCCCTCTGGATTTCCTCACTCCTCCGTCTAGCAAGGTTCCCGCCAGCCCTCACTCCGGTCCGGGGAGCAGGGCACCCCGCCCACGGGCCGGCGCCTGCCCTCGCACCGGCCCACGGGCACCAAGCTCTTTCTCCTGCTCTCCACAGGTGCGGTTTCTGGCCGCCGCTCACCTTCTCCCTCCCGGTTCTCCTGAGCCGCATCCCGGAGCCCACGGTTAAGCTCGGGGCAGCAAGCCCTGCTGGCGGAAGGGGGGGTGTCCGGGGCTGCAGCGCAGCCGCGGTCCGCCTGCCTCCGTTTCGCAGTCTCACATCAAACAGGATTCCAGGCTGCTCTTCCCCCCCTGCTCACGCGTGCACACGCGCGTCCTTGGCTCCCGGTGTGGAGACAACCGCCCCCCCGGGGAAGGCTGCACCCTGCAGAGACAGGCTTGCGTGGGGCGGGGCCGCGGCCCCCGCTCTGCTCCCCAAACGGCCTTGGAGCCAGTCTGTCTGGGGCAGAGTCCTCCCCCGCGCCTGAGCGTGGGTCCCCGGGGCTGGCGCCCGCGCAGGGGAGACGGAGCCAGGCCGAGCTGTGGCCGAGCCCAGGCCAAGCGTCTCCTGCCACTCGGCCAAGGTGTTCCAGGGCGGCCCAGAGTGGCCTGGGCTTCACCCGGCTCACAACTCAGTTACACTGCAGGGACACACAGAAGGGTCCATAACGGGTTTGTTTACAAAGGAAAGAGAGCGGATGCAGTCACTGGAATACCTTACTGCGGGGCTGACTGAACACACCCAGTCACGCCCGTGAGGAGAGCTGCTTCCCGAGAGCCAGAGCCAGAGCCAGAGAGAGCTGCAATCCGCCCTATTTATCCCCCAAATGTCCCAGAATTCCTGCTAGCTCCGCCCTTGGGTTTTCGCAGTTCTCTCCCTGTTGCTGCTGGGAGTTGTAGTTTCCAGTCACTGGAGTAGGGATGGAGTCCATAAGGCTCTGCAGAGTTCCTTTAGGACGTCCTTCCCCTTAACAAAGGGAGCGAAGCCTAGACACCCTCAGGCCTTCCCGGGCTGTGGGAAGGAAGACGGCCTTCAGGACAGCAGCCGAACGGCCACGGACAGCTCGCTTTGGCAGAGTGCCCACTTGAGAAATGGTGGCACAGTCGGTGTGCCCAGAGGGTGCCTGGCGACTCCCCAGGCCAGGCGGCGGCCAGGGGCTTCTGTGCGCCAGCGCCTCCTGTGTGTGCTCAGGCGCCCTGACCACAGGGCCGTGTTTGGCCGTGACGACAGTGAGGAGAGGGAGCCCTGGGTGCAGACTCGGACCGCGGAGCCGGCCCCGAGGGCCGGAGGCCAGGTGCATGGTCGCAGCTGCGGCTCCATGGGGCATCCCGAGTGCCAGAGCTGCTGTGGCTAAGGCTGTGTTGTGGGGAAGCCCCACGCAGGGACAGGGCCGTGAGCAGAGGGGAGCCTGGCTGGACTTGGGGTGCTGCTCCAGGTTCAGGCTCAGACTCAGGCTCAGGCTCAGGCCCAGGCCCAGGCCCAGGCTCAGACTCAGACTCAGGCTCAGGCTCAGGCTCAGGCTCAGGCCCAGGCCCAGGCCCAGGCCCAGGCCCAGGCCCAGACTCAGGCTCAGGCTCAGGCTCAGGCTCAGGCTCAGGCCCAGACTCAGGCTCAGGCTCAGGCCCAGGCCCAGGCCCAGGCTCAGACTCAGGCTCAGACTCAGGCTCAGGCTCAGGCCCAGGCCCAGGCCCAGGCCCAGGCTCAGGCCCAGGCCCAGGCCCAGGCCCAGGCCCAGGCCCAGACTCAGACTCAGGCTCAGGCTCAGGCTCAGGCTCAGGCCCAGACTCAGGCTCAGGCTCAGGCTCAGGCCCAGACTCAGGCTCAGACTCAGGCTCAGGCTCAGGCTCAGGCCCAGACTCAGGCCTAGACTCAGGCTCAGGCTCAGGCTCAGGCCCTGGGATCCGGGCTCAGGCTCCTGGGTGCTGTGGAGCTGGCCTCATCCTTGCCCTCTGCCCTCTGTCTCCCGGTCAGTCTGGGAGCCGGTCAGTCTTGCGCAGTGACCTGCATCTCCGTCACCTGAACCACAGAGATCCAGGCCGGGTGCCCCCTCTTCAGGGGTTAAACACGAGCGTTTGGCCCAGAAGCATCGTCACCGCTCTCCCCGCCCTCCCCATCACCCTCGCCCTCACCCCCACCCTGTGGTGCCCCCAGGAGGCCAGGGTGTGCTGGGCCACAGCCCCGGGGAGCTGGGGCTCCAGGAGGACTTCTCGGGGACACGGCGTGCAGGCCACTGCAGGGAGGACTCGGGCCCCGAGAAAGCAGGGTCTGAGGTGCAGAGAGGCTCCCGACTTCGGACTTCGCAGGTGGGCGCGACCACCGCGCTGCCCGCAGACCCCTCCCCCACAGCCCTCTCGCCGGACCCAGCAGCGGGAGCAGATGGGCGCTCGGAGGCCACGGGACGGCCGGTGCCGCGCAGACGGCTGGTCTGGGCCCGAGCGAGCCGCCGGGCAGCGCGACGCGAGTGGTGTGACCTCCAGCGCCTGCCGGGCGGCGCGCGCTGCTTTTGGGGTTTCCTGACGCACCCGTCACCCCTATAATTTTTAGGCTCTGTCACCATGGTTTATGAGAGTAATTATGTTTATCCTTTATTTGGCTGGGACTAATGAGCCAATGATAAACAACTCAGCATTTTCTCCCCCGCCGAATGATGAATATTAATTAACCTGTCAGAGGCCGGCGGGCGGGAGCTGACGGCTGGCCCGGGCTGCGCTCAGGCGCCCTCGGG
>NW_004567109.1:87121-89007 GCF_000260355.1 Condylura cristata | reverse complement strand
GTCTGTCTGAATTAAAAGGAGGGGCGGGGGCTGGGTGGGGAGCTGCTGGCACAGGATGGCAGCGCTGGGGTGTGGGCCCACCGCCCGGGTTATGACTCAGGGGTTCCCCGCTACCCTCGGCTTCAGCAGTGCCGTGGAAGGACTGACAGGGCTCCCCAAGAGCTTCGACTCAGTCACGGTTTGTTGCAGAGCAGGGCGGATGGCAGCGGCAGTGGGAACACTGGGGGGAGGCGGGGAGCTGAGCCCAGCAGCCGCCACGTGACAGATGGGAGCGCCCTGTGGGCCGACGCCCCGGCCAGGCCCCTGAGGCCTGTGCGGGTTTCCCCAGCCAGGGAGGCCCCCAAGCCGCAGGGAGGCCCCCAAGCCACGGGAGGCCCCCCAAACCACAGGGAGGCCCCACCAGCCACAGGGAGGCTCCCCAAGCCGCAGGGAGGCCCCCCACGCCGCACGCCAGAGTCTGCCACGGCTCACGACCAGTTATCTGCTCCACTGACTCTCCAGTCCTCTGCTGGACTGCCCAGCAGCCGAGAGGTGAACAGAAGCATTCTCATGGGGCAGAAAATTCCAAGGGCTTAGAGACTCCCCGACCCCCAGACCCCCACCGGCTGGGGGCACAGTAAGGTGCCTCTGGGCAAGGTTAAACCTCTGCTGCCCAGAAAGTGAAAACCACCCCGATAACTGAGACAGCTGCAGTGAGAAAAGAGCCAAAGGGGCGGAGCCACGGGCGCTGGTCACTCAGGGGCTGCGCCTGTCCTCCCGGACAGCAGAGACCACATGGCCAGCGCAGCAGGGCCTGCTGGGGGCCGCGGCTCAGGCGCACGAGGCAAGTGGCACCGGCGGCCGAGGAGCCAGGGCCAGCCAGGGGCCAAGCCAGACCAGAGATGGCCACTCAGCGGGGAATGAGAAGTTTGTCCCTAAAGGCCGGCCCAGACCTAGGGCGGCCGGGTGGGGGAGAGTTGCTGATGTTGCTCAGGCTCCGCCATGAAAGTGGGGTGACCCCTGGGTGCGAGCCCCGCACGGAGGGCAGGGGGGAGCGAGCCCTAGGGGGCAGTGGCCACTTGGAGGAGGAGGGCGTGCGCCGGGCACCTGTGATGTGGGCTGGGCACCCCCAGGCACACCTGGGGGAGCGGGGAGACACGAGCGAGGCTGGGGGTCACGGCCTTCTGGGCCTCTGGGCCTCCTGGAGGTGCCTGGGCCATCTGGGTCTCCTTGACCATGACTCCACTTTCCCCCCGCTGGACACCCAGGAAATCCTGGCATCTCCATTAAGGAATGCATTTGCGGCCCTCCCTGGGGGCGCAGAGGCCGGAGCGCAGCACTGAGAAGCTGCAGCTGATTCCGCAGGAGTTCGATCCCCGCCTGCCCCGGAGGGACCCACGTGACTCTCCTGGCCCGCCCGCTGCCCCCCTCAGCAGTGGACTGTGTCCATCTGCCTCTTCTGCTCCCCACTCTGTCTCTGGTGAGTCCTCTTACACCCCAGCACCTCTGGCCTGTACCCCAGTTTGTGTGCATGAATAAATAAATATTATAAAAAAGAAGAACTGCGGTTCAATCTGGACGTGACCAGCCCCTGGTGGCCCCACCTGCCGTTGGGGGCCGTTGGGGGCCTGGGAACCACCACAGTGCTGCCAAGCGTCGTCACCTCGGTTTGTAGCCAACACGGGAAAAGTAAAAGGAGGCCGTGTCGGGGTCAGCACGCCCCTCCCTGGGCAGACCCGGGGCTCCGGGGGTGTGGGAGGTCTGCAGGCACAACCCAGGGCCGGGGTGTCCACCGGGCACCGGTATGGCGTCGCTGGGCCGCAAGGCCGCAGCCCAGGCCCCTCCTGGGCTGGTCTAAACCTGGGGAGACCGGGCGGGGGACAGGGCCCGGCGGGGCGCCAACTGCC
>NW_004567109.1:76352-85023 GCF_000260355.1 Condylura cristata | reverse complement strand
TGGACCCGATCCGAGAGGCCCCGCTGTGACCCGGCCACGTCTGAGCTGCGTTTCCGGGCCTGTGGGTGGAGAGTGAAGGCCCATGTCAGAGTCAGGGCGAGAGGAGGTGGAGGTGTGCAGACATGTCAGCGTGAGCCTGAGGGGCCCCTGGGGCCGGGACGCTGTGCCTGCCCCCACACGGACAGCAGGCTCCCTCCCCTGCACCCCACGGCTTGGCCCTCCGCCCCGAGTTGCCCATGCAGCTGGTCCCCGCCAGCCCCTGCACTCGCCCGCCAGGTCCTGTGGACGCGGTTCCCGCCCAGCGTCCAGCCTGATCACCCCAGACGCTCGGATGAGCTGGGTGCTGAGCCGCGCCCTTCCCCTAACGCCCGCCTGACCCGTCCGAGCAGAGCGCTGGCTGGGGAACGCCAACTCGGCCGCCACCTTCCTCCACCACAGCGCGCCCGAAACAGGGACCGCAGGACAAGCATGCGGGGATCTGCACCCCCGAAAGGGCCCCGAGAGAAGCCTAAGCTCTGGGGCTGGTGGGGAGGGACAGTCTGCAGATGAACAGGCCAGAGCTTAGAAACCACATGCGGGCCCCATCCCCGGGCTACCTCAGAGTCTGACACCCTGAGAGGGGTTCAGCAGGCTGTAGGGAGCTGGCAGGCAGCTCCCTCTGGGACTGAGCTGGCTGCAGGGGCAGATGGCCTGGAGCCCACCCCACGGCGGTGGACAAGCCCCTGCGTCTCAAAGGACGACGGGCCGGGTCGCAGGTCAGCTTCCCCCAGAAGCCCTCATTCCTCTGGACACAGAATCTCAGCGTCAATGAAGCTCCCGCGCGGTGAAGTTTCAAAAGTAATTGGCACCTTGCGACACTCGGAGACATGGCCGTATGCTTCGGGTGTGCGTAGCTAATGCCTGTCATTGTAAATTAGGGCACAAATCACTGCCAGGATATTGATGTGCCGCGAATTCCAAAGTGGCCAGCGTGGCCTGGAGCTGTGACGGGCCTGCTGGGAAGGGCTGGCTTCCATCCTCACAGTGCGGCACGTGAGGGAAAGGCCTTCTCGCCTTTAGGTTTTTCCACACTCTGACCCCCGCCTGGGGTTTGGCTCAGGAATTTCTGAAGTCCCTCCTTTTACTCCCCGGGGAGGCTGTGGCCTCTAACGTTCCCCAGTCAACATCTTCAAAAGTTAAAGCAACGTGATGGAAACACAGTGGCCAATGATTTTATGCAACACTTTGTTGGGCAAGAAATCAAGACCACAGGAAGACTGAGCCCAGTGGCACTGAGGGTCAGAGCTTTACAGGTCACCAGGAAAGAGGGACAACGCTGTGGACATCCTGCAGGACAGTGCAGCCATCGGACTGAGGCCGGAGATCCCTGAGCTCACGCGTGGCTGCACAGAAACCGGGAGGCAGAGCAGCTGGTGAGCTCTTAGGCGCATGGGATGCTGTCCAAGGGCCTGGGAGTGCCCTGCAAGCCCAACAGGAAACTTCCTGCCCAAGGGGCGCCTGCAGCCCAAGTAGGCGCTGAGAGCGACACAGCAGAGACCCGTCTCCGGCTTCTACTCACGTGCCAGCAGAGCCACCACAGGGTCTGAAGACATCTCCGGGCTTTGTCTTCTCTGGTCTCCGGGTGGGTCTCACTGTCCCATCACCAGCTCCCAACCCGTTTTCAAGCCATGCAGAAGTCAAGGATACTTGCCAGTGTATCGTTTATCACGCACTGAAGCGTCCCCATAATAAAATGCCGAATGTACCTTCTCATAAAATGTGCTGGAAAGTAGCGAGGAGAAATTACGCACGGGGCTGTCAGATCTTATGAAAGATTAAACATATGTCCTGGGCCACTCTGCCAGCCCACGGAGCCAAATCGTAAATCCACCGCCTCTGCGAGAGTGCGTCACTGTAATTAACATGCTTAACGCGCAGGGGGCCGCCTGCAGGAGCCCCCTGAGCTGGGGAAGCCAAAGACCCTGAGTGGCCAGTCCAGGCATTAACAGGCGGTGAGTGTACTCCCCGGGGTGGGGTGGGGTACTGCTCCCGATCCATGCTGGAGAAGTGTAAAAATAGCCCAGGGGAGCAGAGCAGTGATTGTAGCTAAGTGCTCATAATTCTCCTTGTCGCAAAGAAGGAAAATTTCCATTGCCACTATTGATTTACTCATTAATAAATTTTAAAAATGACACCCCATGTAGCCAGCTTGCAATCATGAACCAGAACGTTTTCCACACCAGTGAAACTCCCTCACGTCCTCCGGTCACAGCCTCCCCACACACACAGAGCCTCTTCCCAAACTTCTAGCGTCATAGATTAGGTTGGCCCTATTTTCCAACTTTCTGCAAATGGGATCATATAGCATATACTCTTGAGTGCCTGACTGCTTTTACTAAACATTTTATTTGTAAGATATGTCCTTGTTATGTGTGGTATAAGAGTTTATTCATTCTTATTGGGAATGTACCAAAATGGTTTTATTGCTTATGATCCCTGGGGAAATTTTCAAGTTGAGGCTTTTGCAAATAATGCTACAATGAACATTCGTGTATGTGTCTTTTGGGAAACAAATCTATCTATCTTTGGGGGGGTATATGACTAGGAGTAAAATTGTTGGACCAGAGAGTACGTACAGTCAATTCTTGTTATTCACAGATGCTGGGTTCTATCAAGTCACCATAAACACTGAATTAGTAAATTTGAGCCATCCCTCTCAGGGGAAAAGCAGGATTAAGCTCCTGTGAGCCCTTTGCCAAAACATTCTCATCAACTGATCAATACCGCCCCTTGTTTTATGTGTTTCTGTTTAAAGACAACTTGTTTAATTTATACTGTTGACTCATCAATGTGGAACTTACTGTCAGCAGCGCTATAAACTTAGGCCTAAAAGAAGCTTCTGCAACACAGATTTGCTCCACAGGACCCATCACAGCCTTGTATGTAGAGACACTAGAGATCACTTCTCTACAACACATGGTGGATATTTGCAATAGCCACATCACCCCCTCCGAGGCACCCACACTTGAAAATGTCACACTGGATAGAATGTAAAAAGAGAATGTGAAAAAGTATTAACAAGGTGGTGGAGAGTCAACAAGATGGCGGAACATCGACAACATGGTGGAACATCAACAAGATGGTGGCGTGGCAGCAAGATGGAGGAGCATCAGCAGATGGCGGCACGTCCCTCGTCCACCTCAGCTACAAACAAGCACCGCATGAATGATGGCGGCAGTGCATGCAGCTGCTCTCGGCGCTACAGTGTTTGTGAGTCGGTGGATGCCCACAGACTGCAGACAACAAGAATCCCGTCCACTCGATTTCTGTAGGTCCCGACAGTGTTCCTATGTGGTCACGCAAGGTTATTTGACAAAAGAGGGTGAAATGATGCGTTTTGACTTACTTTTCTAGAGATGGGCATGTTACATGAGGCTGAAAGAACTCTGCCTTGCCACGTTCTCCTTGCTCTGTGGTGTTTCCAAGGGTGTGTTGCTCCAGAGGCGTGGCAGTGCACGGGCTCTGAGCTTGCCTTTCGGGTACCGCAGGCCCTGAAGCCTGCTGGGCACACTGGTCAGTCACGTGGGCACATTCTCGTCTGGAGGCGCCAACTGGTGTTTCTGCTTATTTCCCTTTCGGGTTATCTATCTCTCTAATAGACTTGCAAAAGTTAGTTATTGATTCTGGAATCGAACTCTTTGTAAAACATGAATATATTATCCCACTTTGTGGCTGTTTTTTCACTCTTTTAATAGTATCTTTTGTTGAACAGATGTTCTTAAACATAATATTATGTCATTTCACCACATATTTCCTACGTGTTTACAGCTTTTTGTCTTCTGTTTTAAAGCTCTTTGCGTAGTTCAAGTTTATGAAGATAATGATCTTGTTTTCTCTAAAATCTAAGATTTTGACTTCAGTATTAAATCAATTCCAGTTATGCATCTGGAATTGACTTTTCAACGTGGTGTGAGGTCGGGGTTAAAACTCATTCTGTTCCACATGATGTCAACCTGACTGAACCTTTCTATTGAAAAGAATTTGCTTTCCTTACTGTTCTTATGCCAATTCCATAATTGAAATAATTATTCGATAACTTCCCACAGAGACGATCTCACCACAATGGGCTTCACAGGTGAATTCTCCCAAATATTTAAAGACAAAAACACCAATCTTATGTAAACTTCCCCCCCAAAATAGAAAAAGCAGACAGGCACACTTTTCTGTTCTTCCTGAAGGCTGGCTGCCTTTGACAGCGGACTTGGTAAGACTACTAGGAAGAACATTTATAGACGTATTCCTCATGAACGTAGATATCTTTAAAAAGACCCTCTGATAAACAGTAACAGACCGACTTGGGGTTTTAATTGTTTGAAGGATCATACTCCACCCACTCGATCTGAGTTCATCAACACCACATTAAAAAATCAATCAATAAAATTGACTGCTTTTACAAAAGATGGAAAAAGTCCTATCGTCATTTTCACAGAGGCGGGAAGTGCTGTCGCCTGCGCCCGCCCTGCGAGGCACCACCAGCTGCGCCCAGGAAGAAGCGCCTGCCCCTGACGCTGCCGCGCCGCCAGCTCGGTGCGTGGGCGCGGGCGTGGGCGCTGGCATGGGCGCTGGCGCGGGGCCCTCCCCGTGGCAGGATGAGGTGCAGATGCGCACGGTGGCAGTAGGAGAAAGCTCTGAGGCTGTGGACTCGCCTGTTTCCTTCACTCCTACCAGCGTTGGCGCCGGCCGCGGCAGAGCTTGGGGGCATGCATGGTCAAAATGACGCCCTGGCAGCTCAGACGGCTCCTTCCTCGATACCTGGACGTATTCCTGGTGTCCGCCCCTCCGAAGGCTACCTGGCCGAAGATCGCCGCGCTCACTCCCTTCTGCTTCTTGTCCGCACGGTCCATCAATTTCTTTCCTTTCTCCTCCCTTCCTTGTTTTATACTTGATGGATTCATAATTCACATACTATAAAATCCACCGTGTAACGTGTAAAATTCAACACCTGTAGTATCTTCAAAAGCTTGCGCGGCCATCCCCGTACCAACGCGACATTTTCATCATCGCAAAAGAAACCCCAACACAGCCCCCGCCAAGCCCCGGGCGGCCCTCACTCACCTTCCCGTCCCTGTAGATGCGCCAGTCCGTGCACACGGACCACGGGACGCGGCCCTTTGCGGCGACCTTCTTTCACTTGCCGCCTGCGGAGTTTTCCAGGCTGATGCGCACGTGGCCGGATCAGTCGTCGCGTACTGCTAAGCTGCGCCCTTGTCGCATCCGCCATATTGACATGATCCGCCGTCAGCTCGTGAACACTTGGCTTGCTTTCCTTTTCTAGCCATTATGAATAATGCTGCTATAAACATTTGTGCTATTATGTGGACATATGCTTTCAATTCCGAGCCATATGGTAACTCCATGTCTAGTTTTTTGAGTAAATACCGGACCGATCCAAAGTGACGATACTATTTTACATTCCTGTCCACAGTGCATGAGGGTTTGGGTTCTTCACATCCTCCCCAAAACTTGCTAGGACCTAACTTTTTTTTATGATTAAGTAATAATAATTGTGAGACGAAGGTGGATTCTAACTCAGGTACTCACAGGACCTAACTTTGATACCACTCACCTAGGGACATAAAACAGGACTTCGCTGTGGTTTCCATGTGTAGTACCCCAGTGAGTGATGAGGCCAAACATCTTTTCTAGGCTTGTCCATCATGAGGTGCCTTCTCTGGAGAGACGGCTGGTCATCTCTGCCCACTGTTTCTGACTGGGCTGTTTATCGTTTGCTATTGGAGTGTATGGACATCTTAAATATGAATACTTGCCAATGAAGGAGATGCAGAGCTGGACACTGGTAAGGGAAGGCTCTATTTATATTTCAGTCATGGGGAGGAAGCTATTAAAAAAGGGAAGAACACCGTGACCATAAAATCGCAAGCAGAAGGGGTTTTCTTTACAGGGAGGAGTAAGCAAGAGCAGAAGGAACCAGATGTGATGAGCGTGGGATGAGCAGGTTTTGCTGACAGGTGAGCTTGAAATGGTTTTCTCTCTAGTCAGCCCCTTGTCAAAAGAGCATTATCTGAGTTCCAGTGAAAACAGCCTTCCGGAAGAGGGAAGCCATCTCAACTTTCGTCAGTCAGCAGGCCAGTAGCTCGGCAGCTCAGTATGAGGCACAGAGTGAGAAGTTTGCGGGGCTGCTCCCAACCTGGCTGTCGGTCACCGGGGTGTTACCTGGACCCGTATCTTAGTCGTGTTGGGGAGATGTTCTTTCCGGTAAAACAGTCCATGGAATCTAAAAGGCAGGGAGCCTTCCTGCTCACCGCTGTTTCTCAGGACCCAAGTAAAATTCAAGTTTTTCAGCCCTTATCAGATAAGTGCTTTGAAAAATGGTGAGCTTGGAGTGATAAAAGTCTTAAACGACGAGAGCACTAACATGGAGAGACTTCTGGCATGCGTGCATCGTGCCTGATTTCACAGCAGCATTTGAGGACACACAAGACGGGCGACCAACCTAGGCCCCCAATGGATGAGTAGATCACTGGGGTGCTGCAGGTAGATTTGGTGGAATACTACTTGGCCTTAAAAAAGATGAAATTATTCTTTTTGTGACAACATGGATGGAACCTGAGGGGGTTCTGCGAGGTGAAGTCAGGGAGTCAAAGACAATTACTGGAAGGTTCCCTCAGATGTGAAATGTAAATTTAAAAATGTATATTTGTTACAGGGTAGCCCAGAGTGAACTGGGCCACCTGTCTGTGGGCTTCACCCGCGCTCCCAATTCAGTTACACTGCAGGGACACGCAAAAGGGTCAGTAACAGGTTTATTTACAAAAGGGGAGAGGAATAGGAAACAACTCAGGGAAAGAGAGCGGGACACAAAGTAACTGGAAAACGTTAGGGCTAGGCTGACTGAACACACCGAGTCACGCGGTCCAGAGAGCTGCTTCCTGAGCAAGAGAGCGCGAGCTGCAATCGTGTCCTATTTACCCCCCAAATGTCCCGGAATTCCTGCTAGCTCCGCCCTTGGGTCCTCACAGTCCTCTCCCTGGTGCTGCTGGGAGTTGTAGTTTCTAGTCACTGGAGTAGGGGGTGGGGTCCAGAAAGCTGGAGTAGGGGTGGGGCCCACAGACTCTGCAGAGCTCCTTTAGGGCGTCCTTTCCCTTAACATGTTCATAAATGAATGACACATCGATAAAATCTGATTTAAAACACGTTTTAACTTTTTATGGAATTCATATCATCGCCTTTTTCTTTTGTTCTTTGAGCTTTTGTTGACATAGCTGAGGAGTGTCCACCATGTAGACTTCGACTTGTTTTCTCATAGGATTTCTCCCCTTGAGCTTCCACTTCTAGGGCTCTGGAGCACTCTCAGTTTACAATGGCACAGGTACTAGGTAGGAGCACAGGTCCTTCCCTGGCAGGTGGAAATCCAGCCATCTTGGCGTCACTTATTAACAAGTCTGTGTTCCCCATTGATTAGTCTCAGCATCTTGTTAAAAGTCAATTGACTGAAAATGTGAAGCTTTATTTTTAGATGCGCGACTCTACCCCATTGATCTGTGTGTGTGCACGCTTGTGGCTTTCTGAAGTGACGCTTTAAAGCCCGAGTTCTTCGTCTTGAGGGCACGGCTTGAGCTCCTCTCCACTAAGGGCGTCGCACAGAGGACGCAGACGCCCTCCGTGACCGGGCAGAGACTCCCGTCACTGCCTGGAGCCGCAGATGGGGAGGGGGGCTCTCTGTGAAGCCGCTGTCCTCGCGGGGTCTTCGCCTCGCCAGGCGCCCCCCCCCCCCCAGGGCCGCAGCTCAGCTTGTTTCTAGAACCTGAAAGCGCTGACCCCGGCAGTCTCGCAGGCTCACTGCCCTCCGCGTACATGTGCCTCTGGCGTGTCCTACGGGCCATCTTCTCTGACCGCCTCCGAACCAGCCTTGGATTGCATCAGTACCTCTCTTCGATTGATTTCCTTATGTGTCTAATTTCATTTCTTCTACTTTTGGGATTTGACAGAATTTCCTTCTTTATTTTCTTCAGATGGAAGTTTAGATCTTTGACTCTTCAACTGTTCTTCTCCCCTAATTTGAGCACCTGTCGGCTGGGCACTGTAATCAGGCTGGAGCATACTTAGGAGGCGTTTGTTCCAGAACGGGAGTTGGCTACAGGTCCGAGGGGCACTTGCAGGGCACGGGCGGGTAGGGGTTGGGGTGAGCCAGGCCGCAGAGCCCGCTGGCTTACGCCGACTCCGGGCTGCAGGTTGTGGGCTGGTTACAGGGCACCCCAGTGGGAGCTGGGCTGCCTGTCTGTGGGCCTCACCTCACGCCTAAAATTCAGTTGTGCTGCAGACACACACCAAAGGGTCAATAACGGGTTTATTTACAAAAGGGGAAAGGAAAGGAAGCAACTGGAATATCTCACCAGCTGGGCTGACTTGGAGCTCTGGTTACAAGCTAAGTGAAAGCCCCAAGTCACGTGGTCCAGGGAGCCATTTCCCCAGCGAGAGCGTGAGAGACGCAATGGCGCCCTTTTATCCCCTAAAGCCCCAGAATGCCGCTTAGCTCCGCCCTGGGTTTCTCTCCCTGGTGCTGCTGGGAGCTGTAGTTTCCAGTCACTGGAGCAGGGGGTGAAGCCCACAGGACTCTGCAGAGTTCCTCTCAGACATCCTTCCCCTTAACAGAAGGAGAGTTGCTGGGGAC
>NW_004567109.1:72575-75732 GCF_000260355.1 Condylura cristata | reverse complement strand
GGAGGGTGGGCCTGCCCCCGCCTGCTCTGTCCCCACCCAAGACAGTGAGGCCAGTGTCCGGCCTTGGACATGCAGCAGGGACTCGGCGTGGAAGTGTTCTAGGGCAGCCCAGAGTGGACCGGGCCGCCTGTCTGTGGGCCTCACCCATGCTCACAACTCAGTTACACTGCAGGGACACACAGAAGGGTCATAATGGGTTTGTTTACAAAAGGGGAAAGAAAAGGAACAACAGGGAAAGAGAGCGGGATGCAAAGTCACTGGAACACCTTACGGCTCGGCTGACTGAACACACCAAGTCATACAATTCGGAGAGCCGTTTCCCCAGTGAGAGCCAGCAAGACACAATTGTGCCCTATTTACCCCCCAGAGTCCCAGAATTCCTGCTTAGCTCCGCCCTTGGGTCCTCGCAGTTCTCTTCCTGGTGCTGCTGGGAGTTGTAGTTTCCAGTCACTGGAGTAGGGGGTAGGGTCCAGAAAGCTGGAGTAGGGGTGGGGTCCATAAGGCTCTGCAGAGTTCCTTTAGGACGTCCTTTCCCTTAACAATTCCCCCCTTTTGATTTCATACCACCATATCTGTGGTGGCACAGATCACAGGGTGCAGTCTTCTTAGACAGTCTCCGGAACACTCCCAGTCTCTGTAAGGTTTCCAGCATATGCAAAAGAAGCAGCAGTCACCAGCAGTGTTCATGAATGCCAAGAGTGATGGTCATTACTATAAAAATAGTCCATCATATAGGTGAAGAGAAAATAAATGTTGCAATATATGTATATAAAAATAACAGGAACAAGCAAAAATCTTCAAAAACTGGTTTAACTTCTGTAAAAACAAGTTCTCTCAACCTTCATTCCAACTTAATCTAATAATGTAGAACATATTTACAAATTCAAGCTAACATTTAACCATATTTTTATTTTTGCATAAAATCACAGGGTAGACGGACCCTCCCTTGTGGTGCAGTGGGTTAAAGCACAGCACTGAGAAGCTAAAGCCACTTCCACATGAGTTCGATTCCCGCCTGTCCCGGAGGTGACCACATGGCGCGGCAGACCTCTCCTGACCTGCCCGCTGCTCCCCTCAGCAGTGCACTTCGTCCATCTGCCTGTTCTGCTCCCCACTCTGTCTCTGGTGAATCTTCTCACCCTCCTCATCTCTGGCCTGAACCCCAGTTCTATATGAATAAATTAATAAATCTTTAAAAAAAAATCACAGGGTAAACTAACCAAAGAGCGATTTTTAGATGGCCTTGTTAGAACAGTCCATAGTATCAGAGCGAGCAGTCGATGTCCAGTCCATGTAGGCTTCAGGAACAACATCAGTTCCAGCAGATTCCACCTGGAGTCACCTTCTCGAGGTTACCAGGACTCAATATTGTCCAGTCCGGGTTGTCCAGGCGTTCCAATGGGCAAGCTTCCTCACCTTCCTTGGAGGCCCCTGGAGCCCTACAAACAAAGCAGCAGATGCTCATGTTCTTCGTTCAGCCCTGTGTGAAGTTCCTGGAGATGCCCAGCAAAGCCACTGAAGCACTTTGCCAATGTCTATAGTTTATGCTACAAAATACCCTGTTGAAGTTACACAAGATCAGATTTATGAGTAGTAAAAATTACTACTACAGTTTTTATACTGTGTTGGTATCAAGGGGAGAGAAGAAATAGAAACAAAAATTAGCTCTGTTGAAAAAAAGGAAAATTATTGTAGATTTTTGGCAGTTAAAGCAGAAATACTGTCTTTGAATTAAATAGACAAAAATGTGGTTAGTATTTCAAACAAAACTTAGTAGAATCACTCTATTTGGTTCTTGTGGAAGATATTTTCCAATATCAAAAGTTCAACCAATTAGAATCTGTTGAGAGCTGTTACTGGAAACAAAAAGTGTTCGTTTTCTTTAGAAACAATTCCTGCAAACACTAGGCTGTCAAATATACATGGCAAAACAATGATCAACATTCAAAATTTACATACATACATACCAAAAATTTTTTTCAGAAACAATTTCTGTAAATACCAGACTAATATAATATGACAAGATAATGATCAACAGCCTCAATTTACATACATACCAAAAAATACCTTTTTTTACATGTTTTAGAAAAACAAGGTGAACAGTTGTGTTCATGTGCAAGGTTTACCTTTTCCCAAGCGACAATGCTCCTTCCCAATGTTCCTGTGGTGTGTATACCAAATTAGACGAATTGATCTGAATGCTTTTCCCAGGGGGAAAAGGAGAAATCTGTGGAGTGTCTCAGGAGCTCTACTGAGGTTCCACAAAACTTCCTTCAATGAACAAAATGACAAACTACCAAATTTCAATTCAATTTGGAATTCAGGGAAGCTTTGTCACAAATATGAAAAAAAAAAAAAAATAACAGCAAAGACCATCCCAATTTCGCGAAAGCTCCGGCTCAGTTCAGAAAGACAATTGTTGGCATTCAACCCACAGCATGTAGTTTCCCTATCTTCCTTATTTTATAAGTAGAGACTCTTTTTTCCCCCCAAACCCTTAGTTATTCCAAACTTCAATTTGCCTGATGTTATGAACCTCAAATAAGAAAAAAATATAGAGAGATATATATGTATACACAAACATACATGCCAATACCTGTTTTGTAAATTTTTTTAACAAATTAGTTACCATAAAGATTACAATTTCGTTTGTGTGTTTACAATAGCAACAGGCGCCATCCAGACCAATTTAGAACACCTTGAGGCCAAGACAGTTAAACACAAGTAAGACACACAGACATTCAACGTACCGACACAGACAGTATTCTCGGTTATGCCACGTGGGATCATATGGAACTGCAGTTTTACTAATATAGGCCAAAAATGATTTAAAAAACAAACAAAAAGAAATAGGAGAAAAAAGTACAAAAAAATATCAAGAACAAGACTGAAGCCCTTATTATGTAGTAAAATCATTTTTTTTAAATACTGCTAACATAATTGCACGGTGTCATAGTAATATTCCTAAGTGTTTCCGAAGGAAAAAGAATAGTGAGCGCATCTGTCATCTCAGGGTCCTTCAGAAAGTGCATTTTGAAGTACTCTGCTACATTGCTGGAAAGGATGTTCTACCATTTAAGATTTTTTCTTTTTCTTAAATAAATAACCCAGATTTTCAGTAAGTTCCCAAGAGGCGTATGTCAATGGGCCATGTTGG
>NW_004567109.1:69779-71405 GCF_000260355.1 Condylura cristata | reverse complement strand
AAAAAAAAAAACAAAAACCATCCTTTGCTCATCTGAAGCCAATAAAGTTTGTAACATTGACTGGATACTGGATATCTGCTCAGTTGGGACGGTGAGAGAGAAAGACAGAGGCAAACAAGTTGCCATCCTCTCAGGCCCTGCCTGTAAGCAGGAACAGAGCTCCTCTGGCTTGGGCCTGCTGTGTGACCGAAAGCGCCCAGCGGGCCGACCTTGTGCCTTTAAACCACCCACTGCCATGCGTCCGAGAGGGAACTGCCCTGCTTCGAGGCGATTCTTACCTCCAAAAGGGGTGCCCTGTCTAGTGTGGGAAGCAGAAAGCATTTTAGTTCCTTCCCCAGATGCAATGGGGTCTGTGAAGCCTTAGGAGTTTCCACAGAAGCCTTAGGAGGGGAGTTGCTATTCAAGAACAATTCTTTCCTGAAGGGTTGAAGGTGTGCAGCAAGTAAAAATCCTCCTCTTCTAACTCCGCCCTCCAGCAGTCCTCAGGGAGAGCTTATTGCCCCTTCTCTGTGCCGTAAGGCGATCCTAGGTCACACCTAATTTACGGACGGTGCCTTGTATCTGGGCTTGCACAGAGTCAAGGGCAATCTGATGCTCATGTTTAATACTATTTATAACCGAATTAAGGGCTTGTATTTGTGCTGCATGTTTTTAGTAAGAGCCTGAATTTGTTGCAAATTTGTAGTGGGAGGAGCGGAGTTCCCTCCACTTCCTCTCACAGAGCCGAAAATGAAAAAACTGATGTTTTTACATCAGGAAGATGCCCAGAAGCACAGGCTGCACACCAGGAAAGGCTTGGAAACCACTCACAGAGGAGAACAAAAGCAACAGCATTTGCCATAAACCAGATTTCACCAGAGTAGCGATATTTAGAAAACTGGTGATATCCAAAGGGAAAAGGGGCCTGAGACTTAAGGCTGGAACATAATTGAAAGAACCTAAGCTGGGAACAAAATTGGTCGAAGTCATAGTGTTCCAGGGCAGCCCAGAGTGGCCTGGGCGCCTGTCCGTGGGCTTCACCCACGCTCACAACTCAGTTACACTGCAGGGACACACAGAAGGGTCGATAACGGTTTGTTTACAAAAGGGGAAAGGAACAGAAACAACCCAGGGAAAGAGCCGGATACCAATAACTGGAACACCTTACGGCGAGGCTGGCTGAGCACACCCAGTCACACGCTCAGGAGAGCTGCTTCCCTAGCAAGAGAGAGCCAGAGCCAGAGCCAGAGCGAGAGCGAGAGCGAGAGAGAGAGCGCTGCAATCGGGCCCTATTTACCCTCCAAATGTCCCAGAATTCCTGCTAGCTCCGCCCCGGGGTCCTCGCAGTCCTCTCCCTGGTGCTGCTGGGAGTTGTAGTTTCCAGTCACTGGAGCAGGGGGTGGAGTCCAGACAGCTGGAGTAGGGGTGGGGTCCATGAGACTCTGCAGAGTTCCTTTAGGACGCCCTTCCCCTTAACGATTGTGGTAAACATCAGCGAGAGCTGCGTATGAAGGGAAAAAAATTCTCATGACTTCAAACAAAGCCGTGTGTCCTGCAGCCCCAATGCGCTTACGGTGACCAACGCAAGGTACCCGGGCTGGTCAACCACAGGTGAAATTAGTCATGCCCCACGTTGGGCGCCAAAAA
>NW_004567109.1:67725-69119 GCF_000260355.1 Condylura cristata | reverse complement strand
GCCCGGGAGCCGCGGCCCTCGGCTGCGCGGGGAGACGCCTGCCCGCCCTGCGGGTCAGTTCACAGGCTGCAGCCGACTCCGCGAGCAGACGCGTCCCCTTGCTCGGCCCCAGCGGTGTCTGAGCGCCTCGTAGGTTCTGCGTCGGCCAGAGCTTGCGCATTAAGGCGCCGCAAAGAGCGGCCAGCACACAGCTTGTCACGCTCCATAAAAATGTAATGGAAAATAAAATGCGCAGCTCAGAGATCAATACTGTTATTCTCTCCCAGCAAACTGTGAATTATTGTTTTCATAAAATAATAATAATGCTGGCATATTGATATTGAGTGGGGACGGTCCGTTGTCAAAAATAAAGTCATATTTAATCTTTTAATGTCTTCCTCAGGCACGCCCCCATGGGGCCCTGCGTCTCCCCGCAGAGAGCGTGGGCGGGGCCCCTCCGCACCCCTGACCATCTCTGGGAGGGCAGCGGCCGAAGGTCCATGCGGCCGCCGGGGGCCCTTGAGGTTGCCCTGGGGGTGCATCTGTAGGGGAGAAGGGGCCGGGGTACCCAGCCCTGAGCCCTGGAGGGGATCTCGTTCAGCATCTCCTCTAATGAGGATCCCTGGCCCCCGACCCCTGACCTCCGGCCCTGACCAGGGTCACGCTCATGTCATGGACTAGCCTGGCCACGCAGCCTAGGCCTGGCTGCCCCCCGAGAGTCCTTTCTCCACACAATGCTCCCTGAAGCAGCTTCCTGGGCCCCCCATGCTGTGACCCAGGGTGACCCCGAGTAGCGCCGGCCGTCTGGGGTCACAGGTGTGGGACAGATTGAAGCGCTGGTGCTTCTGCGGGCCCCCTCCCGCGACCCTGGCCCAAATGCTCAGCCTGCCTGGGGTGGGAGGGGGAGCGGGGGACCCTCCCGGGGAGGGACGCGAGGGAGAGGCATCACAGGTGGTGGCGCAGGGGCGAGTCTCAGCACTGTGAAGCTGGCCACAGTCCCTGCTGGCCAGGGAGTGACCCGCAGGGCGCAGCAGACCTCTCCTGTCTCCCTGCTGCTCCCCGCAGCACGGGAGTCTGCTCCCCACCTGTCTCTGGGGAGCCTCTGGGGGATCCCTCATCTCCACCTGCACCTCAGTTCTGGTGTGCATAAAATGATTAAACACCACAGAGGAAACGTTTCTGGGCTTCGGCGCGAGACCCGCTGTTCTCTGCACTTCCCCCGTCTCGGTCTGACGCGAGGGGCACCTCTGGGGTCCTGGCCCGACGCCTGTGGGTCCCCCGAGAGCTCTGTGACCCTTTGTGCTTGTCCTGAGGACGGCCTGACCGGGCCCGGGCCCTGCTGCGCGGGGCCGGGTGACGCCGGCGGCCCGCCATCTTGTGTGCCTGCCCCGGGCCCGGGCCCTGCTGCCCCCCAG
>NW_004567109.1:58016-59172 GCF_000260355.1 Condylura cristata | reverse complement strand
GATACCTAGGAGTGGGATTGCTGGGTCGTAGGGAAGCTCCATGTTAGCAGTTTGGGGACCCTCCAGACAGTTTTCCACAGTGGTTGTACTAGTTTGCATTCCCACCGCAGTGCAGGGGCGTTCCTCTTCCTTACTGTGGGCTTTTCTTTTGCCCTTTTCCAGCAGAATCTCTTTATCAAGTTGGGAAAATCCCTCCATTTTTCTCAGGCTTTTTGCAGTCATGGATGGGTCTGGACTTTGCCAAAGGCATGCTGTGCGCTGACTGGACGAGCAGGCACTTGCTCGCCCAGCCTGGGAGAGTGGCGGGGGGCGGGGGCTCACACCCCAGGGCAAACGGTCCCGCGGCCTGGGAGAAGCCCCTGGCGTGCTTCACACGTGGCTGAATTCCACTTGCTAACGCTGGTGCCATAAAGCCCCAACCCGAGCTCGCGAGGGGCCTACTCGGTCGCTGCTCCCTGTGCTGGTGTTTCATCGCCCGGACCTCGACGCCAGGGCGAGACGGCTGCTCGCCCTGAGCCGGCTGGAGACATTTCTCTGCTCTTGTTTTCTGTAAGAGATTGTGCATAACTGACATGCTCTCTTAAACGTTTGGCAAAATCCTTCAGTGAAACCATCTGGAAAAATCTGCATTTTAAGGGCTCCATTTTGCAACTGGCAAGGGGTTCCTGGAAGCATGCAGGCCGGGGGCGGGGCGGGGGGACTCTGGCAGTGGGGCCCGGGGTGCGCCTGTGTCTGGGGGCGCTGGTACATATTGCTCGCAGGCGAGGGGCGAGAGGCAGACCCCAGAAATCCCAAAGTTCGGACCAGCAGGTCAGAAAAGACCTGAGAACATTCTAGAAAAGATAAGAAATCGCAAGGAGAAATTCCAGGTAGTGAGTGGGCCGAAGGGCCCGCCTGGTAGGGCTGCAGAGAACCTCCACGAAGTGAAACGGCCGCGGAAATAGGCCCAAGCCCACGGGACAGAGGCAGCGGGCGGGAGTGGGAGCTGGGGGCGGCCACAGCCGCTCCGGGAGCTGGACAGCGAGAGCCGCCTCGCGCAGGTGCCGGACAGGCTGGACACCAGGGCGGGCAGCAGAGCTGGAAGCCATGGAGATGAGAACAAACCTCCACACCGCCGAGAGCCGCGGCCGCCCGGCCCGGACACGGAGGCCGCGAC
>NW_004567109.1:56168-56768 GCF_000260355.1 Condylura cristata | reverse complement strand
CTCTGCTTCATTCATCATGTCTCTGCAAACGCACGTCTGTCGAGGAGGCAATTAAGACCCTTTGGAAGTTGTTTGTGCGAGGAAAATGAATGGGGCTTTTTTATTTCAATGTAAATAAAACGAGCGGTAATAACCCCCAATTAGCACATTAAAATAAGTTGAAGATTTGTTTTATCATTTCATTGTAGAGAAGAAAAAGCAGCGATGAGAACCTTATATTAGTGACAAAAACAGAACCAGTTGTTTGCCTTGAAGAGTAGAGAAAATCTAATTTAAAACTCTGCGTATCTCTGATAATTAATTTCACACCAAACGCGCCATTAGAAGGTCTATAAAACATCTGATAGTTTTTTAAAAAGCCAAACCAATGATTTTCCCCCTAAACAAGAATGTCGACAATAAAATTTTAATATGCATAAGGAAATTAGGAGAAAAACACAGATCAAAAGTGACGTCGTGCTTCCTGCGGCCCCGGCGTGGGCGGGGAGGGCTGTGCTCCGGCACCCAGGGCGAGGCTGGGAGAGACCCCCGTGCAAGGGCCGTGGAAGGATGGACGGAGCTGGCCACAGACCCCCGTGCAAGGGCCGTGGAAGGATGGAC
>NW_004567109.1:54167-55603 GCF_000260355.1 Condylura cristata | reverse complement strand
AAGGGCCGTGGAAGGATGGACGGAGCTGGCCACAGACCCCCGTGCAAGGGCCGTGGAAGGATGGACGGAGCTGGCCACAGACCCCCTTGGAAGGGCCGTGGAAGGATGGACAGAGCTGGCCACAGACCCCCGTGCAAGGGCCGTGGAAGGATGGACGGAGCTGGCCACAGACCCCCTTGGAAGGGCCGTGGAAGGATGGACGGAGCTGGCCACAGACCCCCGTGCAAGGGCCGTGGAAGGATGGACGGAGCTGGCCACAGACCCCCGTGGAGGGGGCCGCGGGAGGGCGGAGCTGGCCACAGACCCCCGTGCAAGGGCCGTGGAAGGATGGACGGAGCTGGCCACAGACCCCCTGGAAGGGCCTTTGGAGAGCAGAGCTGGCCACAGACCCCCGTGGAGGGGGCTGCGGGAGGCAGCTGCAGACGGCCGAGTGCCCGCGCCCCACGGAGGGAGCTGTGAGAGCGCCGTAGGCTGCACCGGAGACTCCAGCAGCCCAGGCGACTGTCGCGGGCAATTCGGGGTGCGGTGAGAGGCCTGGGGCAGCCGTGTGCACACACCGCTGGGCCCTGGCCTCGTTGCTTCGCCAGATAAGCAAGTGGAGGGACGGTCCGCTCTGCCGCCCTCCCCGCCCGGCCTCCGCCGCGGCCCAGCGGGAATGTGGCCTGGTTCCCAGGCCCAGCCCTGCCCCGGGATCTGGGGAGCCTGTCCCCCACCCTCTGGAGGCGCCCCTCAGCCCTGTTCTGGCCCAGCCTTTCCTCCAGACAGACCAGCTCCCCTGGGAAGAAGCTGAGGTTTGGGGGCACACGGGGTCGGGGAGACAGCGCCGGGCTTCTTTCTTGGCTCCTCCCGGAAGAGGGGGTGCTCATGGTGCGAGCTCAGCAGCTCAGGGCTGATGAAGGCCCTGCCCCGCAGAAAGGGGGTGCCTGGAGAATCAGGAGAGCAAAGCGAGCATCTCGGGGTGCTCTGGGGCGAGGGGCCAGCGGGACAGCTTCCTGCACCTCTCAACGGGGCATGCGGCCTGCCCCGTGGCAGTCGGGGTGAACTGCTCAGACACGGGGGCTGGTCTGCGCCGCGCCCGGCCCATCTGGGCTGGGCAGGGTGCATTACGGGGCGGCGCTCTCCCGAGGTGCTGCTACCGCACGGGGCCGGCCTCCCCTCCGTCTCTCAGGCTCCCCGGGGCCTGGACTCGCCCACCAGTGGCCGTTCCCAGGGTGGCCCCGGAAGGCTCGTCCCTGGCTGGAAACTGCCCTTTTCCAGGCTCATTCTCACCTCCTCGTGTCCAGCTCGGACCTGCACCTGGCTGTCCACATTCAGCCCAGATCCCCCATTGGGGTCCCCAGCCCTCCCCACCCCCCACCCCAGCCCTCCCCACCCGCCATATCGGGGCAGCTGGATTGGCCTGATTAGCGCGACGCCAGCCACCTGTGCTGCAGGTG
>NW_004567109.1:50910-53067 GCF_000260355.1 Condylura cristata | reverse complement strand
TTCTCAGCCTTCGGAAATGCTACTTCTCGTCCCAGCTCCACGCTCTGGGGCCTCCGTCCAGCCCACGTCCCTCGGCCGGGACCGTGGGGAGGCCCCAAGGGCCTCGACCCAGCGCCAGGCTCAGCAGCCACGGAGGCCACGGCCGGACAGCTGGGCGACCCAGCGGTGGCCCAGGCCGTCACGGGGCAGGACCCCGGGCGGACGGCCAGGGCGGAGTGGCCCTGACAAGGCCCCTTTCTCTGAGCCAGGCAAGCCTGGACAGTGCGGCCTCTTGTTTCAAGCTGCTGCGTGGCGGCCATGGCCGGGTCTCCGGACGCGAGGCCAGGGATCGCTGGCATCGGCTGGACCCATCAACAACAGGCTGCTGTCTACGAGGCTGCCGGCCACCCTCGCGCGCAGGCGCCCGTAAAGGTCATTTTATTTTGGAGCTGAAGGGTGTGGCCGCCACAAGCTAAGGCCCTCTGACAGTCGGGGCGTGGAGGCCTGGCCAGCTTACCCAGGCAGGGCGGCCCCAGCTCAACGCCCGCCCGGTGACCTCGGGGGCCCACCTCCCTCCGGCACCGCACTGGACGTCCTGACCTCCCCAGCGGGGCCTGCCCTGGGCCCCGGCGTGGCTCTGCCACCCCGGCGAGCGTTGGGGCCTCCCTGCGGGTCCGCGGCCTCAGCCACGCCCCGGGACCCCCAGCCCCGGTCTCCGAGGGGGCCTCGCCCGTCGGGCCCTGTGCGGGCACCTGGCTCTGAGGCACCCACGGGGTGCAGGCCCCTCCCCTGCCACTGGGCCGTGACGGCGTCGCCCGTGGGGGGCCCCAACCGCAAAGACTGTTCTCCGTCTGGGGTGACAGGTGCGGCTTCCGGGCCGGGGCCCCCATCCCCATCCCCATCGGTCACCACGCGGGCAGAGCGTGGAGCGTGGAGCTGGAAATGCCGCGGAGGCGACTGGACCTGGCCACGTCCCTGGCGCTATGGAGCCGGCCACTGGCCTGTGAGCCGCCGGGCAGCCGTGCCAAGTCCACCGTGAGAGGCCGCGTGAATGTGTTTTGAAATCGAAGGCAATTTCCCTGACCGCCCCTCCTGGTGTGGCACAGGGGCCCGCCCGTGAGCAGCCAGGTGGACGCTGCTCGCTGCCCACCGTGGGGCCTCGGACCGGCCATGGGGAGGGGCCCCGGGCCTGGCTTTGTGCCCACACGCTGGCCAGGGGCGGGGCCCGGCCAGGCAGCCGTCTGGACGCTGGTCCTCACCACCGCCCCCAGCCTGGTGCCCTCGCCCGTGGCCGGGGCACTGAGGTGCTCCTGCCTGGGGTTGGGCTGCGAGCCGGGGCCTCTCCGCCCACACCCAGCTCCAGGCCGCGCTAGCCTGTGTCTGAGAGAAGCCGCTGCCTTGGGAAGCGCCGCTCTGGACCCCGCCCAGCCCCACGGTGTCCCTGGGTGCGGGCGCAGCAAGGTGCCCGCTGGGCGCCGGGGGGCGGACAGCACCCTGCTCCTGGGCGGGAGGGGCTGGGGGGAGGCGGAGGGTGCGCGCTGGCCCCATCGCGTCTCTGCCAGTGATTCAGAAACCATCATCTGCGCAGACGTTTCTGAAAGGCTTTTCAGAGACTTGAAACCTGCCACTTACCGTTCTCATTACCACGGAAATGGTCCCTGTGGGGTCCGGCAGTTTCTCGGGTCCCGCGTTCCCCGGAGGAGCGGATTTTAATTTAGAGCCGCCCACGTGGGGCCCGCGAGCCCCCTTTTAGCGCAGCGCTCCCCAAATTGGCAGGCTGGCGCATTTCCAAGTCATAGGCAGAGCAGAACATGTCGGGCCGGGTGAGGCGCCAGCCCCGTGTCCCCGGCTGAGCCTACAGGTGCCCGGCCATGGCCGGGCAAGGGCCAGCGCGGGCGGCGGCCGCTGCCGCTTCCCGAGCTTGTCCCAGGCCACGGTCCCCGGCCACGGTCCCCGCCTCCGCCCCAGGTCCCACGACTGCATTTCTGGGGAGACTTTGGCTTTCAAATGCCCTGCGGGTACTGCCAGGAGCCAGCCGTTGGCACACCCCGAATGTGCTCAGAGCCCCCTGAGGCCCACGAGACTTGCCGGGTCACCAACGAGCAGCCCCGGGTGGCCAGCCAGAGGCCCCGCGACTGCCCGCGTGCCAGGGTCCGCCAGGGGGCAGGAGGCGGCGCC
>NW_004567109.1:45767-49785 GCF_000260355.1 Condylura cristata | reverse complement strand
CTGGTGTCCTTCCCGCCCGGCATTGGGGGCTGTAAGCCGAGCTCCCACCGGCCTCCAGCTGCCCCTGCGCCTCAGTGTCCAGGCCCAGCCGTGGCCTCGCAGCGCCCGCCCCAGGCCTCAGGTCTCTCAGAGTCTGGGCGGGGTGCTGGGCCCCGCTGTCCGGACGCACCCGCACCCCGGTGGCTCCCGCGAGGCTGGGTCTGGCGGGGGTCTCCCGTCGGGGGCCATCGGGCCCAGTGGGCTGTCCGAAGGTGGACACGGGACGCCGCAGAGGGGGTTCAGGGATGCCTGGCCGGAGACGCCGGGGCTCAGGGCCCAGGGGTCTGCGGCCGCTCCTTTCAGAGGCGGCCTCTCCAGGGTCCCCCTGCAGCAAGGCAGCGGCCCTCCTAGGGGCACCGACCCACTCACAGGGCCCTCTGCTGACCCGCTGCCCAAAGGCCTCCCTGCGCCCGCCCACGGTCCGTCCAGGGGAGCCCGCGGGCCTGTGCGCAGGTGCTGGGAAGTGCACCCAGTGCTGCTAGCCGTCCAGTCCTACCTTACTTGACCTTGACCTTGAAAGCAGTGTGACTGGGGAGGTGCCATGGGGCAGGCGCCAGGAGACGGCGGGGCCTCTGTGTGCTGGACGCAGTCCTCTGAGGCCCGGCCGGCGGCTCAGTGCTGGCCGAGTGGGCGGAGGCCGGCGGGGAGGTCTTGGGGACAGGTCAGGGTGCTGGTGTGGCTCTGTGGCCAGCACATTGGCCTGCGTGGCCGGCCTTGCCCTCCGGGAGACGTGCGGCACCCCGAGGCTGGGGACGAGGACAAGCTGCTGACCAAGGTCCTGCGGGACAAGGTGTGCGACGAGTCGCATGGCCGGACGACGCTGCAGTCGTGTGGACGCGTCACCTCTCGCGGGACCCTGCATGAGCTTGGGTCAAGCTGCGTGCCTGGGCGCCCGCTGGCCGGTGGACACGCACCAGGGCAGACGGCCTGTCTGGGCATGCCCCAGCTCCGCCACTTAGGGTGACCGTGGCTCGGCTGCCGTCCCTGCCTGCCAGGCCTCCCCCGGGGACATTTGATGTGTGAACAGGTCACTCAGGCTGCAGTGGGGAAGGAAACGGCCGCTGGTTTAAGCCGGAGCAGCCGGTCAGCAGCGCGGAGATGAGCCAGCGGGTAATCACAGGCTGTGCCGGAAGGCCGGCCAGGCCGCCGCCACGGAGGGGCCCCCCCCAGCACAGCTGAGCCGCGTCAGCCGCCCCACGGAACCGGACCCCAGAAAGCGGCTCCCTGGCTGCCAGGGCCCTGGCGCAGGTGAGGGGCCAGCCGAGCCTCGGTTTCCACGTCTGGAGCGCCCACGGCCGGGCAGGGCAGCCGGTCAGCAGAGGGCGGAGCCTGCGGGCCCCCTCCGATGACCTCAGCCCCCTGCCGTCCGGCTCCGCCTCCCCCCTCCTGCCTCAGTGAGAGCAGGACCAAGCTCAGCACCTGACGGCTCCCTGGTGCCGGGCTGTACCCGGCTCATGTGGGGGGACCCTCTGACACCCCACCTGCTTCCCTGCAAATCCCACAAATCTCTGGGGGGAGGAGGACAGCCGAGCCCAGGGTGGCGCCTTGGGGGGCAGCGTCTTGGGCACCCCGTCTCCATGGGGGTGACTTGCTGGCATTCCAGGCCCCCATGTTGGAGACCCCCAGAGGGCCGCAGCTGCCGGGCTCTCTGGCCTGGGGTGCACCCTGAGTCCGGGGAGCTGGGGCCGCCGGCAGTGCCGCTGTCCCCCGGCAGCGAGGCCCCACGTTCCTGCCCCGGGTTGGGCCGGCCGCAGCCCCGAGCGCGAAGGCCATTAGTGGCCCGACACCGTGCCAACATCACTACCCCCATTTAGTGAAATTAAATCTACTCTTCAACTATTTTTGCAAGAAATCAATACATGGCGCGTGTATCTCTCTGTCTGTTCCTTCCTCTCTGGGGACGCTTAGCCGTTCTGTGTAATTCAGACAGGAAGTGGAAAATGGAAGCGTCAGGATCGATTTGCTGCGGGTCCGTGCTCCCAGTTCGGACGCTCTCAACAGCGCCGGCCTCGCGCCCGCTGGCTGTCACGCTGGACGGTGGCCGATACGGCCCGAGGGCCGTCACCTCGCGGCCTTCCCGGGCCCCTGCCATCCAGTCTGTGCTGAGCCAGGCAGTGGCCGAGACGAGCTAGTTGGCTGTGACCCGTCCTTTAGTCTCAAGTCGGCGGTTCCCTGCCAGCCCCTGCTCTGCTCTGGCCAGCGAGAGCCTCCGGACCACCCCGCCTGGGCAGAGGGGCTGGGCGCACAGGGACCCGTGGCCTGACTGGGCCTCGGAGGGGGAGGGCCCTGGCCTGGCCAGGTCGGGAGGCCGGGCCAGGGACACGGTGCTGGGCCTGAGCCCCAGGCCCGGGCGTCCACCCCCCGGAAGGCTGGGGATGGGTTCGCCGAGGCCTGTGGTCAGTCGGGCAACGCTGCCCCTCCCAGGGGGGCTGCAGGCCCACAGTGGGGCAGAATCTCACCCGTGTCCACCTGCTGGGCTCAGGTCCCCTGGTCTCAGTTCCGTCCCGATTTCGACTCTGGGCTCCCGGAGGCAGCTGCCATGTGACCCCAGGCTATGGGCCAGGCTCGGGCAGGCGCAGCGTCTCGGGGTGTGCAGTCCCGTCTCCATGGGGGTGACCTGCTGGCATTCCTGCCTGGCACTCCTCGCCCGGGCCTCCATGTGGGAGACCCCCAGAGGGCCGCGGCTGCCGGGGTCCTCTTGCCCGGGACACACCCAGACGGTGCCTGAAGCCCTGAGTCCGCAGAGAGCTGCGGCCACCGTCAGCTGCACTCTGTCCACCAGGAGAGAGGCCCCCACGTTTCTGAATGTGGCAGGCAGCCCGCGCCCCGTGTCTGGGCTGGGCCAGCCCTGGGCGCCTGGGGCTGTTGGTGGCCCGACACCGTGTCTCTGGGCTCCAGGGTCCCACGGTAGTGGCCTGACGCCAGGGTCCCGCGTGGAATGGAAGTGGAGACAGACGGCCCATCTTGGCCAAGCCGGGACTGCGCTAGCTGGGGCCACCCAGGCCAGGCCAGGGGTCCGCAGCCCCGCCCCGCTCAGCAGGCCCCCCGCTCCCCAGCGCCCCGAGCCCAGCCTCACCCGCTGACCACGCCATCCACGTGTGTCCTGCAGACCCCCAGCGCGCCCCGCGTGGCCGCTGCAGCTCCCCGAGCCGTTAGGAAAGTTGCTGCCTAGCCCAAACTGCGGCGGGACCCAGACAGCCCGGCGCATGATGGATCTGCCTGTCTGTGCCCACAGTTCCGCCAGGCGTTGCTTTCTATATTCTGGGGCAATTTCATTAGGTGAATACAAATTGGAATTGTTATATCACCCTGAGAAACTGCACAATACATCAAAATGTAGAGACTATTCCTGTTCGTGCTTTTTTTGATATTAGCGGCTATTTTTGTCCGACGCTAACACGGCCGGCCGGCGCCCCTCGTGGCTGATGGCGAGATCTGGCCCGCAGCCCCCTCGGACGGGCGGCGCCGCGTCCCGGTGCTGCGCTCGGCTGCCACTCGGGGCCCCGACGAGGCCGGACGCTTCCTCCCCCGCGTGTGCGGCTCGCCCTGTCCTGCTGCTTCTCCTCGTGGCCCCACGCCCCTCCCGGCCTCTCGTTCTATAAAACAGGAGCGCGGGGTTGGTTTCCGTAGCGGCGTGACTCTCGGCCCAGTGACAAGCAGGATGGTCAGCGGGCCCAGCAGCCCCGGGCGGCCCGAGTGACCGCGGGCCTGATTCCCACGGCCGGCCCCGGCCCCGCCCCGGCCTGGTCACCCCGGCCTGCTGAGTCCACGCCTCGCGCAACCCCGGAGCCCACACAGGGCCCGAAAATGACGTCCCTCCCCTTTCGATGTCATTAATTCTGCAATCGCATCCAGAAGCCTGTTTGCCTTTGCAAACGCCCAGACGTAATGACTCCACTGTGTCACGGCAGCATTTTCCTCCTTGAAGGCACCGGAGCACCCACGACGGCAGTGCCAGGCCTGGCCCAGGCGGCTGCCC
>NW_004567109.1:44376-45437 GCF_000260355.1 Condylura cristata | reverse complement strand
GAGGGTGCACCGAGCCGTGGGCGCCGACGAGGCTGGCGGCCAGCGCTCGAATGCGCCTCCCCACGTGTCGGCCCTTCTCATCCGCGGATGCCTCTGCCCGCTGCTCCTTCGCCCCGCCGGGTGGGGGGCTCCTTCGCCCCCCGACAGCTCGTCCCGGAGCTGTCTTCCCGCAGCAGCGTCCAGCCGCCGGGGGCGGCGCGGGCTCACCCCGGCAGGACCACGCCGTCAGCGGCGAGCCCGTCCCCAGGAGGTCCCTGCTGGCGCCCCAGTGATTGATCCCGTCCCCTCCCGGCGGCAAAGCCGGTTCCCGCGTTGGCTCGCGGGGGGGCTGGGTGAGACAATTACGGGGCTTTGTCCGCCGTGAGCGCCCCGGGTCGGCCCTGACTGTTGGCGGCAAAACAAACGTCCCTCCAGCTGCCCCGGCGCCGTGACGGCCTCCCGTCCCCGCTGACCCGAGTCGGGGCTAGCACCCCCCGCCCCAGCTGCCGGCCCGGCCCCCCGCAGACGCCTCGGATTACAGTTCCACTTTCTGGGGTCTTTGTCTTTCCCTTTTTAAGGCCCCTTCAGGTTTCCCGAGCATCGAGCGAGGCGTGACAATGACACTGTGCTGGCCCCAGTTGTTTCGTGGAGAAAGACTCCGGGGTCTGTCCGCCCTCACAGCCGCCGCCTTGATTGAACATAAGGGAACTATAATCACGAGCGTGATGTCGCTGACAATAGCGGTGATGAATCACTTTCCGGATGACTCCAAAGGGGCTGTGTCCCGCCTGTCTCTGCCCGGCTGCGGCCACCATCGGGGTCCACCAGGCCGCAGGCTGGGGAGAGGCTGGGGCCCGCCTGTGTGCTCTGGCCCCGGCCCCGGCGGAGCTCCGAGACGTCCGCTGCCCAGGCCGGGCGAGGGGCCTCCAAGCCTGTGAAGGAGCGGCCGAGCTCCCGCCCCCGACAGAGCTGGGACTGGGAGTGACCGCACATGCGGTCACCTCCTCTTCATTCCGGTCACGTCGTGGGGCCCCGTCTTCCTGCCAGCCGGGCACACCCGCGGGCGGGGCACGCTCACCTGC
>NW_004567109.1:42678-43777 GCF_000260355.1 Condylura cristata | reverse complement strand
CGCGGTAAACTGAGGAGACCTTTCTGGACACGACTGGACAGGCTGCGGCCAGATGTGGCCTCGTGCGCCGCCGCCGGCCACCCCGGCCCCCCGAATCACGGCGCCCAGGGCAGCGGGGTGCCGGCCAGGGCCTATCACCCCGGCCCCGTCCGGGCACCGCCTCCCCGTGTGGGCAGAAGCGCCCAGGTGGCCGGGTTGCAGGCCACAGAGCCATGGCTCTTTCTGAAAGGAGACGCCCCCGCGGGCCCAGCTAGCTCTCCGGAGGGGACAGGCTTTCCTGTGAGCCATCATGCCTGGCCTGGGACGCCCTGGGCCCAGTCCCTTCCTGCCGGCCTTGGCCGGGAAGCAACCTCCCTCCTTCCCTTTCTACGAGTCCAGAACTTGGTCCATTTAGCCGCCCTGGCACCCCAAAGCGCAGCGAGGACAGGGTGTGCGAGGCCCGTCCACCCTGTGGGCGTGGCCCAGGCCCGGAGGCCTCGGGACAGGCGCGGCAGCGGCTCCAGCTGGCTCCAGCCCCAGCCCTGCTCCCAGGTAAAGAAGGGGCCCTGCACTGTGGGGGTGCACGGCCGCCCCAGCGCCGAAGGGAACCGCAGGAGACGCTCGAGCCTCACCCTCGGGCGCACACCCACACGCATGCCACAGCCCCAGGCCACGCGCTGGCACACCTGCCCACGCTCCCACGTGTCCACGGCACACGCCACGGCGCCTTGCCCACGTGTGTGTGCGCCACGCCACTCACGTGTGTATCTCACAGGTACACAGCACACGCCCGCGTGCACACGCTTAGCGAATGCTCGGTGTCACGCAACCCCACGCCGGGCGGGCGCGTGGCCCGCGCGCGTCCACGTTTGCACGTGTCACGGTGCTGCTCCCTGCAGCACGGAGCTCCCTGCAGGCGCCCTCACGCGCGCACACACACTGCCACACGGGTGCGCGGCCACCCGGGCCGGGGGCGTCAGCTGTGCTCTGCCACCGTGCGCCACCCCGAGACCACGCGGGACACGGCGAGGGGGAGAGATGGGGCGCGAGACCCCCATCACCGCCCGGCCGCACAGGCCCGCCCTGCAGGAAGAGCCTGGGGTCTCCGCCGCCGCCCCTA
>NW_004567109.1:40506-41993 GCF_000260355.1 Condylura cristata | reverse complement strand
GGACCGGCCCTCGGGCCCCCCCGGCCGCCGCGGGGCGGCTCTGCCGTCCCAGACACACACACAGAGCGGAGCCCTCGTCCGGGAGGCCACACTGGGGCTCTGCCGCCGTCCACCCCTGCGCGGCCACGCACCAGCTGGCAGTCCAACAGCAGCGGGAGTCGCCCTGGAGCATGAGCTCTCAAAGCCGCACCTGAGAGACAGGCCCCTCCGCGGTGGGGTGGCCTCTGGTCGGCTGCGGGCCTGAGGACACGACACCAGGTCCCAGGGAGGGAGGGCTCTGCTCCGGACTGCACGCTCGCCCCTGGCGTCAGCTGCCAGCACGGTGACCGCGTGAGCCTGTCCCAGAATAAATCCCCTCCGGAGACAGCTAGCGATAGACACGACGAGAGAGGGTAGAGGGCCGGATGGGTGGACGGGTGGGTGGACGGGTGGGTGGATAGACAGGCAGATGGCTGGACTTGTTGAAAGATGGGTGGACGGGTGGGTGATGGATGGGTGGACGGACGGGTGGGTGGACGGGTGGACGGGTGGGTGACGGGTGGGTGGACGGGTGGACGGTGGTGGAAGACAGCTGGAGCGCGCACTTCTGGAGCTTCCTCAGACAAGCCTGACTCAGGCCCGAGGCTGCCTCGTCGCCACTCCCCAGGCGTCTCTCCCAGGCCCTTCCCCAGCCTTGCAGGCTTACGCCGTCCTGGTGACACCGCCCCAGGTGCCCGGACCCCGCGTGTTGAGCGGGCCTCTGGCCACGCAGGGCCAAGGGCAGCCCCAGCCCCTGGAACCTGAACTGAGTCACCCACATGCGCTCACTCAGCTTCTCCAGGACCCAGGGGTACCAGCACCAGGAAGGCACTCTGGGGCACTGGGGAGGTGCCCACACGCCCAGTGTGGCCTCTGGGGCACCGGGGAGGTGCCCACGCGCCCAGCGTGGCCTCTGGAGCACCAGGGAGGTGTCCACGTGCCCAGCGTGGCCTCCAGTGCCCCCTCTTCCTTCCTTTCACTTATGCTGATTTTAGCAGAACCTGGTTTTCTTTTAACCAAAATCATACTCAGGCACCTGGTTTTTGCTGTGGACGCCGGACGCCGGTGGCTAATGATAACTGAAAATCTGCCTGCGAGAAACGATGCTCCCTGCGCAGGGCTCTCCTGCTTCACGGCTCACTCAGCACCCGTTACTGTTGCTGGGCCCCGGCCAGCCCCACAGCCCAGAGAGGGGGTGCCCGCTCTTCCCGCCCCCCCCAGGCTGGGGCTGGGCCCCCTCGGTCCAATGACCATGGCACCACCCGCCTGGCCCGCTGAAGCTGCTGGGCAAGAGCAGGCACTGGCTGGAGGGGAAACGGGAAAACGCAACATCTGGTCGGGAATCCTTCCCGCGGGAGGGAAGCTGCGGGGAGAGCCCCCCTTCTCCACCAGGGGGGCGCGGCTCGGCAGCCGGCGGGTCAGGGCGGGGAGCAGGACCGCGCTCCCCACCGGGGGACAGCGGGAGGCGG
>NW_004567109.1:36645-39389 GCF_000260355.1 Condylura cristata | reverse complement strand
CCACAGCCAGGCCGCCGCCCGCACCCTCGGCGCTAACACTCAGGCCCGGGATGGCCACGGAGGCCGGCGGCGGGAAGTCCACTTACCCTGTACCACCATAGCAAGGGGGTGCCCGGAGCCTGCGCACAGGTGCTAGGGGGTGTAGGGTAGGTGAGGGGTGCAGGGGTGAGAGGCTGCTGGCGGCCTCTGGAACCCGATGTTGCCTGCCACGCCCGGCTCACCTTGGGAAAGGCCCTCATGACCTTCCGCTTGCTCAGTGTCCTCTGAGGGGCAGGACCCTCGCCCAGGCCTGCCGGTGGGGTGGCGGGACATCTGGAAGCCCCAGGGGTACCCTGGGCGTCAGCCTGAAGGGGTGCTCGTCACAGGGGCCACCCCCCCCCGGCTGAGGTGGGGCCGGCAGGTGGGCGGGGGCTGGCAGGGCGGCCCCGAGGGCCGGCGGGACTGGAGTCCGGGCAGAGGCCTCCCTTGCCCAGACGTGTCCTCGCAAGCCTTGGGACCGAGGCTGGCCACGCTGGACCGGAGCGCAGCGCCCTCCTCTCCAGCCACCCGCCCCGTGGCCCGCCCCGTGGCCCGCCCCGTGGCCCAGCTGGCCACACATGGCCTGTGCTGTATGAGGGCCAGCGGTCTGAGCGCCAGGGCTTATGGGGAGGCAGGCGGGGGGCTGGACGTATCCCGCTGGCGTGACCCGCAGTCACAGAGCCCCCCGGAAGCCCCCCGACACACGCGCTGTGTTCTGCCTCCTGCCGCTCTTCCACGCCAGCCTTCGTTTTCAAGCCGTGGCTCCCCCGGGCTCGGCCTCCCCGACCCGTCACACTGACCCCACGTCACGTCCGAGCGAGACCGGCTTAGGCGAGCGCTGGGGGCGCCCTGCTGCACCCACACCTGCGCCGCCCAGTGGTTGAATCGAGCGTCTCTGCAGGGTTTGGGGTAACTCTGGACCTCTGACCCTCCGTGCACCCCCCCGCTCTCGGGAGAGTCACCCCCTCTTCTAGCCGGCCTGGTGTGGGCAAGGACTCCCCGCCGCCCCTCTGAGGCCTGCGGGGGGCACAGGGGCGCACCTGGTTTTTCTATGCTGGGGGCCCCCGGTCTGTCACTAGGCCAGGGGTGCCGCTGCTGCGCCTGGCCGGGGTCCCCACAGCCCTGCAGCTGGGAGGAGGCTGCCGCAGGGCCCGCAGGCCCGGGCCTGAGCCCCCTCTCCTGCAGGAGCAGGACGACTGGACTCCTCCTTCCCAGCTGCCCGCTGGCCCCTCTTGTTGTTTCTCTTTCAATGTTTAATGGGCAGCAGCTCGCCCGTTTTGAGAGAAGCATTTATGCAAATGTTAATCTGACCACAGGCAAGTGAGCATCTCCCACCATGGCGTCTCCCACGGCGTCTCCCACGGCGTCTCCCACGGCGTCTCCCACGGCGCACTTGCTGTTTTGATGGGAGAGATGCGGAGGAGGGAGAGGGCCTCGCTCCGAGGGCCCCAAGCCCCAGGGCTCCCCTCTCCTGATCCCGGCGGGCCGAGCTGGCTGCACGCCCCAGCTGCTTGGGCGGAGTCGGGGAGCCCCGTCCCGGGGGTGGGGCGGCTCCGTGCAGGGGCCGTGGCTCGGGTGGCTGGGAGGAGGCCGCGCAGCGCGAGCCTGGCTCCAGGGCGGTGGGGCCTGCGCGTCCCCGGCGGGTGCAGCGTCCCCACGGAGCCCAGTGAGCCCATGGGGGGTGCTCAGAGGAGGCTCCTGGGGCGGCCGGAGGGCGGCCGGGTCCCACAGCATCCTGAGCAGCGATCGGGCGGCTGGACGAGGGGCCCCACAGAGACGGCTTGGGCATTTGGAGCGGCGCAGCCCGCTGCAAACCCCGCCAGCCAAGCCAGGCCGGCGGACACCAGGAAGGTGGCTGGAGCCCCGCAGAGCCGGGGCGCCCTGGGCGAGGCAGGGCCGGGCACGGTGGGCGTGTCCTGCCTGGCCTGAGCTCCAGCGTTGACTAGCTCCTGTCCCCGCGTGGACAGAGGAGGAGCCGTGAGCCCACGGCCACTGCCGCTGCCCTCCCGCGTCCATCCGGCCTAGTTTGATTCTGAAGTGATATTTGGAAAGACGCGGGACGATGCCGGCTGCGTGGCGTGGTCCAGGAAGCCGTCGTCTGTGGCCCTGCCACGCGGCACTCCAGGCGTCCAGCCGCCGCCTCAGGCCACGGGGGCGGGAGTTCACGCAGGTGTGCCCACGCGGGCACCCCACCACCGGGTGTGGGAAGCCGACAAGCCCTCTGGGGTGGCTCGGGGTGGCACGCACAGGCATTGTTTTCCCCTGCTGCAATTTATTACAAACAAGTTGTCGGGCTTCGGGGAGCTTAAATTCTGGGCCGTCAACCTCCGGCATAAATATCAGGGGAAGCGGTTCATCTCCCATCCTCCGACTCGGGGGGGGCCATAACTCTCCTCGCGCCAATGACAAGTGGACAGGTCCACCCGGGGGACAGCGCCTGACCCGGCCCCCGACGCGCCGCCGGGCCGGAGCCCCCGGAGAAGCCAAGTGCGCGGCGCCCGCTGCGAGCTGTCGTCGCCGTCAGGACGGCGCGTGGGCCCAGCGACAGCCCCGCTCCAGCAGCCCCACTCGGCCCCCGAGGCACGGGCGAGGCGCGTTAATCCCGAGCTGACACATTCCGCTGAAGGTGGCTGTAAGCTGAGCGCCCGTGTAAGGTCCGTGTCTTCGCGCTCACCTACGGGAGGAGGATCAGAACGCATTTCCGCGAGCGAGAGCAGCGGCCGGCG
>NW_004567109.1:34617-35167 GCF_000260355.1 Condylura cristata | reverse complement strand
GCCGCCACCCCCGGGCCGGCGGGGGCAGCCACGCCGAGCGTCCGCGCTCGGAGCAGGGAGTTTCCTGGGGACTCCTGAGCAGAGTAATCTCATTTGCTGGGAAGTAAAGTTAAAAGTAAATTGCACTAAATTAATATTGATTCCAATTACGCCATTTATCTCTTTATGCACTTCAGCTCCGCGTCAAACACAATCACTGCCTCCGCGGCGCCACAGCAGACCAGTCAGCTGCGTCTCTGGCAGGTTCTCTTTCTGGGGAACGACAAAAAGCTCACCGGGGCGGCCGGAAGTGGCCAGCGGCCACAGCGCAGGGACGGCCACGCTCTGGGGCCTGGGAGCCCTGGGGCGGCTCCTGCTGGGCCCTGGGGCTGGGCCACGACCCTGCAGAGGCATCTTGCTGGGGGTCACACACCAGAGTCAGGGTCACCGCCCCCCCCAGGTGTCCGCAGGGGCTGGCGCCCAGAGCCTCCCTGCCTGCTGCAGCTTGGGGCGTCCGGGCCAGCCCCCCTGCTCTCCTCCCCCAGGTGCGGGCCTGGGCGTGGTGGCTGGG
>NW_004567109.1:32726-33226 GCF_000260355.1 Condylura cristata | reverse complement strand
GGGGGCTCTGGGGGTGCTGAGCTCCGCAGCCCCTCCTCCTGGCGGGGCAGGGCTCTCCCTGTGGCTCCGTGCCCGGGGCTCTGGACTCCCGCGGGACCTCCTGGGAGCCCCCCACCGCTGTCCTCAGGCAGCACCCCGGCTAGAGCCCGGGCTGACGCCCTCAGACCGGCCAGGCGTCCCCGCCTCCCGGCCCCCACACCAGCGCCAGCACCCCTCAGTCTAGCCGCCTGCTCCCCCGCCGCCCCGGGGACGGAGTTACTGCTGGTCCTGGGCGCAGGGGTGAGCGGGCATGCGGCCTTCCGGTTCTGAGAGCGGCGACCTGATGGAGCCACCGCGGAGCGGGCAGGTGCGGCTGCCTCGGGCTCGGCACCCAGCCCTGGGCGGCCCAGGGTGGGCAGCGCCTGGGGGCACCAGCCGCAGGAAGGAGCCTGGGTGTGGCACGGGCCGGGGCGTGGGGCTGCCCACGGCACCGGAGCCTGGGGAGGCCCTGGGGCTGCCCC
>NW_004567109.1:26791-27976 GCF_000260355.1 Condylura cristata | reverse complement strand
GAGCAGACAGTCCCGGCCCAGCGCCGACTCCGTGACGCCCGCGCGACGGCCATTGAAGGCGCTCGCGTCCCCTCGCCCAGGCGGCCGGAAGCCTCCCTGGCGCATGCCTGCCGATGGCCTGGAACAATTACGGGGGTCCTCCGAGGTCCCCCGCCCGGATTTCAGTGGCCACCAGCCTGAGCGACACACGGTGGGGCCGGAGAGCCCAGAACCGCGCGGCGCCCTAGACTCACCCCAAACCAAAGGCCCCGAGTTTCTGAGAGCAGAGCCTGCGCCATTCGGCCCCCCCGGCGCTGGCTGCCGGCTGGACGACCGTCCACCTTGGTCACCCAGGACCTTGGCGGGGAGATCGCAGACAGCCGTCGGCGGGGTCAGCGGAGCCCGTGTCCCCGGACAGGAAGCTTCTCGGAGCCGGCCGTGGGGCCACAGCGGTGTGGCTGGGCCCTGGGGGCTGTGGACGCGTGAGCCGCCGGACGAAGCTGGCCGCCCTCCGGGAGGGGCGTCCTGCGCAGGACTCAGGTCACGGAGCGCTGGCCCAGCCCGGGATCTGGGCTCATGACGCCGCCCACTGGACTCACTCTCCGGGGCACCTGGCGTCCGGTTCCAGCCGGCACGGAGCCGAACCCCACATCCCGAGGCCCCCGCCCGTCCTAAGTGGCCGCAGCCCCCCCCCACCCCGCCTGAGTGGCTGCCCCCGGGGGCGTGACCCGCAGGGCAGCAGGCCCGTCCCGCCAGGGCCAGACCATGGCAGGGGCCCGGGGCTGTGTCCGGCGGCGGAGCTGAGCCGCGGCCTCCGCAGCCATCACGCTGAGCAAGGAAGGCGCTGGGCCCTGACCCCAGGGCCTCGCGGCTCCCGGGTGGCCGGAAGGGGGCGTGAGGCCCAGCGAGGCCGGCGAGGCCCCGCCGAGCTCTCCAGTGGGGAGGGAGTGGCCAGGCGCCCGCCGGGGCAGGTGGGCGTGGAGAGACCTTAAAAGCCGCGGGGGGCCTGCCTGGCCCCAAGGGGCTCCAGAGCCCCACCTGGGCCCCACCTGGGCCCCACCTGGGTCCCACCTGGGCACTCACCTGGACTCCCAAGAGGCGGGGCTCAGCCCCGCTGATGAACACAGCCAAGGACGTGACGTGTCCTTGGGTCAGGGAGTCGGACACGGAGTCCACGTCCACGGAGCGGGCCGTGCCCGTGCTCCG
>NW_004567109.1:23501-25105 GCF_000260355.1 Condylura cristata | reverse complement strand
CCCGCCGCTCTGACCTCTGACCTCAGGCCCCGCGGGCACAGCCGACGGCGTGCACGTGGCCGTCGGGTGGCTTCTCCAGACAGGGACGTGAAAAAGACGGCATCTGTGTATATGCGTAATAGATATAACCACGTATGTATAGACAGCCACGGCCCGTGGCGGCTGCGGCGGGGCGTCTGCGCCGGGCACCCGCGTCTGTCCTCTGCCCGGCGCGTGGCCGCCCGCGTGGCCGCCCGTGGCGGAGTAGAAACACCAGTTGAACTGAGCGTGTTAAATAAATCAGATCTGGTAACTGAGAACACATTTTTTTAAAAAGAACACTGAAGAGCTTCAAAAATTGCTACGGTACAAAAAAGTGTGTCGGCGCGTGCGTCCGTGGCAGCCACGAAGGCGCCCGCGGGCCCGGGCTGCCGGCGGTCAGCGAGTCCCTCGTCGGTACGTGGCACAAGTGGCGTATTGGCACAGGTTCGGGGTCGGAGGCCGTGGCGGCCGCGCGGCCCGCCCGTGTCTCCAGCTCTGCTCCGGCCCCGTCCGCGCCCCAGAGAAGGCTCGGGAGAGGCAGCTCCCACAGGCGTCAGCTTTTGTATAAAAATATATTTGGCCTATAGCGTCCTGCTCCTGGGGCCCCGCCCGAAACAGCGGTGTCGTGCGGGGCCGCCCCAAAGTTCAGTTTTAGGTTTCGTGTGTGTGTGTTTAAGTTACTTTTTTTACAGGGTCACCAACAGAATCCTGCAGGAAAGAAAAGAGGAGGAGGTTAGGGCGCCCGGGGCGCAGGGGTCCCCGCGCAGCACGACGCAGCTCCCCAGCCGCCCGGCCAGGCGGTGGCCCCAGGGCGCAGCAGCCCCCTCCTGTCCCCTGCTGCCCCCTCGGCAGTGGATGCCGTCAGTCTCCCTGTCCTGCTCCCCTCTCTGACTCTGGGGAGTCCGCTCACTGCCCCCAACCGCACGCTTCCGGCCTGCACCCCAACTCTTGTATGCATACAAAATAAATCTTTAGAAGAAAGAAGAGATCACAGGGCCCTGCGGACACCACGCCCCTGGACGGCCGGGGCGGGAGGGGTCAGGACCCCGCGCCGACGACACTCGCCCTGGAGGGGCCTGTCCTCCGGCCGTGTCGGGGGACGGCGGGACCACCGCAGCAGCTCATGGGGCGTGGCACCCCAACACTGGAGGCAGCCGGCTGTCCTGCTCCTCCCGCTCCAAGTCCCGCTGGCCAAGGGCAGACGCGGCGGCCGCGCACAGGAGGGCCGTGTCGGCTGAGGTGCGTGGGGGCCTGCGAAAGGCTGCCGGAAGCCAAGTGGCCCGTGGGGGCACCTGTGGCCTGGACCCCCAGCTTCCTGCCTCACGCAGACCTCAGGGGCCAGCACCTGCTGCCTGGGCGTGGTCGGTGAGCTGGCCGGCGGGAGGGGCACCGTCAGAGCCCCGCCAGCGCCCACGCACACAGCTCCCTCAACCAGCACCCAGCGGGGTGCCCCCGCGCCCTCATTACGGAGACCCTGCTCAGAAAGGCTCCGGTGAAGCCCCAGGGCTCTGCCCCAGCCGCAGCCGGACCTGCCTGCCGCCCTCCACCCTGCCGCGGCGGCTGGGGGGTGACCGCTGCCGCCC
>NW_004567109.1:19355-19976 GCF_000260355.1 Condylura cristata | reverse complement strand
CGGCACGCTCAGGGCTGGCCAGGACAGCGCGTGCCGGCTCCACCTGGAGACCCCGAGCGTGAGCTTGCCGGCGGCCTCCCAAGGACGCGGCCTCCAGCAGACGCTGCCTCTCCACCAAGCAGGGGCCCGCGGGGGAGCCCAGAGAGGCGCGAGCCGGCAGGACCGGAGGCCAGCTGACGGCCAGCTCCGGCTGACCCGGTCGTTGGGGCCCACCAGCGCCCCGGGCCGGCCCTCCAGGACCCGGGCTCAGACACGACATCACGCCTGACCCTGGCCGGGGCCTCGCAGGGTCCCTAGCGTGCCCCGTGCCAGCGTGGGAAAGCCAGCCAGAGCGGGGCCCTCCGCCCCCCACGCCCAAGGTCAGGCCGCACCGTCCTCTCCCGTCCCCACACGGCCCTGCGAGCGGGCGGGAGCAGTGCGCTGCTAATTTAGGGGCTCCTTCTGCTCCTGGTCATCGCCAGCGCAAACTAATGTGCCCGGAATCAGCTGCCATCCGGATAATGAAAAATCACCGGGAGTAATGGATGGGGCAGATGGATCTCCGCGCCCACATCCATCAGCCAGGCTGTGCGGCTGCGTCTGTGGGGCTGGTAATAAGATCCGGCCCGAAGATGGATGGAC
>NW_004567109.1:14182-16540 GCF_000260355.1 Condylura cristata | reverse complement strand
CGAGGCCCGCTGTCCCCTGAGGCCGGGCGCCCAGGTGCGGTGGAGCCCGAGGCGACAGGCACCGACCGGTCACCCGGCGGGAGGCGGACGGCCGGCTGCTGGGCCACAGGGCCAGTGAGCCTGGACCCCCGAGGACGTGGGGGCCAGGGGCAGGGGCAGGACGCGGGAGGCCCCGGGTGGCTGGGCAGGCCCCGGCCGCCATGTGCGCGCCTCCTCGAGGTGTCTGGGAGCCCGAGCGCCTTCCTCCCGGCCCTGCTGGCTGCCACCCGGGCGCCCTCCCCCGCCCAGGAAGGAGGTGAGCTGGGACTGGCCCCTACTCTGGGCGGGGTGCTGGGGCCGGGGTCCTGCCTGCTCCCTGGAGACGCAGCCGCAGCGGCCCCGTCTTTCCAGCGCGCCACAGCACAGGGCCGAGTCGGGAGAGAGCCGGCCGGCCGCGTCTGTGGACCTAGGCAGGGCCGGGGCCAGGGGCGGGAGCAGAGGACGCCTGGGCACTGAGGCGGGAAGGAGGGCGCCCCCCCCAGCACCAGCTCCCCGGCAGGGCCGCCTCCCTCGTCCTCGCGTGAGCACCCCAAGGTCAGCACACGGTGTGTCGCTGGCACTGTCCACGGGCCGGCTGCCCAAGTCCAAGGTGGCCTGGGCTGGGACGGGGACCCGGCGTCATCCTGGTGCGGGCCAGCTGGGTCGGGCAGCTCGAAGCATCCGCGTTTCCCAAGGCCGACTCTGGGGGTGCTGTGGGGCCGTGGAGCGGCCAGCTTACCCAGCTTCCTCCTCCTTTCCTCAAAAGCCCCAACCCCCAGCTGCCCTTCCCGAGAAGCCAGGCGCTGTGGGAGCAGCGGAGCCCGGAGTGCCTAGGCCGGCCCGGGGCCCGGGTGGCCGGGCTGGGGTCAGGGGGCCTCGGCCCCCTGCCCGCTGGCCCCACGTGCCGGGGACCCCGCGTGCCCCACTTTCCCACTGCAGATAAGTCTGACAAGACCTTGCAGCTCCAGGAGCCTCGGAGCCCTGGAGGAGGGGCCGGGCGCCCCTCAAGCAGGTCCCAGCCCTCAGCCCGCCTCACGGACTGCGCGACCCGGGCAGGCCTGGCCCCCCACCCCCACCGCCCACCCCCAACCCCGCTGCCGAGCAAGGACGGGTCTGGCTCCCAGGACCGCGCTGTGTCCTCAGGGGACCGGCCACCAGGCACTCGGGCCCTGCAGGTGCGGGCCTGGGGCCGGCGAGTGGGCAGGCAGGGCCAGGTCAGCCGCTGTCCCCAAACGGGGCCAGTCCAGCAGCGTGTGTCCTGCGGGACGAGCAGGCCCGACGTGGGCCTGGGGTTTAGCTGCCAGGCCCCGCCGGCCCCATCGCCGTGGGGGGAGACCTGGCGCCCGGGGGTGGGCTGTGCTCCCGGGCTGTGCGGGCCCAGCCCTGGGCGGCCGGTGGGGGACGCGCGGCTAACTGGGCCCGGCCGGCCGGGCGCGAAGCGCGCCCCTCCCCCGCCCGCTCAGCCGGTCTCAGGGCGTCTTGCCCTAGAATCAGAGCGCAGAAATCAGAGCAAGATCTTCCGCGTTCTATTTCTGGCTCCGGCAGACGACGGCCGGGCACATCCGGACGCCAGGAGCCGCCGGGCTCTGGGAGGCCTCGGTGGCCTTCTCCTGCCCCGCCGGCCCTGCCGTCGCCGCCTTGGGGCACAGGCCCTTCCTGGTGGTGCCCGCGGGGCTCCGGGGCCGGCGTGGCCTGAAGCTGCCTGGGAAGGAGGAGGCCGGGCGCAGGCGGCAGCTGCCCCTGCAGTGCAGGGGCAGGGCAGGACGGGCGGCTCCCGCTGACCTTGGGGGCCGGCAGCGGCTGAATAAGTGACTGTGCGAGGGAGGAGGAGCAAGCGGGGTGCTCTTGGGAGCGTCGTCCCAGTCTGAGCTGCCCCGAAAGCCCGGATTTGGAGAGGCCCACGAGGCCCCGGCGGCCAGGGGACCCTCGGCCGGGGGCCGGGGCAGGGCGGAGGCCGGGCCGCCACCCCGGGGCCCCCACTCCGCAAGAGCCCCGGGAGCAGACGGGGTGGGGGCGCGTCGCTGAGGGGCCAGGAAATCCCAAGAAGATTTCCAAGGTGAAAATAAGTGTTTTGACAGTTGTTAATTGTTCTCCGCTGACGTGCTCGGAGCTACCCGCTGGGCAGAAGAGTCTGGATCCTATTTTGGTTCATCTACAGGGAATTCAGATCACGAGCGGCCTCGGGGAGAAGCCGGCGGCCCACGAGGGGCGGTGCCCAGAGGGCCTGAGAAGGTCAGGAGGACGAGAGACTGCCCGCTGCCCAGAGTTACGGCCTGGGGGCCTGGGGTCACCGGCCACTCTGCCGGACCGTCCTGCCGGGGCACTGGGACGAGCTGTCTG
>NW_004567109.1:11844-13071 GCF_000260355.1 Condylura cristata | reverse complement strand
GTCTGCTGAGGTGTTTTTCCCCGAGTGAGCCCGGCGGGAAGCCTGCACCCCACGCAGCGGCAGGCACGCCCTGGGCGCCGCGTGCCCCTGGCGGGCGCTCCAGACCCGCTGTCCCGAGGAGCCGCCCGCCAGAGCTCAGGCCCGGCCCCCGACGGGAGGGGGCCCTCTTGGGAGCCTCCAGGGGCCTCCAGGGCTGGGTGGAGAGGGCCCCCGCTGGAGGGGGGGCCAGAGGCAAGGGGACCCCCGAGCGTTGAGCCTCGTCCTCCCCAGACTCCGGCGTCCGCACCCCAGGGCCCGTGGGCGCGACTCCGCCGGCGACCAGCCATGGCGGTGAACCGGCAGCCGGAGAGTGGACAGGCGGTGGCCAGCAGGTGTGGACGGGCCATGACCGCACAGACAGCCAGGCCAGAGCCCAGGGTGCGTGGCAGAGGTCATCACGTTAACGTGAGGACAGGGCCTGTCCTCACACAGGGGGCATCTGGACACACACGGAGGGACCCGTGCCCAGGAGGAGGAGGGGCCCATGGGTGGGCACAGCTCCAGCGGCGGGGGCAGCCTGCGCCCTGGGCCTCGGCTGCAGCCCCTGGCCTGTGGCTTCGGCCCCTGCAGAGTGGCGCAGGCCTGGCGCACAGCCCTCCCCGAGCTGCCCTCCGGTTCCTCCACACCAGCTGGCAGTGAACCGGCAGCCGGAGAGTGGACAGGCGGCGGCCAGCAGGTGTGGACGGGCCATGACCGCACAGACAGCCAGGCCAGAGCCCAGGGTGCAGGGCCGCAGCTGGGGGCCCGGAAGGCTGTGTGGACCGTAGCTCCCCGCCGGCCTGTCCAGCTCCAACCTGCAGGCCAGACCCCTCAGGACGCCCCGCCCCCGGGGGGGCTGATGGAGCCGCCCATCTCCCCAGGGCCGCCCAGCCCGTTGGAAGGGCCCCCCAAGGTCACAGTACAGCAATGGGCTCGGGTCGGGCAGGGAAGGGCGGCCGGGGCTCTGAGTCCCCGGACCCCAAGGGCGTCGGGGACCGAGCCTGGGGCTGTGGCCGGGCCAGGGCACCGTGAGCCCACAGGGACAGGCCGGGGCAGGTTCCCATGCGGAGCCCACACAGCCGGGCAGAGGCGGGGCCGCTCGAGGGCGACCCCTGGGCACCGGCTCACCCCACCTGCCCCCGGCCTCTCATCAGGCCGCCCGCGGCTCCCGCGAAGTGGACCCAGAAGCCGGTCGGCCCGACAGCGTCA
>NW_004567109.1:8451-8970 GCF_000260355.1 Condylura cristata | reverse complement strand
CAGGCCACCCGCCGGTGCCCCGGAGGGGTGGCCCCGCCCGTGTCTGCCAGGGCCCAGGACCCAGGACACTGCTGGGGAGGGGAGCCAAGTCTCGGAAGCCCGGCCGTCGGTCACCAGCGCCCCGAAGCCGGCCGTTCCCGCAGGCTGGGCCAGGAGGACGGGCGGCGATGGCAGAGCGGGACACAGAGGGCCCGGGCCCCGACCAGAGGCAGGTGACCAGGCGAGCCGGCGGCCTCCAGGGGCTCCCCCTCACGGTGGGGCTCAGCTGGCCGGGCAGCGTGGGGCCAGGGGCCCGCTGGTGCCAGACGCCGCCTTCCTCCCACCTCTGTGCTGGACACGCGCCCCGCCCTGAGTGTGGGCCCCAGGAAGGTGCGTGCCAACTGCCTCTGGCCCCACCGGGACGACAAGGGCGTGCGGGCACAGCGAGGGCGCGCGGGCACGGGGCCAGGCGAGGGCACGCGGGCACGGGGCCGCCACCTGTGAAGTGCTCCAGACCAGGCCTGGAGAAGCGCCCGCAGC
>NW_004567109.1:1755-2285 GCF_000260355.1 Condylura cristata | reverse complement strand
CGCCAGGAGGCCCCTTCTAAGCCCAGAACAGAAGCGGAGGCAAAGGCGGGCACTCGGGAGGCCCAGGCCGGGGCCCGGGCCGGGGAGGGACAGGCCAGGCGGCGCCTCGGGCACCCCCCGCAGGCCCCTGTGCCCGGCAGGTGAGGGCGGCTGACGGAGGCCCGACCGGGCCAGCTGCGCCTCTGGAGAGGGGCGCATGGATGCCGGCCCAGGCGGTGGGGGGCCTCTGCGGCCTGACCTGCCCTCCAGGCTGGCCGGGCCTACGCCGGCCTCCGATCGGATGGTGGACAATGCCCCGGGCTCAGTGGGGGTGCGGTGGGTCGGCCAGGGGTGCAGATGGGCCTGCAAGTGCAGCCAGTGAGCCTGAGCCTGGGCGGTGGGTTGGGGGGTCCCCAGAGAGGCCAGAGCCCCGTCGGGGTGCGGTGGGAGGACGAGCCGGGGAGCGGGCTCAGCGCTCCGGGCCTGGGCTCCTCCCACCATGGCGCCAGGCTGGCGGCGGGGGCCCGAGGGCCGGGGCGGGAGACCCCGGG
>NW_004567109.1:0-998 GCF_000260355.1 Condylura cristata | reverse complement strand
GCCCCCCACCCCTGCACAGGGCCCCCCATGCCCCTACACAGAGACCCCGCCCCTGCACAGAGCCCCCCCCACCCCAGCACAGAGCCCTCCCCTGATACCCCTGCATGGAATCCTCAGGGAAACCCCTAAAACCTGTCGCCCAAATGCATTTGCATCATGGATCTGGAGAGTTCTCTGGGCTCTCTCCCTGCAGGACGCCCCAGCCACCGCCCAGCTCCAGGAGGGTCAGTCAGGCCACAGCTCTCCCCTAGCATCTCCTGAGACGGAGCTGGCACCCCACCTTGCACGCTGACCCCTCCAGGTCAGGGCGTGCAGCCCCAGGCCTCGGCCTCCCCGGGAAGCAGCAGGCACACCCCAGGGCCCTGGCGCCAGACCCCAGCCTCACCGGACCTTGGAGGAAGGCGTCCGCCTTGGTGGCCAGGTCAGGGGGCTGCGCCTCCGTGTGGCCAGCCTCCTGGGGACCCACACACCCCAGAACCCCACCCCGCGTGGCTCTCCCCGCAGCCAGCCTTGCTGGGCTTGAGAAGACTCCGACTCCCCTCCGGGCCCAGCTCGCTCCTCTGGCCCCCTCGTCCCATCACGCTGCCTGTTCCTCACCCTCAGGCCTCGCCGCACGTGTCTCCCCCACACAGGGCTGCACCCCCGGGCACCCCGCCCATGGCTCTGCGTCTCTGTCCCGGTCCGCTCCCCAGCACCCCACGACACAAGCACAGAGGCGCCCGCGATGTCGGATGGCGGCGGGGGTGGCCGGGTGGGACTGGCTGGCGGCTGGGCGGTCTCTGGGCTCGTCTCACGGGGGGCGCGCCCCGTCCCCACGGCGCTGACAGCCCCGGGCCGGGGACCCCGCTGAGGACAGGCACACACCCCTCCATCCGCCTCTGGGGGCAGGTCGGTGCAACGCGTGTCCCCGCTCCGCCCCGCGCGGGGGCTGGGGGGCCCACACCCCTCTGCGCCCGTCAGCTCCTCGCCTGGCCTGCGGCCCCTCAGGCCGCCCACGG
>NW_004567108.1:65338306-65339388 GCF_000260355.1 Condylura cristata | reverse complement strand
TCACTAATTTTTCCTAAGTACATTAGAAAATAGCTTTGGGTTTCAAAGTAGATATATTTTTCTTATTTACAGTAATAGCAAAATAACAAGATTAGTTAGATGGAAATATATAAAAATGGTTTTATGTCAAAATGATAGCAGTGATATTATAAATGCTCAAAATATCTTTTAACATGTTTTCTAGAGATTGATAATATAAATGAGATTCACAAAAGCATAACTTATATTTTGATTTTCTTATCTCCACATATGCATTTCTCTATTAGTCATTTTGGGCTGGAAATCAATGGCAACTTCTGCAAAATCAAAAAAGAGTAAGTTATCAGTAAATGTGATTTTTTTAATATTAATGATTTACTCCAACTTAGAGATTACTCACTCTTAAAAAAAAAAAACATCCAGCATGTTTTATCTTAATGGAATGCACAGTTAAAAGCAAATTTTGGGAAGATGGTAGATGTTGCCATGAGGAATTTTATAATTTATTCAATAATATAATAATTGTAGAATAAGATTCTGTTGTTTTGATACCTTATCTTTCCAGCAGAACAAGATAGAGTTTTATCCTAAATAATTTAGGGACTATGAGCTTTTCTTTTATTCTTTGTGGCCAACAGATGTTAATTTTATTTTCTGTTTTGACTTCAAACTGGAGTTATTCCTTAAGTGACAAAAATACAAGTTGATATTTCCCCTCATACTTCCTTATACCCTAAAAAATAGTTTTCAGTAAAAAAAAAAAAAGGCCAACACCTTAATCATATTTTTCCTAAAACATGTAAATCTAGCTCTATGAAAGGCTTTTTTGTCTTTTCAAAATGGTGATATTAAGTGCTCCCCCTTCCTAGGAGAAAACCCCCACCTTTTGCTTTATGAATGTTTGTAAACTCTCCCAAGGTCAGTGCTTCGTAAGAGATCATAGATTGCAATCTTAAAATCACCTTAACTAAAATAAAGTGACTTTCCATTTTTGCTAGTGGTTTATAAGGAAAAGAAAATGGAAGTTTCAAAATCTATGACTCACATCTCTGGACAGTGAATACACTGTTATCTTTGACCTGGTCAATCTCACAGGTGATATT
>NW_004567108.1:65336878-65338131 GCF_000260355.1 Condylura cristata | reverse complement strand
ATCTTAGGGTTTTATTAACTTGGAAAGAATAGCAAACCATCCTATTAAAAATCAGTGTGACACAACTGGCTGATCCAACACTTTCTAACATACATGCCATCATGAAGTCCCCAAAGGCAATATTTTATGAACTCTAGTGACAAGCCAATCCCTTTCTACTTTTAGAAATGATACAGAATAAAAAATATGTTCAGTCATATTTCCTTTCCTTACCCCCTAAGTTCTTTCAGTAAAAAAAAAAAATCTTTATACCTACTGTTTTTAACTTCAAATTATATGTCCTGACACATATTAAGGAGAACTGACCAATAAATACTGTGATATTTTTCTGTCCAAGCTCTACAAAATGAACGTGACAGAATAAGCACCAGAAGGAACACATTTGATGGCAACAGCATGCCCTCCATCAACACACTGACACAAGCTGACGTTCGCTCTTGTCAGGCAACTGCAACACATCAAGGCCCAACATTACTTGATATAATTGAATGTCTATTTAGTCATCATGTTAAAAATGATCAAGTACTTACTACTAAGGTAAAAGACATCTACAGAAATTTATATCTACAGAGTTTTACATTGAAAGTATTTGTTGGACTCAGCTTAATTTTGACTTTTTTGGCAAGATACGTTTTTTAATGAAAAATGTGAACTATTCTAAGATTTTTCTAAATAAGTTCAAAGAATTGGTTGAAGTACTTAATGTAGTACAATGCTATGTGTAGGGGTGGGGAGTAAGAAGTTTCTGGTTTATTAATCAAATCTGTAAAATTAGTTTCCACAACTTTTGAGTAGTTTAGTTAAGACTGATCAGAACTTCCTGCCTTGAAAAATTTTCTCAGCTTAAAGAAACACTTTGGTGCCTCCTTTGAATACAGTAATTTAAGGAAAGTGCCCAAATTCAGAAATCTAAGGAGAATGAGAATTGTAATTTTAAGTTTCAGGAATAAGAATCATTGATAAAATTTTGATCATTAGTTATATAGATTAAAAGTTAATGACTAGGAAGTAGAGAGACTCTGAAAGACTTTCAGCATTGCTCCTATTAGAAATGTTAATAATGGTTCTCTATTATAAAACATACTGTGAAATAGCTAACTATTTAATCAAACCCTAGCATGAGTCAGTATAACTACTTTTGACTTTGGTAATGCAAGCTTAATATGAGGAGGTTAACCTCACCATTATCATCATCATTACTTTAAGATTACTTGATGGTCTATAAAGCATTTATAGAATGCCTTAAAAAGAAG
>NW_004567108.1:65333868-65336608 GCF_000260355.1 Condylura cristata | reverse complement strand
GTCAGGAGAGGTCTGCCTCACCATGTGGTCGCCTCCGGGGCAGACGGGGATCGAACTCATGCGGAAGTGGCTTTAGTTTCTTAGTGCAGTGCTTTAACCCGCTGCACCACCAGGGAGGGCCCAAGAAGGAAGGAATTTTTAACACGGCTGACAGTGTAAATTGTTCTATAGTTTTTAAAAGTTATTATTGTATATTTTCTTCAATGGTACTGAAACAAAATTTGTTTCTTGGTGTTATTTTAATGGAGTTTTATTTAACACAGCAGCATAAGTAGTTCTGGCTTGTACAATGGTAAATGGCTTTGTACATTTGTACATTGGTAAATGGCTTTCACTGAAAACATTTTCTTCATAAACTTGGACAAAATATATGTGTGCTAAATGAAATTGACTTTTTACATTAAAATAAAATCAATATATTTCATGTGGCTACATGTCACTTTCATTGTACAGTCATTTTGAAACTGAAAACCCTGTTAATTTCCTGTGCAAATTGGGCCACATACATAAGATATGCCCCCAGAGCATGGTGCTATCCTGAGAATGCATTTAATTTAACATGTACTGGGAGCAATTTTATTTCTCAATTAAAAAAATATTTCAGTGATACCATGATGATAACAGTAAAAACTTATATGACATTTATTTATTGGAGTCAAAGAAATAAACAGGAACACTAGTCCTGTGTTATTTTAAATGGTAAATTAACGTGGTGTTCTTCTTAATGCTAGATCTCTGCCTCAAGCCCTGGTTCAAGCACTGATATAAATGTTAACAAAATTGCAAGTATTGGTGATGTTTGTGAAGCTATGAAACAGCAACTCTTAGTCTTGTTGGAATGGGTGAAGATGGCGGCCAGGGAAGCTGTGGCCCAGGAACGGCCTGAGGGTTCTTGCGTGGAGACGGACAGCAGCACAGGTGGCTTGCTGAGATGGAGCCCTGCATGGGTGCAGGTGGGTGGACTGCCTCTCAGAGCTGACTCCGCAGAGGGAGGCCAGCAGCGCAGAGAAGCCCCGGCCTGGAGTGAGCCAGGCCGCCATGCACAGGGAGCCTGGTCACCCAGGAGCACCTGACAACTCACAGGTGGGCAATAGACTGCTGGCCTGTGCCCTTGCAGAGACAGCCCCAATATCGTCCCATCACCTGTGGGGCGTCTCAGGCCTCTATGGAGTGGCACACTTGCTGCCGCTCTTGAAAAAGTAAGTTGACTACTGAACGGAGCTTGCTGATTGGCAACATTTTGCACAAAGACCTCATCTCTGCATCTGGAGCCTCAGGTGTGTACCTTTAACGTTGCCTCCTGCAGCCTGCCTCGGAGGGCAGCCTGACAACTGCTTGGCCCTTGGGCCAAGGCTTAAGGCACTACGGGTTTGGATTTCACTGGGTGGATGGTATTTTCTGTTCTTTCTGTGCACACCTCTTTGCATGAGTGAGGATTACAGCTGGTGGGGTCCCACGTGAGGTTTCCTAAAGCTCCCCTCCAGCACGCCTCAGTTGGGAGCATGGGAAACCTGCGGCTCCAGCCCGGCCCCCGGGCGCCCGAGGCCGGGGCACAGTTCTTGTGTGCAATTCTCGTCAGCTCTCACGAGATGGTGCATGAAATGGGACTCTGTGTCCAGGCAACGGGCTTAGGGTTCTTGCGTGGAGGCGGACCTGCAGCACAGGTGTCAGGCGTTGGGCTAATCAGGACAAGCCAGCTGCCCCGATCTCGCCGAATCTCGCATCAACTCGTGGGGCCTGGGACAGCTGGGCCCGTCAGGGCTCCAGAGCTGGTGTGGGCCGAGGGCTCCCGTGACCTGCCACGATTTTCCAGGCGGCAGGCCAAAGTGATCCCTTGGAAGCCTGAGGCGGGGATGGGCACGCCCTGCGCCTAGTGAGACTCAAGCACTGGTGTGATGGAGAGTCCAGGCGGTGGCCATCGCCCCCCCGTGGTGGCCACCTTCTTTAACTGAAGGTCCTGCCCGAGGGCCAGCTCACCCGAAAATCTAGTGGAAGACAGGCTCAGCTCTCGCAATATCTCGCCCCTCAAAAGGTAAAGTTTCATTATATAGACTTCAAGTGTTTTTTGTTTTGTTTTGTTGTTTAAAATAAACAACCCATAGTCTTTCTAACTAAAATGATGAATGCTGTTCTGATTCTCAGTGATAAGTGTTATATATAAAAGATTTCTTGCCTTCATTCTTATCAAAACTGTTTGGATTTCCAATGCTAGGACGATATTATGTGGGTAGAAACTTCTCAGAAGTATAGAGATCTTATCAGTATTTAGTCTAGTTTCTGTTACATTTATAGCCATAAAAGCAACTACACTCATAAGTTTATAGCCAGTCAAGTATATTGCTTCTTTCCCAAAGAGGCTAGATAATGAAGGAGTAGAGTGAATGAACTCAAATTATGAAGTGATTTCAAAGTTGGAGCAGTTTTCCTCCATCACGTTTCAACTTGTAGCCAATATGTTATAAAGAATCACAAACTGGCTATCTTTGGGGACTTTGAAGCAAAAACCAAGCTTACCAATTTTTTAAAAAGATTTATTTGTGCATACAGAACTGGGGTACAGGCTAGGGACTCAAGGACGGCGGGAGGCTTCACCAGACACAGAGTGGGGAGCTGAACAGGCAGATCAATGAAGTACACTGCTGAGGGGAGCAGCGGGTGTGTCAGGAGAGGTCTGCCATGCCATGTGGTCACCTGCGGGGCAGGCGGGAATGGAACTCATGCGGAAGTGGCTTTAGCTTCT
>NW_004567108.1:65332958-65333453 GCF_000260355.1 Condylura cristata | reverse complement strand
TCAAGAGATGAATAAACCTGCATTCCTCTGGAGATTCTAGGGAGAATCTCTTTCCTTGCCTTTTCCATCTGCTGGTGACTTCCTCAGTTTTGTCACTAGAATGCCTTCCTTCTTGCCTTTCTGAAGCCAAGAATCACATCACTCTGACCTCTGTTTCTGTTATCACTTTTCTTTTTCTCACTTCATACTCTATCTTCTAAGGACCCTTAAAAGTATATTAGGCCCTAATGATCCTGCATAATGTCCCTCTTTTAAGATCCTTCAGTTAATCACATCTGCAAAGTTTTGTTTTGTCCAACGAGGAAACATATTTATAGCTTCCAAATTCTAGGGCATCTTTGGAAGACCAAAGCTTTTTGTTTAACTTTTATAAAAGCTAAAGAACATCAGGGCCCTCCCTGGTGGTGCAGCAGGTTAAAGCGCAGCACTAAGAAACTAAAGCCACTTTAGCATCAGTTCAATTCCTGCCAACCTCGGAGGTGATCCACATGGTGC
>NW_004567108.1:65326727-65331338 GCF_000260355.1 Condylura cristata | reverse complement strand
ACTTCACCATCCTGTGGCTCACTTTTGGTCAGCTGAACTTTTACTTTTATATTGTCAAGTGTATTTATTTTCACAACTAAATATTACTCTTTTTTTAAGAAGATGTATTTATTTGTGCATACAGATTGTGCATGCAGGGTACAGGCCAGAGGCTCAGGGGCGGTGAGAGGCTTCACCAGAGACAGAGTGGGGAACAGAACAGCCAGATCGATGAAGTACACTGCTGAGGGGAGCAGCTGGCGGGTCAGGAGAAGTCTGCCATGCCATGTGGTCACCTCCGGGGCAGATGGGAATCAAACTCATGCGGAAGCGGCCTTAGATTTTCAGTGCGGTGCTTTAATCCGCTACGCCACCTGGGATGGCTATTACTCCTTTTTTTAAGATTTACTTATTTAATCATATAGAACTTGGGGTATAGGCCAGAGGTACAAGGGCAGTGAGAGGATTCACCAGAGACAGAGTGGGGAGCAGAATAGGCAGCTCAACCAAGTACACTGCTGAGGGGAGCAGCGGTTGAGTCAGGAGATTCCTGCTGCACTATGAGGATCTCCTCCCAGGCTGGGGATTTAACTTGCACTGAAGTGGCTTCGGCCAGCTTGCAGTGCTGCATCCTTACCCGTTGCGCCGTCAGGGAGGGGCCCACCAAATCTTACTTTTAAAAATATGTTGACTCTCACCGTTGGAAACATGGAGACAATGCTGGCACTCCACAAATAATGCCCAGTGCTGTGTCACATAATTTATTATATCCACAGACTTGGGTCCACCTGAGCAAGTGTAAAATGTGTGTTGGAAAAACATGCCATGTCTGTGTATTCGTACTCTTATAACTTATTATTAACTAAGTTGCTTGAAATCACTTCAACTGTGTAATTGTTTCATAACTGAATTCTGATTTTTTCAGTTTCTTTTTCCTGAAACACTTTGGTAGTACCTTATCTTCACTTTATTTTCTCTTGAAAGTCTTATGGTCTCTAAGATTTTTTCCCCTGGTAATTTTCCTTCTGGCACTCTACATATTTTTGAAAACCTCAAAGAATATGAATGTAGCCACTTTTTTTCATTCTTTGCCTTGGGATCTTTCTGAACCTGTTCAGTTTTGAAACTTATATCCTGCTTTGAGCTATTTTTCTGACTCTTTCTTGGATTCCCCCCCCCGTCTTTGTTTTTTGTTTGTTTGTTCGTTTGTTTTCTCATTCCTATTTCGATTAGCTGTACCTTTAGGGTTAATATACTGGTTCTTGTCCCCTATTTTACATTTTCATTTTCCTTCTCCTTTTTGACATAAGATATATTTATCACTTACTTTTCATGCGTCTATTGTTTTAAGTTTTTTTTATATGTTTAATCTATTATCTCTTCCTGATTCTATAATTATTTCTCTTTACTCATTTATCTATTTTAGTTTTTAAAAGATATAAATACGCCATTCATGAATAAAAACACTACAGTTGTAGTTTGTCTTAAAGATTATCTTGACTATTTTTATTCTTTGAATAATATATTACATTTTAGACTAATAAATCAATATTAAGTAAAAATTATGCTTGGATTTCCTTTGGAAATCCTATAACAATATAGACTTAGAAGAGTTAAGAACCTTGATTTATTGAGTCATTGAATTCATGAAACTTACATACCCTTTATTTGATGATATTACCTTCAATCTTGCAGTTTTCTTCTTGGGATATTATGCATGCATCACACATATTTCTATATCACTGAACAAGTGGATTGTGATTTTATTGAAAATGGGAGTCTTAAGGGGAAAATATTCTGTTTTATTTACTCTGAAATAGAGGAACATTTATATTAGTTATTGCTAAAATAAAGCAAGAAAAAATTTCAGTGCATTACTGATGCTTTATTTATCTTTATTTTGTCAAGGCCATAAAAATTCTGGTGTCGGCTAGACTATGTTACAAAAGACTATACAGAAGCATAAGGCTTAATGCGTTTCAAGTATGTGGTCCAGAGTAAAGAAGAAAATATAGGTAGGCATATTCTTCTTCTTCTTCTAATTTTTGTGTGACATCATAATTCAATGAGGAAACAAGCCAAATATTGCAAGGGATTAAAGTTTTTGTTATGTCATGTCCTCTATTATTCTCTTAGTCAAAGCAATGTTATGGCCAAGCCCAAGATCATGGGATAGTGAAGTATATTCCACCCACAGTGGCAAGCACAGAAAAATAACATACTAAAGGGTGTGGGTGTTTACATTTAGTACAAGAAACTGAGTGATTGGGATGCCAATCCTATTTGTTTCAGAAAAGAATTACATACATATCTGTTAGCATTAAATTTTTAAGATTTATTTATTTATTCATATGGAACTGGGGTACAGTACAGAGATGCGGAGGGTGAGAGGATTCACCAGGAACAGAGTGGGGAGCAGAACAGGCAGATCGAGGGAGTACACTGCTGAGAGGAGCAGCGGGCGGGTCAGGAGAGGTCTTCCAGGCCATGAGGATCTCCTCCGGGGCAGGCGGGGATCACCTCATGGGGAAGCAGCTTGAGTTTCTCAGTGCTGTGCTTTAACCCACTGAGCCAACATGGAGGACCCTGTTAGCATTCTTAATGTACACTTTTATTATTTTTTGTTGTTGTTTGCCATTGTCAGAAACTTCCTTGTGATATAAGGTTTCCTTATCAGATTTTAAAAAGTTTTTCATTTAATTTTTAGGGTATATCATTTTATACCTTACTGTAGCAGTTGTAAATATCAGAGAAAAAAGGGCTTCAATCTCTCTTGTGACTATCAACCTGTGTTTCAAGTTGTCTAGGAATATTCCTCAAGTACCTTATACTCAGTCTATACCAGACATTTCATTAATGTTTTGTTGATCCTAATCCTGCTACTCCTTCATATTCTACGATCACATCTCTGTAGATTATCCTGAATTTTTTCTTCTTTCTCATCCTATAGCTCATTAGTGAACAGATTCTATCAGTTATAACTCAATTTACATTTCAAAATCTCACAGAAGTTTTAATCTGTTAGTGTTTTTCATCATTAGCCAAGAGTTTTAGTTCACATATCTTGGATCCAGAAAGTCTTTCAAAATAAGACATCTAAGGTTGCCCTATATTTAGAGGTCTCAAATTCCTAGGAGTCCGTTTCCCCATTGACTATAGAATAAAATCTAAATGTCATTAGATAGTTTGGTGTCTACAGGTTTATAGTTTGGTTCCAGTATTTTCTTTCTTGGAGAGCTTCCAAATTCCATCTCCTCTCCCAATCATCACACAAACTTATAAGGACTCTTGACGTCAAATACTTTTATCTTTTTAGATGATTTTCTATCATCCATTATCTTTACTCAGTAACTTCCTATCTGCCCTCCAGAGTCAGTTCATATGTCACCTTTGGCATTTTTTACCATCTCTCATATATAGTCAGTGATCTCCTGGGGATCTAACAGCATTTGCATTGAATACATTTTCTCTGATATTTTTAATTATAAAAGCATAAAATAATATTGATAAAAATCAGATGATATATGCAATAAAAAGAAAAAAGTCTCTAGTGGTGACCAATCTATGCTCAAGAAGAAAACAGAAATTATTGTTCTCTGTTAAGAGAATACAGCTAGCATTTTGATATTATATTATTATATTAAAGGCTTATTTCTTTTAGCAGTAGGACATAGACAAGGAGTATCCATTCTCAGTTTACACCTTATATATACAGTGCAATGCCTTCCATTGGAACCATTTAATTAATTTTTTTGTTAATGTTAAATGGAATGGGAAATATTTCTAGTCCAAATAATTAATGAACCTAGTAAGTATAACTAGAGCTAATCACAATTACAGAAGTATATTTTATAATACCAGGACATAGTGTAATCTTAAGTGTCATTTTAGGAATACTACATCGTGACAAGTCATGGTTGTATTATAATTCTGTATTAACCATATTTTCCACTGTTTTGATCTTTGGACTTTATTTGCTATGAAAATGCAGTCAGATAAGGCTTTAAATACTGACCAAATAATGCTGTAACTTCAGTACTAGTAAAAGATACAAAGGGTTCAATAATTCTAGTCTTATTTTAATGATTTTTTTTAAAAGACATGTAGCTCCTTTGTCTGATCTCCCTATGTTCCCTGTCACAACTGTATGGCTTTTAATCACTCATACATTCAGTGAGTTTCTGAACTGCTGGAACCTTAATAATGTTCTAGTTTGTTTGGATATTTTCCTGATAAAGTCCTGATAATCTCTCCAAATAATGGAAGACAATCAAAATAAAAAGTGCTCTAAGAGTTCAGGGAGTAGAGCATGCTATTATTTGTCACATAGTGCAAGGGTATTAACATACTGACTTTCATGCTTTTGATTGAGTTTGTGATGAAATCCAAGAAAAACAGAAAATTTGAATTATTCTACTGCCAGCACGGACAGTATATCATGAACAGGGAGCAGACAAGTCTTATATCATAATCTCAAGAGTGCCAGATTGTTCTTTTATATGAGTATCTGTAGTATGCCTAGGCAATTAATTCATTCTATAGGTCCTTTATATTTTCAATTACTACATGTAATTTTGTAAAATATAAAATAGCATCTGCAGTGCATACTTTGATAGTAATGATTTATACTTA
>NW_004567108.1:65324948-65326423 GCF_000260355.1 Condylura cristata | reverse complement strand
GCTAAGAAAGTGAAATAAGGAGAAAATAAAAATGAGATGCTCATGTTTTATTTTAAGGATAGTTTGAGATATTAGAAAGAAAATAGATTTTGGCTTCAATATTGCCTACCCACCAACTTAATCAAGTTATCTAAACTTTTTCTATTTTGATTTTCTCCTGTGTGAAATGGGCCTAATAATGCCTATCTTCTGAAGTTGAGAATATTAAAATAAAGTAACATATATATTGAATCTAAAATATATACTGAAATATAGCACTGTTTGCTCTGTTAAAAGTATTTTCTTTTCCCGCTTTTTTCTAACATCTGTTTTCTACCTCCTTTCTTCAAAACCTATTTTCTACCTCCATCTCAGCATTGTATGGAGGGGCATGTGAATGCTACATCTCAGAATTTAATAATTTAATGAACTTTTGATATATTCTTTTTTAAAAAAACAGAATTGTAAGCTCCAGTTGGGACATGAATTGGGGATCTAAATCCTTACTCCACTCTTTTTTGAATGAACATTTATTTCTGTCACACTTTGGAAGGTCTGCCATATCCTACACATTTTGTCTCATAGAATTGAAAAGCTAATATAACCTAACCCTCTCGTTTGCAGATGAGGAAATAATTTCAGAGATGTTGAGTGAATGGCCTAGATGTTCAGAGCTGGAATTTGGTGAGCTAATTTTAGAATTCAGTTGCTTTTGCTGAGATTATTTTTTCTATTTAATATATGGAGGTACCTACTAGAAATATATTCAGTTATTTATTTACAGAGCTGTAATTTACCTATAGAAATGTAAAGTAGTATGATACAGCTTTGAAATGGTTAGAAGAGGTCCACACTTCAAGAATAGAGCAGTGGCGATCTCTTGTATTGAAAAAAAGACACTGCAAACCTCATGGGGCATGGGGACTTAGTATACTAATGGTCACTCTGCTTGCAGAATATACAGAAATGACTGACTTCCAAGAGGAATTTATTACATTGTTTTTTTAATTTAATGGATGAATAATTTAATGAAGTATAGTAATAACTCAGTTTTAGTTAGAAAAAGAACAAAGATTTAGCTAATCTAAATTAAGGTATGTAAACTGTGGGTTAGTTTTTATTATTGGATGATGAAGTGAGATTAGTGAGTTGACTTATTACTGACTTACATAAAAGAGAGAGTCATGATGTCGTGGAAATGTTTAGAATGTTTTATGAATCTGACTCATAAACACATGTGTAATTATGTTTATGTGAATGCTTAGTCATAATTTAAATGTTTGTCTCACTGTAGGTCACAGTTAAAAATACTGTTTGAAAGATAGCTGCTTTAGACAAAGCGAATATTGAAGTTTGACACAGGCAGGTGAATACCTTGTGAAAGAATTTTGACTGACAGTTTTACTGAATCAAAGGAGAGAATAACTAAATTGATATTAATTTTATACAGAGAAAATGGAATGCATTTGGTTCTTCAGATTATAAAGAATCATAGG
>NW_004567108.1:65322543-65323393 GCF_000260355.1 Condylura cristata | reverse complement strand
CACCTATTTGATGTCAGGCTTACCTTTCTTTTTACACTTGTTAGGAGAACTTATTGGCAAAGTTAACTTATTTATGCAGTTTAGCAATTATAAGATAATGTAATGAAGAATAATTTAAAATTGTTTTCTTTGTGCATGTTAATTATTCATGTCATATTGTATTAAAAATTCAGATAGTAGAAATTCTTTTCTATTAAATTTCTATAGGAAATTAGAGTCAATTTGCTTTTCAAATAATAATAATTAGGGCTAGCCTGTCTAACCCCAGTTTAGTCTTTCCCAAATTTCCAACCAGATAAGTTCTTTTACCTCCTGTAAGACCAGGGAGATAAGCAGGTGGTGTGAGGTCAGAATGTAGATTGAGCTCCATGTAAAGAAGCATCAGGATTGAAGAATGAGTCCCCCAATCAAAGGGCAAATACTACTAGCTTCATTAGTACATTTAATTTGAAAGCTATGCATAAAAGTTTTATTTAATATAGTGATTGGTGGTGTCTATCTAATTTCACAATCTACTACTACTCAAAAATTCATATATTCAGCTTCAGAATTATCTAATTAACCTTGTTCATCTCCTTGTTTTATCAATACCTTTTCAGTTTTACTGATAGTACTCTTACTAAGTTTTTAGGGTAAAATAGATACATTTGTTGATTTAGCTTCAAGTATTATCTAACTATCTACATACCTACCTATCTACCTACCTTAGATTATCCTGAGGTTGAAAAGAAATCCATTTGACTTGGTACGTGCATGTGTAAAGTCAAAGGTTACCACTGTATTTTGAAAGGTTTCTTAGGTTATTATTTTGAACCATGAACTTTTAGTGCTGAAATAATTACTAAAATTA
>NW_004567108.1:65318120-65321734 GCF_000260355.1 Condylura cristata | reverse complement strand
GGGAACTATTGGAAGTAAGAACTCTATTATACTTCCATGGCCATCCTTAAATCCTAAGAGTTGTAATCTAAATTCTAAAACCGTGGATTTATAAACAAATATTTTTCTTTCAATGAAAGAAAAGTCAAGACAATAAAATTTATAGCAGAGTAATAACTAGATACCAAATCCAGGAAATCATGAAGTAGGTGATCACATTATTATTTTTTTAAATGATGTAGTAGACCCTGGAGTTCCTTAATGTGATGTGATAACCTGAGAATATATTTTGGTGTCAGAAAAATTTTGGTTATGATTTTGGCTTTTTCAGTAATAGTATCCTTGTTAAATTTGCTGAATACTTTTGATTTCAGTTTTCTAATTCCTAAAACTGGGGATGAGGACATATAGCACTGTATAAAATCTGGTCAGGATTTAATGAGATAAAGGACCTTGCAAAAAATCCTGGCACAGAGCTGAAACTCAGTATTTGTTAAAGTTAGTATTTTCCTTTTAGATGCAATGCTAGGTCATTCCGGGGCAGATGAAGGGGTAGATTGTTCTCTTTCAGTATATTCCATATTTTTTTTCTCATGATGAAGACAAAAGATTGATTTACCTAGATAAGTAGAAGAATGTACTTGAATGATATGAAGATTCATGCACCTAAAAATTATGCTGCATGGTGGACTTCAAATCTTTTATTTCTTGCATATTTTGCTATTACTGAAATTTGTGAATACAGATTGCATGAACTCCAGTGCTTTGCCTTTAGAAGAACATAGTGTTTTGTACTCTCTAATAGTATCTTTTAGTATTCTTCTGTTATCATTTGCCTTTTTAATGATATCAATATTTTAAGACATTTCCAGAAGTGTCAGAAATCCAGCATTCTTTAAAAATCCCTCCAAAGAAAAATGGGGTAAAAACATTTCTTTTTTCTTTAGTATTTTTTTTATTTTTAAATATCTATATTTAAAAAATACTTTTCTCAGAAATATGAATTTTCCTCTATCTTTAAAAAGAGAGAGAAATTGTGTGGATTACTTGTTTGTTCTTCACTGATGTAAATACAAAAATAATTTAGGCATATTTACCGAAGTCACACAACTAATATGTGATAAATTTGAACATGGGGAGACTGTCTTTAAAACTGTATAAAACCATACAAAATCAATATTCAAGGCATACTAAGTAATCATATATAAACCCACTTTAGAAAATAACACCAGGGCTATATCATTAGAGAATCACTTTTTGGATGTGCTTTTGTTTATTTATTATATACTTGCATTTTGTATAATGGAACATTCTCTGTATGATTACTTACTTGGTAAGTGAGAATTTTGTTCACTAGAAAGTGATAATGTGTAACTATAACAGGTGTTCACCATGAATGGAAGGAGCATTTTATATGCGTTTAAAAAAATTGAAAGAAGGATTTTCTTCAATCCCTCTATTTTAGATTTGCTTTGACAAAGGCAAGTGATTTGTTTATGGAAAAACCCTGTGTAATTTAAAAATAATATAGTCCTATTGAATATATGATTAAATGCTTAGTAAGAAATTTCTTGTTTATTTATGTGACATACAAGGCAGTCTTGAGATTATTACTTTAAGCAATACAAATTATCAGAAATTAATGATCACAAAAACTTGAATTAGGTTAATTGGGTAGTATCAAATATGATAACATTAAATCCAAAATTTGGGGAAAATAATTGCTGTTCTTTGAGAAGGATACATTTTCATTGCATATGTATGCAGCATGATGGATCCCCATATATTGAATGCTGAGGGTTTTGAAGGAAGTACAGCTAGGGGTTCAGGCTGATTTCTGCGATGTGACCTCGCTTTGATAAGAGACTACAAGTCTGATTTTTAGTTTTATATTGAAAAGTAATTTTCATCAGTGAAAGCAATGGTGAATGATAAATATAACATTTAAAATAAAATGGAAGTTAAAAAACCATCCACCGTTATTGATTTTTTTACTTTGAAGTGTGATAAATGAATCGTAGTTTGCCTTATTCCTCCTGAACCTTGACCAAACATCTAGCTGTGGTAATTCATAATTTTGTATAAACTCGTACAAAATAAGGAAAGAACTCTTAGTCTACAATCCTAGTAAATCAACCTGAGTAACTTCATTTCGCTGAGTCTCACTTTCTCATCAGAATATGAATTAGGTCTTTGATTTTCAAACATTGTTCTGCAAAGTCCTGTCCATTAGGAGTGATTTAGTCTCCCACACAATTCTGAGTTTCTATCACAAGTATGCTTGAAATTTGTCTAGAAGTTTTTTCAATAAAGTGAGTTTTTGAAAAGTCCCTGGACTAGATTTGGTCTGGAATTTTTTCTATCTTTAACATTTTCTGATATATTTCTTCATTCTTAATCCTCACGCTAAAATTAAAGACATCAATGGCCTCGATCTTACATTTAAGACTTTTAATAGAATAATTGCCTGTCCATTAACACCATTTGCAATTCCAGTCAAGGTTCAAATATATGACCACCTTTGTGATAAGTAGACTAAATTAGAAAAAGACTCTTCTTGGAATTTCAATAATAACATTTAGTATCATTTATGAGGCAATTGCCTGGTCTTCATCTATCTTGGTTATTATGTACATATATGGAATTGCCAGCTCTTAATCTTTTAGGGGGTAAAAAGTGTAGGGAGATGAAGAAAACAACAGGCACTCTCTGTACTGCACAGGTTCCTTCAGTAAGGTTTACAGATTTAATTAGCTTCCTGTATACTGGTCAGGGTTCAATATGATTGCACAGAGAAATTTAAGATCAGTGTTACTAAAACTATAGCAATTAAAATTGTGCATCATATAAATTGTTAATGAGTTTCAACTTTTGAAAACTTTCAAAAAGTCACAACTAAATAATGACAGAACAACAACAGTGAAAACGTTGATGGTGAGTTGTATACATACCTGGACTTCATGTCCCTGTTTATTTTATCTCTGAACATGAACACAATCTATTTACTTGTGTTTTTGTTCAGCAAACTTTAGGGAAATTTTAGCCAGCCCTTTTCCATAATACAATCAATATAGTATAGCAAAACTATGCAAACTTGACTGTCATAAACATCTTGACAATGTCTTCAAGACAATCAAGTGAAGACTTGGATGTTAACCTCAATGTCCCCTGCTCGATGCCTTGCAGCATAATATAAACATCTTCCAGAACAAGAATGACATTAGGGAACATTTCATAGGGTACAACAACTGTATCAGGACAGGCAGTCGCCAATTGCCTAGAAGAAAGGTTTCTTCTGGAAATGTGGGAGGACTTTAATGTATCCCTCTTTTGTTAATCTTCAAAGAGATAAGTAGTGTTAGAGCCAGTTTTTCTTTTAATTGCTTTACTTGTACAGCTTTAGCAATCACAAAGAACGCTCTTTAGTATAAATGTTATAAATCTAAATAGTATAAATAATAGTACTGGCAACTTTTTATTTTAAAAAGTATTTCTCTGCTGGTGATCACAGCGCCTATCAAAAACACACTTGTATTTTATATTATGTAAATGAAATGTGAGGCATTTATATTTTAATTCTTTATACCAGTGATAATATTTATGATAGATTTGCATGATTATTATATTATCATTTC
>NW_004567108.1:65313658-65317360 GCF_000260355.1 Condylura cristata | reverse complement strand
AAGCTGGGTTTCACCAATGATAAGTTGAACTTTTGTATATAACTCTGCACACCTTAAATTCTGCACCCTAAATATTTATCACATTATGTAAAAGGAAGACAATTTTAAAACCCTTTATGCTCACTTTATAATGGTAAGCATAATCTCAAATATGAATCTTTGACTGTAAATCATTTTAAGTTTTCACTGAGTACATTGACCTGTGAAAGAAAAATCAGGTTTCTACTTATATGCATATTGTAAGTTGACATGCAATTGATAGCTGAGTTTTTTCCTGCATAAATTAATTCAAAGTGGATCATCAAAATCCATTTTAAGATTTTTAATTGAAAATTCTACGTGAAATTTAACTATAAGACTGCATAGAAAGAAACAAACTAAGTGTATACAGAGAAACTATTAATTCTATTTTCTAATTTTTATTTACTATGGACCCTGCTCACCATGAAATGTATAACGTCCAGTTTTAATGATGCATGTTTTAGTTATTATAAACATAGTATTTAAGATGACCTTTAGTTTCAAATGTTAATTTTACTCCCAAACACAACAGAATAAACATGATTTAACATTTCTCTATATTTTCTATTTCTTCTTTTTCTTTTAATTCCCTTTCCTTTGATATTCCCTGCATTGAAAATGGTACAAATGAACAGCCTTGAATAGGACCTGGCTCAGGCTCCCATAGATTGCTATAGCAATCCTGGGGTATTTTATTTGATAAGGCACAGAGGAAGATTTGCTGACTATACAGATTCTGAAGCCCTGCTGAGGGATTCCCTCTCTGTCTGCTATGGCTGCCCACTATACGGTACATCCAAAGCATCAGCTATGACATCTCAGTGATTATACAAAGCCTATTTTTATTAATACTGGTGTCAGTCTTACACAACCATTTTTTTCCTGTGTCATGTGCAAACTAGAGAGTTAAGGAAGACACAATGCATATAAAGTATACCTGTCACCTAATATTATTTTATATTTTAGTTAAATAAGTAAAAATTTTCTGTCATTCACTTATTCACTTGCAGAATTCAATTTTAGCCGATGTTTAATGTTGTAGATTGAGTCTGTCTAAATTCATGCAAACAATAAACAAAAGTTTTAAAGCCTTTTCTTGAATTCAAATTTTAAAGTTTATTTTGAAAAATTTCTCTCTATAAATGTGAATTCATCAGCAGTAATTTAAATTTCCTCTTAACAATTTTAAAAATGATAAGTGCTATATCTCCGTTATTTGTTTTCCATTTTCCTGAAAGTCAAACTGCTTAAACATTCATTTTAGGAATCTTTAAATTCCATGATAATGGTTACCTTGGGACAGAATCCTTTTGCCAACTCACAGTGGTTGTTGTTTTCTCATACAATTGCATATGTGAATCAGCCACACTTTTAAAAAATGCTTCATTCGATTATTAAAATTTTTAGTGTGCTCTTGTATCTGAATCTTGCACATTTAGGACTTCTAGGATAGACATATATCTGATACATTTTCATTTGTTATTGAATTTGTAACATATCACTCTCTTCTCATATCATTCATGGACTAATTCTAGTTTTTCATGGAATCAGCAGAACAAATCTAAACTGTTCTGCTCTGTTCACTCTAAACTCCCCATAATTTATTTGCAGTTTTAAAGCCCAATCACATTTTCCACATATCTTTTAACACTATATACACTCATTCTACTCCAAATTTCCCCATTATCCACCTATCAAAATCTGCTACTTCTGTAAAGCTCAAGTTGTTCTCAAATCATAATCATCACAGTCTGCAAATCTGATTTTTCTTTCATATTTCAGAAACAAGTAGAATAATTTCATTTCCTACTTTTCATGGAAACCGTCTCTATCTTCCTCTATCTCCAAGAATAGACTTAGACTCTTTGAGGGTAGAACCCATTTGTGTATTTTTATATCCTCAGGCCCTCACACAATGTCAGTCATTAGTAAGGGTCACTTATTTGGAAGTTAGGAATTGTTTCTGCTGTAGAAAATTTAAAAAAAATGGATATGTGGATATCTCAAATATTAAGATTCACACTATGAAATCTTAGAATATTAAATCATTAGATATTTTTTGAGGTAAATATACCAAATTCTTCATTTTACAGAGGAGAAGCTGCAAATTAAATGGAAAGTGTATGGATCAACCTTTTTTTTAAATATTTTTAGTTATGCATACAGAACTGGGGTACAGGGCAGAGATGAAGGTGCAGTGAGAGGATTCACCAGAGACAGAGTAGGGAGCAGAGGATCAACCATTCTTAATACCCTTTATCTCAGTGATTTCAATATCCTTTCTCATTCTGTTTCCTCAAACTTTCAAAAGAAATTTGTGTGTTATGTTCTTCATCTATGAAAAGGAATCTACCTTATAAACTATGGTCAGAAAAAGAGAAACCGCTTTAAGAATTTGAGTACAAAGTAATTTAATTTAAGGAAGAAAGTGCTTAAAAAATATTGGAAAACTTGGAGAAGCAAAATTCTGGAAAGAGCACTATTAGTTTTAAGGTTTACCACTAAATCCCAAGAGTCAAAGAGCTGCCAACCTTGATCACACTGTCTCTCCTATCCTTGGTGGCTGATTTCCAGGAAGACATCAGAGGCCAACCTAGAAACGCCTATATGGTGAGGCTCACATATTCATTAGTCTGTTACTGCTGGAGGGAGGAGCAGTTACGCTTCTGCATCTATTCCACATTCTAGCCACTATGTGCTTCATCCTAATTGGCAGAATCTGAACTGGAAAAATAAGTTATTCTCACATACATGCATGCATACATGTATACATGCATATGTATGTATTTATGCATGTATGTATGTATGTATGTTACATCTTAGTTATTTATCCAAACCTTTTAGTGTCTTTCAATTTAAGGTCAAATGTTTCCCGAACCTAATAGCTCACAAATGATCAAGCTATTATCATAATGAACACTAATTGATTTTTATAATAATGGAATTGTTAGTACTGCAAGAGACAAGAGCTACTTTGAACTCCATGTTTTCACTTAAAAGATTAAAGCTACATAGCAATGGAGTTGGAGAGTCAACTTTTTAATACCTACTTCCATGACAAGACTTAGAGTGATTTCCTGTGATCCTTGTCTCTACACCTACCCATTTCCTTAGTTTCAATTATTTTTATAGCCCCAGATTTAATGTGATAAGAATTTTCATGCCTAATTACTTAGTGCTAAGACAATGTTTAAGTTTCCAAGATACTTGAAAAGATTTTTACTAGCTTATCACATTTGTACAAACTAAAAGGGCATTGTTAAGATTACTCATTATTTTTCCACGATCAAATCACCATTTTATCTGATGCCATACAAATGGAAAACTCAAGCAATAAATCTACTTAATCAGATCTCTCAACATTGTGAATAATCCTCCTGGTAGCCAGATATTATAAGTCTATTCAGGCCACTTCTCTCATTTTTACTTGTTGTTCCAGCTGGAATTTGCTGTGACACTAGGGTTTTCTCAAATATAAACTATTCCAAATTAATCACAGTGTTACAGTAAGTTGCTTTGTCCTCAGGCTCTCTAGTATTCCTTTTGGGCTATTGTTCTTTCAACATGCAGTTAGAGGGATTAAAGGAAATCATTTATTCCATGCAGCATGTCACTCAATAGTACACTTTTGGAAATTGTTTCCACTGGAACGCCAGTGAAGGCAGTCAGTCTGAGATATTG
>NW_004567108.1:65306441-65311262 GCF_000260355.1 Condylura cristata | reverse complement strand
CTTTCAAGGTTTGTATTGGTCTGGCCCTTTGTTTGGTTTCTATATGTTCCACATAAAAATGAAATCATCCATTATTTACCATTCCCTTAGAAGTATTTTTTTAAGATTGTTTTAAAACTAGTGAAGCTGATGTCTCTTGAGAACAAGTGTGAGAAGAACCACTCAGACTATATAGTGTTGGCCTGTTTACATTTTGAGCTGGGAGGTGCAGTTTGCTGGAAGCCTGCAAACCTAATGTCTGCAAGAGGTGATGTGGTACTAAATTAAATATATCTATCTATCTGTATTTATCTAACTCTATGTAGATATGTATACACATATATACACACATATATACACATGTGTAAACACATATTTCCATTCATGTGTGCTTATGTCTCTATATTTATATGCATCATACCATATTAAATTGTGTGTGAAAATACATATACACATTGTTAAAAGATAAGCTGAATTATACTAATCTTTTGTGAGTTTGAGTAACAATTGATCCAGTTGGACACCACCAAAATGAAAGTAATTGGGACTTTTCTACTTGCAAGAGCAAAGGCAAAAATTTAAACAGAGAAGGTACAGAGACAAAGAAAAGATACTGTTTATTTGACTTTAGCTTAACACTTTCTTGACTAAAATTTTGTGTCCTTATATTACAATGTCCTCATGTGGAGTACTTACAGGTTTAGGGATTGGTTTGCTCAGAGGTAGACACCAAAGCAATAGAGCCACTTCAGTCTAATAACCTCCTCTAATTTAACTATATGTGTGTGTGTGTGTGTATGTTTGTGTGTGTATTTATATAAATATATATATATAATTATATATAATTATATATGACATATATAGTTTTGTGTGTGTGTGTGTATAAAATATATGTGGAATTTGGACTAGATTGAACAATTACATCATTGAAGTGGAGTGGATTTGTGCCCCAAAAATTAGAGGAAAGAGAACGAAGTAAAGGAGCTAAGGCTTCCTGATGGCCAAGGTACCAAGAAAGCCATGAGGACATGGATTTCTCTACCTGAAGAGCAAGGCTTCCCTTCTCATAAAGTAAATCATTGAGATCAACATTATAAAGGTAGCTTTGTAAAGTTTATAAAGGTAGCATACTTATAAAGGCAGAATATTTGTAAGAAAGGTGTAGAAATTGTCCATTTTATGGTATTCCTATTATCACTACATATTATAATTTTAAAATGTTAATTTGAAAAGTAAAAAGAACCATAATTCTGTAATTTTCAAATTATAGAGACAAATTATTTGTCTGCTGATTGTGCTTCTTTTTCTCCAAAATTAATGTAATTTAACTTTTGGTTTTTCTGTTTAACAACTGTAATTTTTCAATGCACATATATCATGTCTTTTTTACCTATATTAATCACCATTTTTTTTAATTCTAAAGTGTGCTTCTAAATCTAATTAAAGTTGTTTTTGTTGGGATTCGTTTCCAAATTGATACTTGAAAATTTGTTCCAAGTAATTAGAGATACATTTTCTTTTATTTTTTTCTGTTGTGACATTTCCTATTACAAGTAGATTTGCAGACATAGACTGCAAAGTCAAATATTATATCCTCATCTCAATATTTTTCAAATTTGAGACCTCTGAGCATATTAATATGTTAGGACTATTCAATGGCTATGACCTTTGAATTCATTCATGAAAATTTGTTGAGACTATATTTCATTGTGGGAAAATTTTAGTTGCCTAAAACATTCAACCTTCCAAAAAATCACAGCATTATAAACATATAGTCATAAGCTAGCAGACAGCATAAAAAAGGGCCATAATAAAGTCAGACAAAGTGAGTTTTTTTTTTTTCAGGGTGTAAGGAGAAAACAATCTTCTTCCTTTCCAATAAACATACACATGCAGCTGAAAATGTAGAAGACTAGGAAAAACTATATGATAGATTGTTTCAACACTAAGTCACTTTTCTTGCCTATAATAATGAGATGAACATTAATAAAATTGTTTATTATAGTTGCATAAATTGTGCTGTAATTTGTGACTTATTGAGTATACTGCTTCTCACTGGAGATTAAATTTATTCTTATTGAATCTATTAAAAAAGATTTCACATTAAATATTATGAATCATGTGTATTTAGAAAGCTATTTTATCAAAGGCCGGTGTTATAATTTATTAATGGACAAAGAAAGAGCATTGTTTCCCACAGCTATTGGAGAGGATCATATCCTTATGAATTCCGGGCAGAAAACCTTTATTTCATTTAAATTCTCATTGTCAAGTCTACTTACTTTTGGTTGTCCCCAGATTTTTCTTTGTTTCCTTGAAGGGATGTAGATTTTTTTCAAATATGGCTTTGTTTTTAGTCATTTCCACTTTACATTCTAATATTTTTTAAAGATTTATTTATTTATGTACTGGGGTACAGGTCAGAGATGTGGAGGCTGAGAGGATTCACCAGAGAAAGAGCAGGGAGCAGAACAGGCAGATCGAGGGAGTACACTGCTGAGGGGAGCAGCGGGTGGGTCAGGAGAGGTCTGCCACGCCATATGGATCTCCTCCGCGGCCGGCGGGAGTGGCTTTAGCGTCTTAGTGCTGTGCTTTAACCCGCTGCGCCACCACCTGGAATGTAGGAGGGCCCTACATTCTAATTTAATAAGAGAGTTACTTAGAAAATTTTTCTTTTAAAATAAATTTTTCATGGAGATTACAACTGCGATGAAAAATGTGCAAAATGTAGAAAAATATTTTAAAAAGCACTTCATTCTAAACTCATATTTACCTGATGTCTTGAGTAAACATGCAAACTTTTCTAAAAAAAAAAAAAAAAGAGAGAGAGTAAACTTTTGATGTTATGCTATACCAAATTAGTCCAGATACTAAACTTAAATTGCATTTAATATTGTGCTGGTGTTTGCAGTTCTAAAAATATTCAAAAAAGTTACACACACACACACACACACACACACACACACACACAGCAATGTGCTTATTATGTACATCTAAGAGAACTTGCTTGCTGGAAATTTAAAATAAAAGTTTCCCTGTTGCATGCAAACTCTATGATATTTGAAAACTACATCCACTCCTTAAATTCTACCATTTAATTATTTATATGAAATACTGCTACATATTAGTTACCTAACTGTAATATTAAAAACATCATGTTTAATGCAAGGGAAAAACACACTCTTCTAACAACATTGGATATAAACCAGATTTGTCTGAAAGGATGATATTTACTTAATTATGTTTATTTATTTTGAATGTGTTATTTAAGATTTATACCTACTTCTGGGTCTTCTGTTAACTTATTTCCAATTAAGAAGAAATAGAGAAAAAAATAATGAGACTCTCCTATGAGCCTTTTTATGTCAATGAATTCAATTACCTTGGTGAAATGAATAGATTATAGAAAGATGATAAATATGTTAACTAATGCAAAAAAGAATAGCATGTCTATAGAGACATATAATAAGTAAAAGAAAAAAAATTTTAAAAATTCCAGAAAAGTCCAACACCGAATGACTTCAAATCAAGGAAGAATTAAAACAAATCCTTTGAAACTTTCCCAAAACCACAGATGTGAACACTTTAATTTATTCCAGTTGATTACTTCTCTGATATCCAAGTAGGACAAAGACATAACAAGAACAGAAAGTGTAAACTAATAACTATATACGTGTTAATGCAAAATCCTCAATAAAATATTAGCAAATTGAATACAGAAACATTAAAATTTATATATTTAGCCTAATGGGATTTATCTCAGAAACATAAGGGCAATTCAACATGTAATCAGTACATACAAAAAGGAATCAAAAGAATAAAGGCACATACCACATGTTCATCTCACTAGACACAGAAAAATGGCTTGCTAAAATCCAACTCCAGTTCACAACAAAAACACAAGACCCCACATATAACCACACACTTATTGCTTAAAGAGGGAAAGTTTTCTCTTGAGTATCAGGAATGTGGCAAGGATGTTTGTTTCCTCCTTTTTACTTAACACTTTATTGGAGGTTCTAGCTAGGGCAATTCGACAAGAAAAGAAAGAAATAAAGAATACACAGCCAGATTAGAAAGAAAGAAATAAAACAAGTCAATTTACAGTTTCATGTCACATATAGAAAGCACTAAGGAATCGCCAAAAAGATTTTAGCACTAATATAACAAGTTCAATAGTGTTGCAGGATATAAAAATCTAAGTTATATTTCTATAGACTAGCACTGAACAATTCCAAAATGAAGTTAAGACGATTCATTAACAGTAGCATTCAAAAGAGTAAACACTAAATATATTTTAAAAGTGGTGTAACTAGAGGGGAATCAGTAAAACAAGTGAGAAGGAGAAAGACAAATTCCAGATTATTTCGATAATTTGTGAAAATAAAGAAATAAAACAAAATTAACTCATTTCATTAAACCAAACAAACTTGAGAAGTACTTCTGCAGAACTGAGTTTACTAGCATAGAAGAGTGGGGTAGTAACAATGGAGGGACAGTAACCAGTGGTTTATGTAAAGGAAAAGGGTACTTTTGCATTGCAAGAGAAATTAAATTACTAAATAAATGTGCCTCCACTCAATAAATTACCGTTTTACTACACAACCAAGGGCTATGTGTGTGTGTGTGTGTGTGTGCGCGTGTGTGTGAGAGATAGAGAGACGAGAGCTACACACATGAACCTAGAAGAATATATAGAAGACTATAGATACTACTGATTTTGGTTTATATGGTACAGGGTAAAACAATACAATAGAACCTTCTAAATGTGCTCTTACATACACACACCTTTCTTTTTCACATGGAGACTGTACCGACAAATGATTATTAAAAGATCATTAG
>NW_004567108.1:65305565-65306015 GCF_000260355.1 Condylura cristata | reverse complement strand
TCACTCTCTTGAATGAGATGCAAATACTCATAGCCATAGTGCAGAAAATTTCTGACAATACTGGGTGTGTCATTGGAAGTGTGCCAAACGTGGGAAAAACACATCATTGCTAGTTATGACCTTTTGCTATTAAGGGAACTTAAGTTTGTAAACAAGAAGCCCCAGGTTGACCTCAGGATTGCAGATTATTTTCAGAATCCATGAGCTTAAATTTCCTCAATAATCCTACAAGTCAATAACATTATGGGCATGATCAGGAAATAAAACAAAACATATAAACGTGTCCTTTATACTAAACAGTAGAGCCTGCTTTTCTTAGAATTGTATCTACTAGGCAAAAATTATAAACACTGTAATTGCTCTTGATATATCTACATGCAGATATAAGACAGGTTGTGAGAAGGGCAAATCTATGTATTACCAGCATTGTGTGATTGATAGTTACCTTAG
>NW_004567108.1:65304040-65304946 GCF_000260355.1 Condylura cristata | reverse complement strand
TCTTTGTTTCCTCAGCCGCACATACAGCATTACCTTGGTATAACTCTACTCCACATTTTAAAAGTGGCTTTCTGGCTTCCACATATAACTTTGGGATTGCCAAATGGATTTGGAATTGTCTGGATTGTACCAGGTAATGGTTTCTCTATATTATTCTGTAAGCCTTTATCCAGTAGAAAATAAACGTAATAAAGATTCTAAAAGCTTGGAATCAAAACCATGATGTTTCCAAATTATATTGACTCACTATATTACAGCAGAATTCACAAATTTAAAGCAAAATATGTTGAACTTTATTTTATCTTGAAGACATTTTATGTTTCACTGTGTCATTCATAAACAGGTGGGTGTGCCTTATGCCAGAGAGCTATACTCTAAGTTCCTTAATACTGGAGTTGCAAAAGAGTACACAATATAAATGCTGCAAATATACAAACCTGTGAATTTTTGCACTTTTTCATTTGGTTTAAAAATCCTCTGAGGAGGAAGGTAATGAATCCTTTAAACTCTGTTATATTTCAAATACTTTTCAGATTCACAGTTTGAATAATTAACTCTTCTTACTATTCAGTGATTTAAGGGGAATGACCCTTGACAGACTGTTTATAATAGCTAACACACTGTGCCTTAATTATTATTATTATTTTAACTAGAAAAGACAACTACGGAGTTTAAGGATCTTGGAGATAACATTGCACTTTTAAAATACTTTAGTGATCTTTCTCTCTTAATGGAAGTTAAATTGTCCTTTTAAAAAATGTAGTTAATTTTTTTAAAGATTTATTTATTTGTGCATACAGAACAGGCGTACAGGCCAGAGGCTCAGGGGCGGCGAGAGGTCCCACCAGAGACAGAGTGGGGAGCAGAACAGGCAGATCAACGAAGTACACTGCTGAGGGGAGCAGC
>NW_004567108.1:65289395-65303940 GCF_000260355.1 Condylura cristata | reverse complement strand
TCAGGAGAGGTCTGCCACGCCATGTGGTCACCTCCGGGGCAGGCGGGAATCGAACTTATGCGGAAGAGGCTTTAGATTCTCAGTGCTGTGCTTTAACCCGCTGTGCCACCAGGGAGGGCCAAAACATAGTTTCCTTTAAAAGCGATTATGTAAGTAAAGATCGGGAATTTTTATAGACATTTCTTCCTACCAGTTCATCTGTATCGTCTTTGTAGACATGTATACTAAAAGTTCTGAATATAGAAGATACAGTGATTTTTATTAAAAAATTGAGTTTTAAAGTCCAGTCATATACTAGATTTATAGCATAATATGAAAGACCAGTTTATAATAAGAATAAAATGTATCATAAAATTTACAAGCAGCTTAGTAATTATTAAATACTAGGTTCAGTAAGCAAGGAACACTTATCTTCCAATGGAAGTGGCTGTTTATCTTCTACTTGAACTCTTCCCTCATTTTCTTTTGAATACTGAACCAAAGTAAATCTCTGATTAACATTTAAATGTACATGTGGACAAATAGGTAATCTAATAAGAGAAAATAATTAACAAACCATCTCATTGTACTATCCTTTAATTTCTACAAGGTATCATATATCTTGCTTACTAGAACATCACTCCCTTTGACCTTCTTTCTGAATTCAAAGCTTAGTGGATTTCACGGTTGAAATGACTTCATAGCACTTAACTATAGTTACTAAATATTTTCTAAATATACTGCAAGGACACTGGATTTTCTAAATTCCACTTTTCTCCTCCCACTTAGTGCCAAGAAGTAATCTGTAAAGGTTATTTTCTCCTTCCAATTTTATTGATGTTATGATCGGATGAAGGGAAAAATTCTTACACCCATAAAATCCTGTTATAAAATGACTAAAATTAGGTCACCAGCTGTAAATTTAGAATAAAATGGCTCCTTAAACTCTACAAATGTATTTAGGCTGAAAATTATATATGTATAGCAAAGGTTTCATGTATATGAAAATTCTAAATGTGTATGTGGAATGTATGCATATGTGGAATATATATGTACATTTAAATACTACATATAGGGCTTGTGGAACAATAATTATACACAAAAGTAAAATTTAAATTTACATATATTATAAAGTATGCCTATTTAACAGTCAAGCTTACATGACCTTTATACTTAAAGGTATAAGGGAAAGGAAAATGATAAGACTATTATACTTTCTACAAAGATTATATCTTATAAAACTATTTAACATGCACAATAAAATTACAGAATCAGTTCAAAAGCATAACTAACCTCACCAAAATTTAGTGATGTGCTTAAAAAAAAGTACATGGTATATGGAATAATTGTAGAATATTTGAATAAAGTGTAAAATGATTATAAGCTTAATAAGTGATATAAAAGAATACATAAAATGGAATGGAAATTAAAGTGCAAAAACATGGAATTATCAGGTCCCTGAGTAATAAAATCAAATATTTAAAGAAGTGAGAGGATTTTGAATCAATTTACAGTTTGGGAAAAAATTGTCCAAAATAACTGTAAATATCATATTCCTATGGTAAACAAAATTATGTGATCATTTTGTAAAATGAAGACTAATCATATTCGCAAACAGCATTTCAAGGCTACAATGATTGCAATGAGGTGACAATATACATAGAGAACATTGGAGCAAATAATATCCATAAATGAAAGTTTTACTAAAATATAAGGGAAAATATTTCTTAGAATTTGTGGTAACACTGAACTAGCTGGGAAAACCCTGCCTCAGAGGACACCCTGACAGATGCTTGGCCCTTCGGCCAAGGCTTAAGGCACTACGGGTTTAGATTTCCCCAAATGGGTTGATGGTATTTTCTGTTGTTTCTGTGCCCACCTCCCGGGAACACCAGGACAGACTTTTTGAGTCCCTCCTCCGACAGGGGTCTCCCTGTCTGTGTGCCCCCCACACTCACACACTCAACAACCGACCCACGGGGCAACGCACCCAAACGAACACACAAACACACAATCACACGCAAAAATAGCCAAACCACACCCATCAGACCTTGTTCAGCACACTCTGCCCAAGGCACTCAGGAAGCCGGGGATAGTTCTTCCCATGGTGCTGGCCATCTGACATGTGCTTGGACCCACTGCATGGCTGACACCGAAGCTGCATTGCACTTCCACTTGTCTTCTTTGGGGGCAGCAGGCTTCCACTGGTCCAGTGGACAAGCGAAGGGAATGGCCTTGTGAAGGCAGGAGACAGGAATGCTTCCCTGGCAAGGGGTAGACACACACCAAAGCAAAGCCCCGCTGGCCAGCCTGCTGCAAGGCCCCGCTGGCCAGCCTGCTGCGTGGTGGGCTGACGTCTTGTTTCTCTTGGTTGACGGTTCCCTTGGGGGATCAGAGCTGGGGTGGTGGGCAGTGTCATTGGCAGTGGCAGTGGCAGTGGCTTTGGCAGTGGAGTGCAGTGAGAAGACTCAGCAGAAGGAGGCTGAGAGAGTGGGGTGCAGAACAAGCAGTTCCACTGGCCCTAAATTGCACCGCCGCCGAAAGCCACAGCAAGCAGGAAGGAGAGGTCGGCTACGCCATGGGGGACAGTGCCTCAGGCCTGGGATCGCACTCAGGCAGGCCCAAGGGACTGGGCCTGCTGGGCTCACTCGGGGACAGCAAGCCCTGCAGGGGCAGGCAGGCCCGGGCTGACTGTGGGGGTGCTTGCCGAGCCCCACCTCCTTGATCTCTGCCTGCCTGAAGAGCTTTGCAAGCCCACGGTGCAAGCCCTGTGGCTGCCATGAGCCAGTCTATGCCTGGCAGGGAGCACCACAGAGCCTTCCCCAGTCATGGGGAAGTGTGGCCCACCTTCAGCTGCCCTCCCAGCAGACCACCTGTGGTTTGTCTGCCAGGGTGTGGTTGAGTCCAATTGCAGAGTCTTAGGTCCTCATAGCTGGTAGAGTGTGGCTTTCTGTCGATGCCGTCTGATGTGGTGTTTGGAGTGTGCGCCGAGTCCTGCAGTTCACTTGTGGGCCAGGTTTCTTGATGGAGCTGGCCGGTCAGGGCTCGCCACCAACCGGCTCCTGAGGCCACCACTCTGTCTGGGAGACAGAGGCACCCTTCAGCCTTCTCTTGGAGGAGCAGGGCTCTGAGGGAAAAGGTCGCAGGAGTAGATGACTCGTGTGCAGGCCTGAGCAGGCAGCCAGACCTGCCCCAAGGAAAAGGTTTGCTGAGAGGGAGCCCTGCATGAGTGCAGGCGGGCAGCCTGCCTCTCAGAGCTGCATCCGCAGAGGGAGGCCAGCAGCGCGGAGAAGCCCCGGCTTGGAGTGAGCCGGGCCGCCGTGCACAGGGAGCCTGGTCACCCAGGAGCCCCTGACAACTCACAGGTGGGCAATAGGCTGCTGGCCCGTGCCCATGCAGAGACAGCCCCGATAGCGCCCCATCAGCTGTGGAGCGTCTCAGGCCTCTGGGGGTGGCCCACTTGCTGCCGCTCTTGGACAAGTAAGTGGACTGCTGAAGGGAGCTTGCTGGTTGGCAACATTTTGCCCAAGGACCCCATGTGTGCATCTGGAGCCTCAGGTGTGTGCCTTTGACATTGCCTCCCACAGCCTGAATGGGAGGGCAGCCTGACAACTGCTTGGCCCTTGGGCCGAGGCTTAAGGCACTACGGGTTTGGATTTCACTGGGTGGATGGTATTTTCTGTTCTTTCTGTGCCCACCTCTTTGCATGAGTGTGGTTTACAGCTGGTGGGGTCCCACGTTAGGTTTTCAAAAGCTCCCCTCCAGCACGGTGCAGCTGGGAGCACAGGAGACCTGCGTCTCCAGCCGGGCCCCGGGCACCCGAGGCTCCGGCGCCATTCTCGCGCAAGGCCTGTCTCGGCTCTCGTGAGATGGCGCGTGAACTGGGACCCTGTGTCCCGGCAACGGGCTTGGGGTTGTCGCATGGAGGCAGCGAGGTGTCTGGCGTCGGGCTAATGAGGCCAAGCCAGCTGCCCCGATCTCGCTGAATCTCGCATCAACTCGCGGGGCCGGGGACAGCTGGGCCCGTCAGGGCTCCAGAGCAGGTGTGGGCCGAGGGCTCCCGTGACCTGCCACGACTGTCCAGTCTTCGGGCCAAGGTAATCTCTCAGAAGCCTGAGGCGGGAATGGGCACACCCTGCGCCTATTGAGACCCAAGCACTGGTGTGATGGAGAGTCCAAGCGGTGGCCGTCGCCTCCCCATGGTGGCCGCCCTCCAGAGCTGAAGGTCCTGCCCAAGAGCCAGCCCGCCCAAAAATCTCGTGCAAGGCTAGCTCAGCTCTCAGGATATCTCGACCCTCAAGCACCCCAGGGCATACCAAAATGGCGGAGGGGAGAGCTCTGGCCCAGAAAAGGCCTGAGGGTTCTCACGTGGAGGCGGACCTGCAGCACAGGTGGCTGGTGTCGGGCTAATCAGTCCAAGACAGCTGGCCCGATCTCGTAGGGCTGTCCTTCGGGACCACAGCCCAAGAGCCGTCCCTCTGCTGGGCGGCTGCCCTCCCATTTTCCTCCCACGTCTTGCGAGGTCCGTGCGTGGACAGGACCTGACGTCTTGGCTCAGCTGCGTGCATGTGGGAGTAATTTAGGGTATGGCAATGCCGCCCGGGTTCTGGGGCTTCGGTCACGGAGGAAGCCGCGGGGCGAGCTGCCTGGCCAGTGGGGCCGGCCCGGGGGCAGAGTTTTGGTCAAGGTGCCGGTGGAGGCGGGGCTGTGGCCCAGGCACGGCTGTGGGCCCAGCTGCGGGGCAGGCTGGGGGGACTGGAGTGCCCCATTCATGGCTGTGCAAGTGCTTCCGCCTGGCCCGCTTTCCACCATAACCCTTGCAGTCTTTGGAACTGAACTGCGGTGACTTCCCTTCTCTTCCCCAGGAGCTGAAGTCCTCCCCGTGGCTCCAATGCAATCACCGTTCCCAGAGGCATCCTGTAGGCCAGCTTCTGCATTGCGTGAGGTTTGGAGGACTTTCTCTCTTTAGCTCTTCCACCCTCTCTCACTTTTCAAATGCCAAGAGCACTTGGGGAGCAGGGTGGCCCAGAGCCTTGAGCCAGAGCTCATCCAACAGGTCCCCTGGCTTCCCCAACTGCACCCATTGGTCGGCTCTTTGGCCCATGAGGGCAATCTCTGACCACACGGGGGCAGCAGAGCATCGCGTGGAGCCGCCTCGGCAAGGCCAGGAGGCTTTCTTTGGTGCCACGGCGCCCTTGCCAGGCTGTCTGTGGTGCCACAGCGCCCTGCCGGTGACCACGGATATCCTTGCAGAGGGGCTACAGGTCCAGAGAAGGCACGACGTGCCCGGGGCGGGGAGCAGCGCAGGCTCCAGCGGACCAGCTGTGGGCTTTTGTACGTGAGGGCCACCAGGACCTCCTTGCCCACTGGCCCGGGGATCATCCTCCCCAGCGTCTGCGGTCAGTGCACATGCCATGGGGGTGAATGCCAATCCTCTGAGAGGTGAGGACCACCCACACCAACAGCTCTGTCACTGAACCAAACGCACAGGCCAAGGGCACCCATGCCTCCACTATCACAGGCTGTCCTGGGATGCACCCGCACCGAGGCCAGCGGTAGCCGGACGGGACCACTGCCCAGACTTTGCCCGTCCCTAGTTGTCCGGGAAAGCCCGGTGCCCAAAGCAGCCCCCAAAGCCAAGGGCACTGCCAGCCCCCAAGCAAGAGGCCAAGCCATCTCCGTGAGGAGAAGGCTCTAGGGAGCCCACTCCTGGGAACACCAGGACAGCCTTCTTCAGTCCCTCTTCCACCAGGTGTCGTCCTCTCTGTGTGCCCCCCAAAATCACACACTCGACCACCAACCCACGGGACCACGCACCCAACGAACACACAAACACACAATCACACGCACAAACAGCCACACCTCGCCCATCGGGCCTTCTTCAGCACACTCTGCCCAGGGCACTCGGGAAGCTGGGGCTAGTGCTTCCCAAGGTGCTGGCCGTCTGACATTTGCTTGGACCCCGCAGCATGGCTGGGACCCAAGCTGCTCTTGCACTTCCATTTGTCTTCTTTGGGGACAGCAGGCTTCCTCTGGTCCAGAGGGAAAGCCACGGGGACGGCCTTGTGAAGGCAGTAGTCAGGAATGCTTCTCTGGCAAGGGGCAGACACACACCCAAGCAAGTCCCCGCTGTCCATAATCACATTGCAAGAAAAGGCAGAACTTCTGATTTTCAAATATTCTGTATTAGCTCTTTATTTCTGTTACATTTAATTGCCACACATTGAGTGGTTTTAAAATAACATAGATTTAGGTCTTAAGTCCAAAAACGGCTCTCTTTCGGCTAGTCAAGATATGAATAAACCTGTATTCTTCTGGAGATTCTAGGTAGAATCTCTTTCCCTGCCTTTTCCACCTGCTGGTGACTTCCCAGTTTTGTAACACATAATACCTTCCTTCTTGTCTCTCTGAAGCCAAGAATCACATCACTCTGACCTCTGTTACTCTTATCACTTTTCCTTTTCTCACTCCATGCTATATCTTTTAAGGGTCCTTATAAGTATATTAGGCCCTAGTGATCTTGCATAATGTCCCTCTTTTAAGTTCCTTCAATTAATCACATCTGCAAAGTTTAGTTTTGTCCAGCGAAGAAACATATTTATAGCTTCCACGTACTAGGGAATCTTTGGAAGACCATTATTCTGTCTTTATAAAAGCTAAAGAACATCAGGGCCCTCCTTGGTGGTGCAGCAGGTTAAAGTGCAGCACTAAGAAACTAAAGCTACTTTAGCATAAGTTCGATTACTGCCAACCTCAGAGGTGATCCACATGGTGCGACAGACGTATCCTGACCCGGCCGCTGCTCCCCTCAACAGCGTACTTCATCCATTTGCCTGTTCTGCTCACTGCGCTGTGTGTGGTGAATACTCTCACCATCCCTGCACCTCTGGCCAGTACCCCGGTTCTGTATGCATAAATAAATAAATCTTTAAAAAATAAAGCTAAAGAACATCTAGTAAATATATTGCAGTTGGATATACATTTTTAGATTATAATTTTGATGTTATACTTTATTAGACCAAATTATAATCAGTAATACTAATGATCACTAAAATTTATTATATAATGGAAGCAACATGGAATCCATAAAAATCTTTGCTTCATCGATTGATGACTCTATAACCTCAGATAAATCCCCTAATGCTATTTCTGTAGAATAGATAATTATGGTGGTGAATTATATCAGATGTTATTCCTTAGATCAAATGGAAACATATTAAATACTTACCTGATAGATGTTTATCAAATGCTGTTCCTCCTTCCTTATTTTTAGAAAATAATAAAGAGAAAACAGATAAAGATGTATATGTTACTCTCGAATGCTTCAAGTATTATCTGACAATAAAGGTATAATAATTTATTGCTAAATAGGTGAAACATTTTTAGGTCTTATTTTTATTGAACAGATAATTTTCTACTAAACAATATTCTTTCCTTTCACCTCTGGTGTTCTGGTATTTGTTTTTCCCATTATGTTAAATTTGGTGGTTTGAATTAATTCACTTGCTTAATCATAACTTTTTCCTTATTCCGCTTTGAGAAGTTTTTTTTTTTTTTTTTGAGATGAAATTTACTTCATTGCTTGTACTATTATAACTATGCAGCTAGTAGTTTTTATAGGAAATGAATTCTGGGTCCATCCCAATTTTATTTTTAGAGTGCTAAAGTAACAATTACCACCTTTCCTCATCATTTCCCCACTCTGTGTTTTCTCAAAGAAGATTGTTGTTATTTAATTCTTATACTTTGGAATGTAATTCTCTAGTTCCTGATAACAGGCTTGCCAACTTTAAATGAATATTCTTGGTTACTGATACGAACATTAAGAATTAACCCCACTTGCTCTCCTTACCTTTTTCTGCCCTGGCATTTGACACTTACACTTTCAGTTTTGTTCTTCTCTTGATTAATGCTATAACTTAAAAATAATAAAGTTTTAAAACTCTATTTCTTATGGTCTCTAAGATTTTTCCCCTGGTAATTTTCCTTCTGGCACTCTACATATTTTTGGAAACCTCAAACAATATAAATGTAGACCCCCCTTTTTTTTTATTCTTTGCCTTGGGATCTTTCTGAACCTGTTCGGTTTTGAAACTTATATCCTGCTTTGAGCTATTTTTCTACCTCTTTCTTGGATTTTCCCCCCATTTCTTTGTTTTTTAATTTTATCATTGCTATTTCTATTAGCTGGACTTTAGGGTTAATATACTGGTTCTTGTCCCTTATTTTACATTTTTATATTCTTTCTCTTTTTGACATAAGATATATTTATCACTTACTTTTCATGCGTCTATTGTTTTAAGTTTTGTTTTTATATGTTTAATCTATTATCTCTTCCAGATTCTATAATTTCTCTTTACTCATTTATTTATTTTAGTTTTTAAAAGATATAAATATGCCATTCATGAAAAAAAGCACAACAGTTTAGTTTGTCTTAAAGATTATCTTGACTATTTTTATTCTTTGAATAGTGGGTGGAATATACATTTTAGACTAATAAATCAATATTAAGTCAAAATTATGCTTGGATTTCCTTTGGAAATCCTATAGACTTAGAAGAGTTAAGAACCTTGATTTATTGAGTCATTGAATTCATGAAACTTACATCCCCTTTATTTGATGATATCACCTTCAATCTTGCAGTTTTCTGCTTGGGATATTATGCATGCATCACACATATTTGTATATCACTGAACAAGTGGATTGTAATTTTATTGAAAATGGGAGTCTTAAGGGGAAAATATTCTGTTTTGTTTACTCTAAAATAGAGGAATATTTATATTAGTTATTGTTAAAATTAGGCTGTGTAACAAGAAAAACTTTCAATGCATTACTGATGCTTTATTTATCTTTATTTTGTCAAGGCTATAAAAGTGCTGGTGTCGGCTAGACTATGTTACAAAAGACTATACAGAAGCATAAGGCTTAATGCGTTTCAAGTATGTGGTCCAGAGTAAAGAAGAAAATGCAGGTAGGCATCTTCTTCTTCCTTTTTTTTGTGACATCATAATTGAATGAGGAAACAAGCCAAATATTGCAAGTGATTAAAGTTTCTGTTATGTCATGTCCTCTAATATTCTCTTAGTCAAAGCAATGGTATGGCCAAGCCCAACATCATGGAATAGGGAAGTATATTCCACCCACAGTGGCAAGCACAGAAAAATAACACACTAAAGGGTGTAGATGTTTACATTTAGTACAAGAAACTGAGTGATTGGGATGCCAATCCTATTTGTTTCAGAAAAGAATTACATACATATCTGTTAGCATTACTTTTTTAAGATTTATTTATTTATTCATATGGAACTGGGGTACAGGCTAGAGATGTGGAGGGTGAGAGGATTCACCAGGAACATAGTGGGGAGCAGAACAGGCAGATCGAGGGAGTACACCGCTGAGGGGAGAAGTGGTTGTGTCAGGAGAGGTCTGCCACACCATGTGGATCTCCTCCGGGGCAGGCGGGGATCAAACTCATGTGGAAGCAGCTTGAGCTTCTCAGTGCTGTGCTTTAACCTCTGCATCACCAGGGAGGGCCCTGTTAGCATTCTTAATGTACACTATTATTATTTTTTGTTGTTGTTTGCCATTGTCAAAAACTTCCTTGTGATGTACATTTTGCTGATAAGATTTTAAAAAGTTATTCATTTAATTTTTAGGGTATATCATTTTATACATTATTGAAGCAGTTGTAAATATCAGAGAGAAAAGGGCTTCAATCTCTCTTGTGTCTATCAACCTGTGTTTCCAATTGTCTAAGAATATTCCTCAAGTACCTTATACTGAGTCTATACCAGACATTTCATTAATGCTTTGTTGATCCTAATCCTGTTACTCCTTCATATTCTACAATCAGATCTCTGTAGATTATCCTGAAATTTTTCTTCTTTCTCATCCTGTAGCCCATTAGTGAACAGATTCTATCAGTTATAACTCAATTTACATTTCAAAATCTCACAGAAGTTTTAATCTGTTAGTGTTTTTCATCATTAGCCAAGAGTTTTAGTTCACATATTTTGGATCCAGAAAATCTTTCAAAATAAGACATCTAAGGTTGTCCTCATATTTAGAGGACTCAAATGCCTAGGAGTCCGTTTCCCCATTGACTATAGAATAAAATCTAAATGTCACTAGGTAGTTTGGTGTCTACAGGTTTATAGTTTGGTTCCAGTATTTTCTTTCTTGGAGAGTTTCCAAATTCCATCTCCTCTCCCAATCATCACACAAACTTATAAGGACTCTTGACGTCAAATACTTTTATCTTTCTAGATGATTTTCTATCATCCATTATCTTTACTCAATAACTTCCTATCTGCCCTCCAGAGTCAGTTCATATGGCACCTTTGGTATATTTTACCGTCTCTCATATATAGTCAGTGATCTCCTGGGGATCTAACAGCATTTACATTGAATACATATTCTCTGATACTTTTAATATTAAAAACATAAAATAATATTGATTAAAAATCAGATGATATGTGCGATAAAAAGAAAAAAATTCTCTAGTGGTGACCAATCTATGCTCAATGAGAAAACAGAAATTATTGTTCTCTGTTAAGAGAATACAGCTAGCATTTTGATATTATATTATTATATTAAAGGCTTATTTCTTTTAGCAGTATGATATAGACAAGGAGTATCAACTCTCAGTTTACACCTTATATATAAAAGGCAATGCCTTCAATCGGAACCATTTAATTAATAGTTTTGTTAATGTTAAATGGATTGGGAAATATTTCTAGTCCAAATAATTAAATGAACCTAGTAAGTATAACTAGAGCTAATGACAATTACAGAAGTATATTTTATAACACCAGGACATAGTGTAATCTTAAGTGTCATTTTTGGAATACTACATCGTGACAAGTCATGGTTGTATTATAATTTTGTATTAACCGTATTTTCCACTGTTTTGATCTTTGGACATTATTTGCTATGAAAATTCAGTCAGATAAGGCTTTAAATACTCACCAAATAATGCTGTAACTTCAGTACTAGTAAAAGATACAAAGGGTTCAATAATTCTAGTCTTATTTTAATGATTTCTTTTTTTAAAAGACGTGTAGCTCCTTTGTCTGATCTCTCTATGGTCCTTGTCACAACTGAATGGCTTTTAATCACTCATACATTCAGTGAGTTTCTGAACTGCTGGAACCTTAATAAAGAAGTTTGTTTGGATGATTTTCCTGATAAATTCCTGACAATCTCTCAGTATAATGGGAAGACACTCAAAATAAAAATAGGCTCTAAGAGTTCAGGTAGTAGAGCACGCTATTATTTCTCACATAGTGCAAGGGTATTCAAATACTGACTTTCATGCTTTTGATTGAGTTTGTGATGAAATCCAAGAAAAACTGAAAATTTGAATTATTCTACTGCCAGCAGGGTCAGTATGTCATGAACAGGGAGCAGACATATGGAGCCAACTCTTATATCATAATCTCAAGAGTGCCAGATTGTTCTTTTATATGAGTACCTGTAGTATGCCTAGACGATTAATTCATTCTATAGCTCCTTTATATTTTCAATTTTGTAAAATATAAAACAGCATCTGCAGTGCATACTTTGATGGTAATGATTTATACTTATAGACTGTTTCATATATTTCAAGATACTTTCCATTAAGTTATCTCATTTGATTCACTAATCCTCAGAGGTAAGCCAGTGTAATGGTTATAATTCTCTATTCGTGTCATTTTTTTTTTTTGTGATTCCTTCCCCATTATTATTTCCCTATTACTCTTACTTTTAAATGTGGAAACTAGGCATTAAGGAAAGAGCACAGTAAATGAATTCAGGTACATGGTGCCATCCTTATCTATTGAATTACTGTGACTGGATCACCTTTATTTCTCTAAACCTTAGCTCCTCATTGGAGAATTAGGAATAATGATGAAGTATGACCCACAAAGTTGTGAGGGTTAAGAAAATGAAATAAGGAGAAAATAAAAATGAGATGCTCATGTTTTATTTTAAGGATAGTTAGAGATATTAGAAAGAAAATAGATTTTGGCTTCAATATTGCCTACCCAGCTACTTAATCAAGTTATCTAAACTTTTTCTATTTTGATTTTCTCCTGTCTAAAATGGGCCTAATAATTCCTATCTTGTGAAGTTGAGAATAGTAAAATAAAGCAACATATATATTGAATCTAAAATATATACTGAAATATAGCACTGTTTGCTCTGTTAAAAGTATTTTCTTTTCTCCCTTTTTCCAACATCTGTTTTCTACCTCCTTTCTTCAAAACCTATTTCCTACCTCCATCTCAGCATTGTATGGAGGGGAGGACAGGGCATGTGGATGCTACATCTCAGAATTTAATAATTTAATGAACTTTTGATATATTCTTTTTTTTTTTTAAAACATAATTGTAAGCTCCAGTTGGGGCATGATCCATATCCATACTCCACTCTTTTTGAATGAACATTTATTCCTGTCACACTTTGGAAGGCCTGCCATATCCTACAAATTTTGTCTCATAGAATTGAAAAGCTAATATAACCTAACCCTCTTGTTTGCAGATGAGGAAACAGTTTCAGAGACGTTGAGTGAATGGCCTATATGTTCAGAGATGGAAATTGGTGAGCTAATTTTAGAATTCAGTTGCTTTATGCTGAGATTATTTTTTCTATTTAATATATGGAGGTACCTAATACAAATATATTCAGTTATTTATTTACAGAGCTGTAATTTACCTATAGAAATGTAAACTAGTATGATACAGCTTTGAATTGGTTAGAGGAAGTCCACACTTAAAGAAGAGAGCAGTGAAGATCTCTTGTATTGGAAAAAAAAGACACTTCAAACTTCATGAGTGGGGAGAACTTAGTATACTTATGGTCACATTGCTTCCAGAACATACAGAAATGACTGTATTTTCCATATTATCTGTGAGTATTTGGGAAGACTGCAGACTGTGTGATAAGCTTAGATTTTATAACTTTAAAAATTATCTAAACTGAAGTTGATAATGAGGAAACACAGGAAGCTAGAAATATAATCCTAAAGTATTGATGTGTATTCTTATAACTTCTGCCTTTCTTTTTGATTTGGATTTTTTCTGCACTTCGAAGAAATTTAGAAGAAAACATAATTATGGTTCCATTGCTAAAAGTAATTTATATTTAAAAGGAAACTAACTCCCTTTTGTTATTCATTAAAAGAAATTTATAATGGTACCTTGTCCCCTGAAAATCAAATGTGAATTTAAGCTATTTAAAGAAAATGAGAGCATGAGCATATATGTATTGTGTGTCTGTATGTTTGTGTTTCTGTAGAATGAAACTGTCTCTAGGCATAGTAAGGTACAAAGGTCCATTTGTACAATTTAAGTCTCTGAACTAATGTGAGGTTATGATTACTTTATTGAGCTTTTTTTATTTTAAGACCCACTAATGGCTTATGGACCAGTTACATGGATGAACACCGGAAACCTATGGTTTCAAAGGTTTTTCATGTATTTATTTATTGTTTTGACTTTGAAGTGCCAAGAGCAAAATGCTTAGTTTCATTTTATTTTTAATTTGCCATAAATCATAAAAATTCAATTTGCATTATAGGGGAGTTAAATATGTATATATATACATATATATATATGTGTGTGTCTTATGATCAACTATTATATACATATATATGTGTGTCTTATGATCAACTATTTGATGTCAGGCTTATCTTTATATTTACACTTGTTAGGAGAACTTATTAGCAAAGTTAACTTATTTATGCAGTTTAGCAATTATAAACAGATAATGTAATGAAGAATAATTTAAAAATTATTTTCTTTGTGCATGTTACTTATTCATGTCATATTTTATTAAAAGTTCAGATAGTAGAAATTCCTTTCTATTAAATTTCTATAGGAAATTAGAGTCAATTTGCTTCTCCAAGAAAAATAATTTGGGCTAGCCTGCCAAACCCCAGTTTATTCTTCCCCAAATTTCCAACCAGATAAGTTCTTTGACCTCCTGTAAGACCAGGGAGATAAGCAGGTGGTGTGAGGTCAGAATATAGCTTGAGTTCTATGAAAAGAAGCATCAGGATTGAAGAATGAGTCCCCCAATCAAAGGGCAAATACTACTAACTTCATTAGTACTTTTAATTTGAAAGCTATGCATAAAAGTTTTATTTAATGTAATTGGTGGTTACTATCTACTTTCACAATCTACTACTATTCAAAAAATCATATATTCAGCTTCAGAATTACCTAGTTAATCTTGTTCATCTTTTCAGTTTTACTGATAACACTCTTACTAAATTTGTAGGATAAAAAGATACATTTGTTGATTTAGCTTCAAGTATTGTCTATCTATCTATCTATCTATCTATCTATCTATCTATCTATCTATCTATCTATCTATCTATCTATCTATCTACCTACGTATCTATCTGTCTATCTATCTATCTATCTATCTATCTATCTATCTATCTATCTATCTATCTATCTATCTATCTATCTATCTACCTACCTACCTACCTACTTATCTACCTACCTGAGATTATCCTGAGGTTGAAAAGGAATCCATTTGACTTGGTACATGCATGTGTAAAGTCAAAGGTTACCACTGT
>NW_004567108.1:65288288-65288771 GCF_000260355.1 Condylura cristata | reverse complement strand
TCCAGGAAATCATGAAGTAGGTGTTCACATTATTATTTTTTTTTTAATGACGTAGTAGACCCTGGAGTTCCTTAATGTGATGTGATAACTTGAGAATATATTTTGGTGTCCAAAAAATTTTGGTTGTGGTTTTGGCTTTATCAGTAATAGTATCCTTTTTAAATTTGCTGAATTCTATTGATTATGGTTTTCTAATTCCTAAAACTGGGGATGATGACATATAGAACTTTATAAAATCTGGTCAGGATTTAATGAGATAAAGCACCTTGCAAAAAATCCTGACACAGAGCTGAAACTCAGTATTTGTTAAAGTTAGTATTTTCCTTTTAGACGCAATGGTAGGTCATTCTGGGGCAGATGAAGGCGTAGATTGTTGTCTTTCAGTATGTTCCATATTTTTTTTCTCATGATGAAGACAAAAGATTGATTTACCTAGATAAGTAGAAAAATGTACTTGAATGATATGAAGATTCATGCACCTAA
>NW_004567108.1:65284428-65288011 GCF_000260355.1 Condylura cristata | reverse complement strand
CATTCTTTAAAAATCCCTCCAAAGAAAAATGGGGAAAAAGCATTTCTTTTTTCTTTAGTATTTTTTTTGTATTTTTAAATATCTACATTTAAGAAAATACTTTTATCATAAATCTGAATTTTCCTCTATCTTTAAAAAAAAGGGAGTGAGAGAATATGTGTGGATTACTTATTTGTTCTTCATTGATGTAAGAACAAAAATGATTGAGGCATATTTACCAAAGTCACACCACTAATATGTGGTAAATTTGAACATGGGGAGACTGAAGGAAAGCAGTTTGGCTTACTTTGCAATTCTGGGCCCCAGCTGATAAGGAGGTGCCCATGGCCTTGGGCCTTGGGTCTGGCTGTCTCCACCACCATATATGGCTATAGATCCAATACCCCCTGCTTATAGGCTCTTTTCCTGTAAATAATTTTTTCATTACTCTCCGCCTACCTAGCCGGGCCCTGGCCAATGGGCATAGGCCACGGCACCCTCTTTTTTAATGTATATAAGCTCAGTTCTAAAATAAAAACTTGTACTTCTTGGTTAACAGACTCATGGTGTCCGTCCTTTTCTTTCAGAGACAGTGTTTAAAACTATATAAAACCACACAAAAACAATTATTCAAGGTTTACTAAATAATCATATATAAAGCCACCTTAGAAAATAATACCAGGCAGAGCTATATCATTAAAGAATCACTTTTTGGATGTGCTTTTGTTTATTTATTATATACTTGCATTTTGTATAAAGGAACATTCTCTGTATGATTACTTACTTGGTAAGTGAATATTTTGCTCACTAGAAAGTGGTAATGTGCAACTGTAACAGGTGTTCACCATGAATGGAAGGAGCATTTTATATGAGTTGAAAAAAATTGAAAGAAGTATTTTCTTCAATCCCTATATTTTAGATTTGCTTTAACAAAGCAAGAGATTTGTTTATGGAAAAATCCTGTGTAATTTAAAAATAACATAGTCCTATTGAACATATGCTTAAATGCTTAATAGGCAATTTCTTGTTTATTTATGTGACATACAAGGCAGTCTTTAGTTTATTAAGTTAAGCAATACAAATTATCAGAAATTAATGATCACAGAAACTTGAATTAGGTTAATTGGGTAGTATCAAATATGATAAAATTAAATCCAAATTTGGGGAAAATAATTGCTGTTCTTTGAGAAGGATACATTTTCATTGCATATGTATGCAGCATGATGTATCCCCATATATTGAATGCTGAGAGTTTTGAAGGAAGTACAGCTAGGGTTTCAGTCTGATTTCTGCAATGTGACCTCACTTTGATAAGAGACAAGTCTGATTTTTAGTTTTATATTAAAAAGTAATTTTTGGCCCTCCCTGGTGGCGCAGCGGGTTAAAGCACAGCACTAAGAAACTAAAGCTACGACAGCATGAGTTCAATCCTCGCCTGCCCAGGAGGTGACCACATGGCGTGCAGACCTCTCCTGACCCACCCGCTGCTCCTCTCAGCAGTGTACTTCAATGATCTGCCTGTTCTGCTCACCACTCTGTCTATGGTGAAGCCTCTCACCACCCCTGCACCTCTGGCCTGTACCTCAGTTCTGTATGCATAAATAAATAAATCTTTAAAATAAAAGTAATTTTCATCAGTGAAAACAACAAGCACTCTCTGTACAGCACAGGTTCCTTCAGTAAGGTTTACAGATTTACTTAGCTTCCTGTATGCTGGTCAGGGTTCAATAAGATGGCACAGAGAAATTTAAGAAATTTAAGATCAGTGTTACTAAAACTTATATGATGCAATAAAAATTGTGCATCATATAAATTTTAATGAGTTTCAACTTTTGAAAACTTTCAAAAAATCATAACTAAATAATGACAGGACAAAAACAATGAAAATGTTGATGGTGAGTTGTATAGATACCTGGACTTCATGTCCCTGTGTATTTTATCTCTGAACATGAACACAATCTATTTAATTGTGTTTTTGTTCAGCAAACTTTAGGTAAGTTTTAGCCAGCCCTTTTCCATAATACAATCAATATAGTATAGAAAAACTATGCAAACTTGACCGTCATAAACAACTTGGCAATGTCTTCAAGACAATCAAATAAAGACTTGGATGTTAACCTCAATGTCCCCTGCTCGATGCCTTGCAGCATAATATCTTCCAGAGCAAGAAGGACATTAGGGAACATTTCATAGGGTACTACAGCTATGTCAGAACAGGGAGTCGCCAATTGCCTAGAAGAAAGTTTTCTTCTGGAAATGTGGGAGGACTTTAATTAAGTTAATCTTCAAAGAGATAAGTAGTGTTAGAGCCAGTTTTTCTTTTAATTGCTTTACTTGTACACCTTTAGCAATCACAAAGAACGCCCTTTAGTATAAATGTTATAAATATAAATAGTATATTAGCACTGGCAACTATTTTTTTAAAAAGTATTTCTCTGCTGGTGATCACAGCACCTATCAAAAACACACTTGTATTTTACATTATGTAAATGAAAAGTGAGACATTTATATTTTAATTCTTTACAACAGTGATAATATTTATAATAGATTTGCATGGTTATTATATTATCATTCCCTGTTTGCAGTAACTCTGGTTAAAATTTCATTTTAATCCACTATTCTATGTTTATGATTACTACTAAATAACAGTAAATTCAGTAGTGATGGGCATTCAGACGTGATGATTCCACAATCCTAATCTCAATTATTATTCACTGAACATACAACATCACAAAGTATAACTTAAAATGATAGATGTATGATAAAATAATAATTTTTCAATTATGATAAGTGATCCAAATTTATAATGTTAGTAAGTAGATGTACTCACTACTTAGTAAGTAGATGTAAAATTGAGTATATTTCAAAAGCTAATGTAATTTTTGAAAAAACATTCATTTATTTCAAGTAGGACAGATTAAAATTTCTTTGGATTTACCTTAAAGATTAGTTCAAATAAATTAACTTTCTCTTTACAACATACATGTAATTCTTTAAATGGTTTTGATGATTGCTAGTGTCTTGCTTCTATTACTTAGTACCATTTCTTTTTTACATCTGGCCAAAAAGCAAAGATACTACCATTTTAAAAAAAGAAAGAAAGAAAGGAGGTTTCATTCTGTTTCTGGTGGGTCCGCTCACTCCCCACACATCTGGCCTGTATGCATAAATAAATAAATTTTTTTAAAGGAAGTTTCCACATTTCTGCCCAGACATCTTCCCACTAGTGCCAGCTCCTCCCTATAGTCTCCGTCAGCCAATTTTCTCCTCAGCCTTTGTTACACTGCCCCCAGCATCTCACCTAGGGGCCTCACAGCCTAAATTGTTCAGAATCCTCATATGTCTATCTTTGAAATGTGTGTAGCTTGAAGTTGAATATATAATCTAAAGCTGGGTTTCACCAATGATAAATTGAACTTTTGTATATAACTCTGCACACCTTAAATTCTGCACCCTAAATAAATATCACATTCTGTAAAAGGAAGACAATTTTAAAACTCTTTATACAAACTTTACAATGGTAAGCATAATCTCAAATATGAATCTTTTTTTTTATTAATTTTTTTATTAAATGTTTTTTTTTTAGATTTATTTTATTTTTGCA
>NW_004567108.1:65283385-65283820 GCF_000260355.1 Condylura cristata | reverse complement strand
CATGTTTTAATTATTATAAACATAGTATTAAGATGATCTTTAGTTTCAAAAGTTAATTTTACTTCCAAGCACAACAGTGTACACATGATTTCACATTTATCTCTATAGTTTCTATCATTTCTTTTTCTTTTGATTTCCTTGTGTATGAATTTCCCTGCATTGAAAAAGGTACAAATGAACAGCCTTGAATAAGACCAGGCTCAGGCTACCATAGATTGCTGTAGCAACCTGGGGTATGTTATTTGATAAGGCACAGAGGAAGATTTGCTGACTATACAGATTCTGAAGCCCTGCTGAGGGATTCCCTTTCTTTCTGCTACGGCTGCCCACTAAACAGTAGGTCCAAAGCATCAGCTATGACATCTAGTGATTATGCAAAGACTATTTTTATTAATACTGATGTCAGCCTTACACAACCATTCTTTCCCTGTGTCA
>NW_004567108.1:65281727-65283186 GCF_000260355.1 Condylura cristata | reverse complement strand
TTAAACATTCATTTTAGGAATCTTTAAATTCCATGATAATGGTTACCTTGGGACAGAATCCTTTAGCCAACTCACAGTTGTTGTTTTCTCATACAATTGCATATGTGAAGCAGCCACACTTAAAAAATGCTTCATTAGATTATTAAAAATTTTAGTGTGCTCTTGTGTCTGAATCTTGCATATTTAGGACTTCTAGGATAGACATATATCTGACACTATTTCATTTGTTATTGAATTTGTACCATATCACTACCTTCTCAAATCATTCATGGACTAATTCTAGTCTTTCATGGAATCAGCAAAACAAATCTAAAATATTCTGCTCTGTTCACTCTAAACTCCCCATAATTTATTTCCAGTTTTAAAGCCCAATCACATTTTCCACATATCTTTTAATACTATCTACACTCCTTCTACTCCAAACTTCCCCATTATCCACCTATCAAAATCTGTTTCTTCTGTAAAGCTCAGGTTGTTCTCAAAGCCCAATCACATTTTCCACATATCTTTTTAACACGATATACACTCATTCTACTCCAAATTTCCCCATTATCCACCTATCAAAATCTGTTTCTTCTGTAAAGCTCAGGTTGTTCTCAAATCATAATCATCACAGTCTGCAATCTGATTTTTCTTTCGTATTTCAGAAACAAGTAGAATAATTTCATCTCCTACATTTCATGGAAACTGTCTTTATCTTCTTCTCTCTCCAAGAATAGACTTAGACTCTTTCAGGGTAGAACCCCTTTGTGCATTTTTATATACTCAGACCCTCACACAGTATCAGTCATTATTAAGGGTTACTTAATTGGAAGTTAGGAATTGTTTCTGCTGTACAAAATTTGACAGAAAATGGATACGTGGATGTCTCAAATAGTAAGATTCACACTATGAAATCTTAGAATATTAAATCATTAGATATTTTTGAGGTAAATATACCAAATTCTTCATTTTACAGAGGAGAAAGCTACAAATTAAATGGAAAGTGTATGGATCAACCATTTTAAAAAAGATTTTTATTTATGTATGCATACAGAACTGGGGTACAGGGCAGAGAGGCAGGGGCAGTGAGGGGATTCACCAGAGTAGGGAGCAGAGGATCAACCATATTTAATACCCTTTATCTCAGTGATTTTAATATTCTTTCTCATTCTGTTTCCTCAAACTTTCAAAAGAAATTAGTGTTATTTTCTTCATCTATGAAAAGGACACTACCTTATAAACTATGGTCAGAATAATAGAAACAGCCTTGTCGGAGACCAGCTCCAACTTTTGAGGTGTCTGGAGGCAACACAGGCAGGACCCTAAGATGGGAAGGCGTCGGCGTGTGGAGATTCCAAGAAGGGGAGAGGAGTGGGAGTGAGGAAGACACGGGAGTCGGAGTTGGGTGCAAATCTTCCTGCTCTGCCTTTAGCAGAGGTTTATTTTATACATTTCCAGCAGGCAGGGGGATGGCATT
>NW_004567108.1:65276945-65278197 GCF_000260355.1 Condylura cristata | reverse complement strand
TGTGAGTTGGAGTAACAATTGATCCAGTTGGACACCACCAAAATGAAAGTAATTGGGACCCTTTCTACTTGCAAGAGCTAAGGCAAAAATTTAAACAGAGAAAGTATAGAGACAAAGAAAAGATACTGATTATTTGACTATAGCTTAACACTCTCTTGACTATAATTTTGTGTCCTTACATTTCAATGTCTTCATGTGGAGTACTTACAGGTTTAGGGATTGGTTTGCTTAGAGGTAGACACCAAAGCAATAGAGCCACTTCAGTCTAATAACCTCCTCTAATTTAACTATACATATATATGTGTGTGTGTGTGTGTGTATACATATATAGCTATTTTATATAGCTATATATGACATACATAGTTTTGTGTGTGTGTGTGTGTGTGTATGTGGAATTTGGAATTTTTACCTATATTGATCAAAATTAAATTTTTTTGATTCTAAATTGTGCTTCTGAATCTCATTATAATTGTTTTTGTTGGGATTCGTTTCCAAATTGTTACGTGAAAATTTGTTCCAAGTAATTAGATGTACATTTTCTTTTATTTTTTTCTGTTGTGACATTTCCTATTACAGATATAGACTGCAAAGTCAAATATTATAATATATCCTCATCTCAATATTTTTTCCAATTTGAGACCTCTGAGCATATTGATATATTAGGACTGTTCAATGGCTATGAATTTTGATATCATTCATGAAAATTTGTTGAGACTATATTTTATTGTGGGAAAATTTTAGTTTCCTAAAACATTAAGCCTTTCAACAAAAATCACAGCACAGCATTATAAACATATATTCATAAGCTAGCAGACAGCATGAAAGAAAGGCCATAATAAAGTCAGACAAAGTGAGTTTTTTTTTTCACGGAGTGAGGAGAAAACAATCTTTGTTTCCAATACACATATACATGCAGCTGAAAATGTAGAAGACTAGGAAAAACTATATGATAGATTGTTTCAACACTAAGTCATTTTATTGCCTATAATAATGAGATGAACATGAATAAAATGGTTTATTATAGTTGCATAAATTGTGCTGTAATTTTTGACTATTGAGTATACTACTTCTCACTGGAGATTAAATTTGTTGTTATTGAATCTATTAAAAAAGATTTCACATTAAATGTTATGAACCATGTGTATTTAGAAAGCTATTTTATCAAAGGCAGGTGCTATGATTTATTAACCCTTGAGATTATTGCTGAGATTAGTGTCTAGAACATAAAAAGGGCTCATTAATTCTTTTAAGT
>NW_004567108.1:65275284-65275750 GCF_000260355.1 Condylura cristata | reverse complement strand
AAATTTTGTTGCAGAAACTATTAGTACTTATAATCTATGATTCAAAATTTCTTATCTAGGGGGCCCTTCCTAATTGGTAAGTTAAAGCTCAGCACTACTGAAGCTAGCTACTGCAGCCACTTCAACACAGTTCAGCCCATGCCCCCCCGGTAAGTGGGGGAGGCCCATATGGCTTAGCAAACCTCTCCTCTTTTCTCCAGTGTTCCCCTCAGCAGTGTCTTTCAGTAGATCTGTCTGTCTGTTTCCGTAGATCTGTCTGTCTGTTTACTCTGTCTCTGGTAAACCCTCTCCTTGCCCCTGCACCTCTGGCCTGTACCCCAGGTCTATGTTCTTCATAAATTAATCTTAAAAATTTAAAAACCAAAATTGCCTTTTTAGGGTCCATATTTTTCTTTGTCCCCAACTAGATTTGACTTGGTAAATAAATGTTATGTAGATACTGAATTTAATGACTGACACCCAAACA
>NW_004567108.1:65273177-65274314 GCF_000260355.1 Condylura cristata | reverse complement strand
TACAAAATTAAAGATGTAAAAAATATTTTAAAACGCACTACATTCTAAACTCATATTTACCTGATGTCTTGAATAAACATGCAAACTTTTCTCTAAAAGAATAGAGTAAACTTTGGTTGTTATGCTGTACCAAATTAGTCTAGAAACTAAACTTAAATTGCATTTAATATTGTGCTGGTTTTTGCAGTTATAAAATATTCAAAAAAGTTACACACACACACACACACACACACACACTGTGATGTGCTTATCATGTACAACAGAGAACTTGCTTGCTGGAAATTTAAAATAAAATTTCCCTGTTGCATGCAAACACTATGATATTTGAAAACTACATCCACTCCTTAAATTTTACCATTTAATTATTTATATCAAATACTGCTACATATGAGTTACCTTACTGTAATATTGAAAACATCATGTATAATGCAAGAGAAAAACACAAGTTCAATAGTGTTGCAGGATATAAAAAACTGAGTTATATTTCTATAGACTAGCACTGAACAATTCCAAAATGAAGTTAAACAATTCATTAACAGTAGCATTCAAAAGACTAAACACTCAATATATTTTGAAAGGGGTGTAACTAAAAGGGAATAAATAAAACAAGTGAACAGTAGAAAGACAAATTCCAGATTATTTCGATAATATGTGAAAAATAAAGAAACAAAACAAAATTAACTCATTCCATTAAACCACACAAACTTGAGAAGTACTTCTGCAGAACTGATTTACTAGAGTAGAAGAGTGGGGTAGTAACAATGGAGGGACAGTAACCAGTGGTTTATGTAAAGGAAAAGGGTACTTTTGCATTGCAAGAGAAATGAAACTACTAAATAAATGTGCCTCCACTCTATAAATTACTGTTTTACTACACAACCAAGGGGCATGTGTGTGTCTCTGTGTGTGTGTGTGTGTGAGATAGAGAGATTAGAGATACACACATTAACACAGAAGAATATATAGAAGACTATAGATATTAGTGATTTTGGTTTATTAGGTACAGGGTAAAGCAATACAATAGACATTTTAAATGTGCTCTTACATACACACACCTTTCTTTTTCACATGGAGACTGTACCGACAAATGATTATTAAAAGATCATTAGGCAATTTTCAGTATTTAATCAGAGAAAA
>NW_004567108.1:65244451-65269297 GCF_000260355.1 Condylura cristata | reverse complement strand
TTTATTTCTAGTTTGATTCCTTCGTGGTCGGAGAAAATAGTTGGCATGATTTCGATCTTAGTGTATCTATTGATATTTATCTTGTGACCCAGTATGTGGTCAATTCTAGAGAATGATCCATGGAGATTTGAGTAAAATGTGACCTCAGATTTTCTGGGGTGAAGTATTTTAGAGATGTCCACTAGACCCATGTTGTCCAGGTCCTTGTTCAGAGTTCCAGTGTCTTTACTTATTTTTTGTCTTGTTGATCTGTCCGTTGTTGAGAGTGGCGTGTTGAAGTCTCTCTGATAAACATTTTCATGGATGACAGTAGTTTCCTGATATATTTTGTTGCTCCTTCATTTGGTGCATATATGTTGATGATTGTTATTTCTTCTTGTTGTATTGTCCCCTTAATCATAATTTAGTGGCCTTCTGTATCACTGTTAATCTATTTTAGTTTGAAGTCTATTTGATCTGATATAAGTATAGCAGTTCCTGCCTTCTTTTTTGGATCCATTTGCTTGTAGGATTGTTTTCCATCCTTCTATTTTCAGTCTGTTTTTATCTTTTATAGTTAGATGTGTTTCCTGCAGACAGCAGAATGATGGCTTCTGTTTTTTAATCCATCCTGAAACTCTGTGTCTTTTAGCTGCTGAGTTTAAGCCATGTACATTTACAAATAATATTGACATACTGATACCTACATTTGCCATTTTGGTCCTTCTGTAATTTTATTCCTTGTTTTGATTTGTTCTTTTTCATTCTTCTGTTGGATTTTGTTTGAGGGCTTCTCTTAGTAGTTTTTGGAGTAGGGGTTTAGTAATGACAAAATTGTGGAGTTTTAGTTGTCTGAGAATGTCATTTTTTCCTTCGTAGAGGAAGGAGAGCTTCACAGGGTAGAGTATTCTTGGTTGGCATTTAATGCTTTGTAGTTTGTTGAGAATGTCTCTCCACTCTCTTCTTCCCCTTAGTGTTTCTTCAGCGAAGTCTGATGTCTTCCGGATCGGTTTCCCTTTGTAGGTTGTTTCTTCCCTCTTGTCATTCTCATTATCTTTTCTTTATCTTGGAATTTTTATTATAATATGTCTGTTTTTCTTCTCTCATCATGGTAGTTTGGTGTTCTTCTTGTTTCTTGGATGTCTACTTTCATCTCCTTCTTCAAATTAGGGAAGTTCTCTTCTATTATCTGTGTGAATATTTTCTCTATTTCCCTGGCCCTTCTCTACGCCTTCTGCGATACTTATAACTCTGATATTTCCTTTCCTAATGGTGTCAGATAGCTCTTGAAGTATTTCTTCATTCCTTTTCCTTTTTACTTCTCTTTCTTTTTCTTTTTTAATTCTCTTTGTTTCTGTGTCTTCGAGGGTGCTGATTCGTTCTTCCATTTCATCTATTCTGTTTTCATAACTTTTCCCAGCATTCTTTATCTCTTCTAGTGGGTCTTTTCATGGTCTGCATTTCTTCTATTTCCTTGTTTAATGTCTCATTTTCTTTCTTCACTTCACTGATTGTTTGTCTCATTTCTTTCATTTCTTTCATTCATTTCCTTGTTTGCATTCTTCATCTCCTGAATGGCTTGCCTCATTTCATTTTGTTTGTTTATCATGATGATTCTGAATTCTTTTTCTGGTAGGTGGAACAGTTCTTCTATTTCTTTGGTGGTTTCTGTTGCCTGATCGTTTTGTGTTGAGTTTTCCCCCTGTGGACTTGCTTGAATATTTGTTTGTCTTCTTTTCCCTGTTGTATATTTTCTAATACTTTCTATTCGCTAAGATATGGTGTTGTTATTATTGGCCGGCATTTATTTTTTTTTTGGGGGGGGGATGTTCTTTCTGGAATAGCTGAGGAACTTCCAAACACTCAGTTGTGGAGGATATTCTGAGTTGTGTTTTTTTTCCTAGCCCCCACTGTGTGTAATTGTGTCTGTGTCTCAGCTGGTAACAGTCAGGGGTCTCTTGTATTGTTCAGCCTCTTCTAGTAACACATTGAGGCCTTGTTTCTGGAAGGTGTCTGTTGATCTTTGTAGCCTTCATATGTCCCAGGTTCCCTCTATGCTTGGTGTGCCTGTGGTGGTTATGATGCATTAGAAGAGTTGTAGGTCTCCCTGGAGCTGGGCCTTTGGCTGGGTTGGTGGCTGGCTTTGTATACACTCTAAGTACTGTGTGCCTTTCTGGCTCACTAGTTTCTGAGCTTCTGTTGTGGGGGTGGGAAACTCCTTCTCCCCCATAGGAGTGCAGGGGAGTGCCAGAGGGCTGAAATCCTCCCAGCTGAGCAGACTGCCAGTCCTCCCTCTGAGCTCTCAGGGCTCTTTCTGTTTAGTCCATATAGTCCCTCTCTGAGCAGTGCCTCCCCACTGCCTGAGGTCCTTTCACAATGCCGAGCTGTATCTCTTTAACTCCAGGGTTTTACCACAGTTTTTGTGGGTAGATGTGGTAAGCAGGTAGACCCTTTAGCAAGTCTCCCCATTTGAGGTACTTCCTAGGGCATGTCTATGTTGAATGTGCCCATGCAAGATTGTTAAAATTGCTACATTATCCAACGGTTGGGCCTGTGGTTGGGTCCTGTTTTTTTTTTCCCCTCTTTAACTCAGGGGCTTTGTGAGTCTTGTTGACCACACCTAAGAATGGCACCCAGACCTGACCAAACCCTAATGTTGCCTAGTCTCAGATGCCTGTTGTGGGAGCAGGATTTGCAGGTAGGGCTAGAGGGGCCTCAATTGCCAGTTCCTCCAGTTCCTCTTCTCCGCCTCCTGGGCTCTAAGTAGAGCAGTTTTTTGTTTTTTATTTTGTTTGTTTTTCCCCGCCACCCCCCCCCCACAGTGGCTTGGGATCCACTCACCTAGCTTGCTGTCTCAGTTTATATCCAGGGCTTTGTCGGGGCTGCTGGGGCAAAGGATGGCAACACATCTTGGCTGCCAGGGCAAAGGTCAGCAACACTTCTGCAGGGTATCCTCGGGTCTCTGATTCTGAGCTGCAGCCTTTTCCCACAATTTGGTTTCCTCTCCCTAGCTGAATTGTCTCAGTTTTTCTCCAGGGTTGCAGCAGAGCTGTGGTGAAAAGCTGCTGAGAAGAGGCAGTTGCTGCCTCAGGCAGTTCCCCTCTGCAGGGCTTACTGGCATCCAGGTATGTATATTTTTAAAGGAGCCCAACGAGTAGGAAGCCACTGGCTTTCCCCAATCAGAGTTGCAGGGTTCAGCTAATCCTGCCTGTGCGGCTTCCCTTATGGGGACTCCCCAATCTCCAATTCTCCCTTGGTTATCTTCCTTCTAGTGAGTCCAGGGCATTCTCATTCTGGTTGAAAGTCGTAGCTTGTAAGTCTATAGTCCTTTTTTATATATTCCCGTGCGAGTTTGGATGTAGTCATCTGGGCATCTTAATTCTGCCACCATCTTGCCCGTTTCGAGCTGGTTGAGCTGATCAGTGGCTTTGCGTGGCACTCAGGCATTCCTGATCAGGTCTGCAGTTTCAGAGGTTTTTCCCTGTACCCAGGTGTTGCGGATCAAATTTGCAGTCTTTCTGCAGCCTGGGCTCCAATCACTGAGTTGAGACGTCTCCCTTCACCTCCAGGGTTTAGCATGGGGCAAGAGACTCCTGCAGCCCGCAAAACTTCCATTAGCCTGGGTTTTCCAGGGAGTTTCCAGAAGGGAACTCCCCAATCGCGGATTCTCTCTCAGTTATCTACCTTCTAGTGAGTCCAGGGTGTTTTCGTTTGGGTTGAAACTTGCAGTAAGTAAGTCTATAGTACATTTTCAGTCCTCAATTCCTATGCAAGCCTAGACACAGTGATCTCTGCCACCATCTTCTGGAAGTCCCTCAGAATGTCATATTTTAAGACACTTTGAAATTATAACTGTTAAGTGTATGTAGTTTAACCAATACTTCTGTGTATATATGCACAAATTAAGTTCTTATTTGAAATATCTAGTCCATTTTGATGATTAGAAGGGCCCAACGAATGTTAAATGTAGAGGTAGTGAAATATCACTTTGTAAATATCTTTTTACCAAAATTCATAGGAATTAATGTCTTAGGAATGGAATTGTTAAGCTGCTTCTGTAAGCAGTACACTGTTGTTTATGTCTGTTCGGTAGTTTGGAGGAAACGGGAGATAAATGATTGCAAAATATTGTATCCTAAAGTGTTCATAACTGGACGTTTTTCAGAATAAATTTTTGTAACATGTATTTTGTTTTGCTATGTATATAGTTTATATAATAAACAAATGAATCCTAATTTTGCAACATCTAGTCTCTCTTTGTTAAAATGGTTGGTTGCCAGTGTATGACAAGTAGTAAACTTAGCACATTTTGTACACCTGTTGACATTCATAGGAAAGCTTGTCTTCTGTAAATGATATTTGGTTAGGATAGGACTTTGTTTAAACACGTGTAAACATTACACATGCTTGTACTTGTCTTTGTGCATCGGATTGGTAGTGGAGAAAAGAAAGGGGGAATGAGAGTTCAGGCCAAAATGGTCATATTTAGAAGATACCTCAGATTATGGCCATTGTTATTTGTGTGTAATATAAAATTTAGTGCTGTGTACAAGGTGGACAAATAAGTTATGAACTATCTAGTCTCCAGATATTTAGAAGTGCTTGATATATTTGAAAGTATAGAATACTGCTTGTGATTAGCTTTTAAAAAAATCTGATGGGAAATAACTATCTGAAAATTAAACCCTCTTTGAACAGTATATTCTCTGTACAGAAAATAAGTACAGAGAATAAGTACAGTATATTCTATGTACTTATTCACTGGGATGAGGGAGCAAAGATGGCAAAATGTTTTAGTTATGTATACTAGAAAAATCTTAGCTTATCCATTACCCTCTCTGTTATATATGTTTCATTTAACTAATGTATATATTGTGTATATACTGGACAAATAGGTCCTAATTTTGTAATATCTACAATCTAGATATTACAAAAGTTTGCCAATATATGACAAAAGTAGAGTTAGTAAACTAACACATTTTGTATACTTTGTGTTAAATTCATGGGAAGTCTGTCTTCTGAAAAGGATTTGTAAATGAAGACATGCATCATCTTAAGTGACATGTGTTCTTACACCTAACCACTGGTGGAGAGGATGAATTCAAAGAAATGAAGGGTTCTTCCTATTTAGAAGAAACTTTCAGATATAACCATTGTTACATGTGTGTAGTTTTTTTCAACACTACTGTGTATATAGTGGACACTATATACTGTGCATATAGTGTTCCTTATTCGAAACATGTAGTCTTTCTAGATGTTTAGAAGTGCACACAGTATTTTAAAAGTAGAGGTAGTGAAACATTCTGTAGTTATCCTTTTGTTAAAATTCATATGAAATACTGTATTTAGGAAATGGAATGGTCAAAATGAATAAATCACTTCTCTGAGCAATACAGTACTTTAGAATTATATATATATATATATATATAATATTTATATATCCATCTAGTTTATATATATATATTAAGATTTATTATGCATATAGAACTGTGTACAGGCCAGAGGTGTGGGGGTTGTGAGAGGACTCACAGAAACAGATTGGAGAGCAGAACAGGAAGATCGATGAAGTACACTGCTGAGGGGAGCAGCGGGCGGGTCAGGAGATGTCTTCTGCGCCATGTGGATCACCTCCAGTGCTGGGGATTGAACTCACACTGAAGCAGCTGTGGCCAGCTTGCAGTGCTGAGTCTTAACCTGTTGTAACACCAGGGAGTGCCCAGGATTATATTTGTATTGTTTGGGGAAAGGGAGAGAAAAAGTGCAGAAGGTTTTAAACCTGTGTGTAAATATAGGCAAGATTAACCATTGTCCCTGTCTTCATTTTATTTTATTTAACTGTGTATATAATGTATATATAGACAAGTGTCCTAATTCTCAATGACTAGTCTTTCTAGATGTAAAAGACATTGCCAGTGTATGACAAAAGTAGTGTTAGTAAACAAATACATTGTGTACACTTTGTGTTAAAACTCACAGGAATCTGTTTTGAAGTGGACCTGTGGAAATAGCAGTATTACAGGTACAACAAAGCATCTGTAATACTGGTATTTCCACGGGTCGGCAGGTGAGAAGTGGAAGCGTTCTAGATTAAAATGTTACTACTTTAAGGTGTTTAGATAACATACTCTGTGCAGTTTTTCTAGTGTGTGTGTCATGACAAATGTAAACCCTTATTTGAAATATCTGGTCTTTCCAGATGTTTAAAAGTACACAAGTTATGTTTAAATAAAGTTAAAGTACTACTCCTAAGTGTTTCTTTTTTTCTGTTAATTCATAGGAATGGATGTATTTTGGGGAATGGAATTGTTAAACTTCATGTTAGAGGGTGTGCTAACTGCTCCTTGAGGAAAGGTGGCAGGGCAATACAGAGGGACAGTAATACAGAGAAAGGAGTTCAGTGCTTATGAGTCTTCAGACAGGTTCAATCTAACCATTGTTTTACATGTGCATTTTAGCTAATATGGCTGTATAAACAAGTCCTAATGCCCAGAATATTTTAAAAGGCAAAATAAAATAATCCCTTTATAAATACCTGTTTGTTAGTTTTTAGGAGGAACTATCTTTGGGCATGTCTTTATTAATCCACCTCTCAGAGCTGGATATAATCATTGAAGTGGTGGAGGAGGAGAAAGGGTGAAGGGAGGACTCACTCATTCATATAGCCACTTAACTAGAAGTAGTTTTAGGTGATAACGATAGACTATAGGTGTATTTTTGTTCAGTACCTTCTGTTTATTGTGGACAAGATTCACTATTTTGCAACATCTAAGCTCTTTAGATGTCCTGAGGTGACAATGTATGATAAAATGTAGAGCTAGTGAATTAACCAGTTTGCAGATTTGTTGTTGTTGTTGTTATAGAAAAGATACATCTTGGAAGTAGTCTTGTTGAACCATCTCTGAGCAATGTATGTTGGGATTTGGTCAGTAAGTTGGCAGCAGGCAAAAATAAATATAGAGGGGGAGATTATGCAAAAGCGTTCATTTCTAACCATCAAAAAAACCAAGGACTTCTTAGCACCAGAAAATTATCTCTTAAGTAAACAAATACATAAATAAATTTAAGTTGACATGAATGAAGTTCTCTAACAGAGTAATTGTGTGAACTTTAGACACACATACACTGCACTAATACCTGACTTTAAATAAATCATTTAAATTATTTTAACCTGTTTTTGGTATTTTGCTGGTGGGCATGCTGTGAAAGAAGACATTTGCTAAAATATGAACCTATACCAGTAAGACATATATAGTATTATAAGTCAATGCAGACTAAAAAATATGATTAAGAAATAAACCAAAATTATTTTAATGTCATATAAAATCAAAAAATGAAACCTTACAACTGCCATATGAATTAGAAGAATTAGAGTGAATTACAAAGTGTTTGATGCCTCTTGCAAGAAGGGTCTCAGTAAACAGTACTGGTTATTACTGTTTTCTCTATCAAATTATTAGAAACAAATTTTAAGTTACTTACAAATGAAAAACATGATGGTGAAATTGGAAAATAGAATCTTTAAAAATTGTGAATGAATTTTCTCAAGAAAATTTCAAAGTATTTACTGAACACTGATTGCGCTAGAAACTAGCTCAAAATGCCACTACATTGTATTCCTAGACCTGTGAACTGTTATTTAATAAAAAGAAAAATGGTGTTAATTAAAGTGACACAGTAATCTCATATGTAGAATACCAGGTCATGAAAAAGAATAACAATTCCATGCCTAAAGATCAGAGGGTCCTTAACTGTGATGAAGGCAGTTTAAAAATATTTGCATAGTGTCATATAGGAAGAAGGAAAACTGAGATGGGAGATGAATGAGGTTCTATTTTTTTTTTTAAAGGTTTATTTGTTTGTGCATGCAGAACTGCAGTACAGGTCACAGGTGCAGGGGCAGTGAGAGGCTTCACCAGAGACAGAGCAGGGAGCAGAACAATGAAGTCCACTGCTGAAGGGAGCAGCAGGTCAGGAGAGGTCTGCTGCACCATATGGATCACCTCCGGGGCAGGCAGAGATTGAACTGAAGTGGCTTTAGCTTCTTAGTGCTGCGCTTTAACCTGCTGTGCCACCAGGGATGGCCAAGGTTCTATTCTTAATGTTAGCAAGAGAAAGAACAGCTGCTGACAGGAAATGAAGACTCTTCCGTCCTTTCTTAGGATCCTTGCTATTGGTCTGTGGTCTTTTCAACCCTGTTGGGTGGTTGTTTTGGCATCCTCTTTTCTCTTTTGTGGATCTACTATTCCACCACAATACCTAGTATATGTAAACATTTGTTACAACATGCCATACTTTTGTGCCAGGCCTCTACCCACTGGCCACCCTCAACAAAGGAACCTCAGCCTTCCCATTATTTAATCCCAGTTCTATTTTGCATGCTGATGGCTATGCCATGCCAGTTGTGAACTATTTTCAGTTTCTCTTCTGTGCTTTTGGCAAGCTTTTGGACTAAAATAACAAATTCATTTTTGGAGTGATAGTAAGGTGATGGGAAGCCACAAAATACCACTATATTAATAATTTACATAATTAAAAATGACTGTGTTAAGCAGTTCAACAAGTATTCATGTTTTATTATGTTTTTACTGTTTGGGGATAGAGATCTGGATTTATCCAGAATAAAATAATTTTGAAAATCTGAAAGTATATACTAGAGGGTAGTAGCTCCATATCTAGACTCTGGCACAGGCTCTGACTACTTTTCATTTTTCTGCCTTTTCTTGTATAAAGGAGTTGTTTCACCTCTACAGCATACAAATGCCATTTGTGTCTATGTGTTTTATAAAGATACATCAGCTGCTCAGCAGCACCTTATCTGTCCCTCTAGTTTCTTTTCCATCATTCTTCCAATGAACCCAGTGGGGCTTTAATAGTAGAGTTATATTTAACATCTTTTTTTTTAAGATTTTATTTATTTATTTTGTTTATTTATACAGAACTGGGGTACAGGCCAGAGATGCAGAGGGTGAGAGGATTCACCAGAGACAGAGCCAGGAGCAGAACAGACAGATCGAGGAAGTACACTGCTTAGGGGAGCAGCGGGCGGGTCAGGAGAGGTCTGCTGCACCATGTGGTCACCTCCGGGGCAGGCGGGGATCGAACACATGTGGAAGTGGCTTAAGCTTCTTTGTGCTGTGCTTTAACCTGCTACTCCACCAGGGAGGGCCCATATTTAACATCTTAATGGTTTAAATCTTTTTTAAAGGAAAGGCAAAGGAGTGATTTAAAAATTCATTCCTAACTTGGAGTAGTAATTTTCATCTTTTGCGTTTGTGAATGAAGGCATGAAGAAAAAGAAGAAAGAAGGAAGAAGAAAAGAAGCATATATTTTTGCGTACTATAAAGGCAAAATGACAAAAAAAATTTACAGGGTCTACAGAGATAACCTCTCCTATGTAAGAGGGACACCTGCTCACAGGAAGAGAAGCTGACATACTTCTCTACCAGTCCACTATCCTCTGGTTGCCCTTGCCCAGGAAACCCCAGCTTTCCCATGATTTAACCCCCCCCAGTACCACTGATACCTGGCAGTGGTATGTTGCATGCTGATGTCTCTGCCGTACCTTAAGAACTATTTTCAGTATCTCTCCTACCCTTTTGACAACAATGAGAAAATTGAGAAACAAAGCCAATGTGTTATGTGTTTGCAAAGGATTCTGGAGTACTGACAAGAGGAGATCCAGTGAAATTCAATTATGTAATGGAGTTTAAGGGAAAAGTAAGTATTTAAGTGAGTTATTTGTGAGTTTCTCTCTAAATGGATAGGATGAACTTAAAAAAAGGATTCTATTTATTTTTAATTTCTTTTTGTTGTAGGGCTATTTCTTTGAAAAGATAACCTTCTGACTGGACTTTCTGAATTCCTAGATGCAAAAGTTTATATAGAATGAAATTGGGGGTGGGTTTATTTTTGAAATCTAAAACACTGTGTTTCTTTGTTTACACACACACACACATATGTACACAAACTTATCTATTCACATTTCAATGCTTTGCTATAATATATAAGATGATTTATTTAATTATATCTTCTATCCTGTTGTACAATTTTTTAAATAATATAATAGTTTATTTTTACATCATTTTGTACATTTTTTTATCTCAATTGTAATCCCCGTGCGTTTCCCATCACCAAGTCACCCATGTGCCATCACCATAGTCCAGTGCACTTCCTTCCCCCTACTGTTTTTGATCCCCCATTCCCCACTCAACACCCACAAAATGTCTCTGGTATATGGCTGCTCATTTCTCTTAATATTTTCTCACGTGGTCCATTATACTCCTAATATGAGTGAAACCATCCGGTATTTTTCTTTTTCTTTCTGGCTTATTTCACTAAGCATGTTCTTTTCAAGCTTCATCCAAGTTGCTGCAAAAGACGTGTGTTTTGGTTGCTGAGTAATATTCCATTGTGTATATGAACCATATCGTTTTAATCCAGTCATCTATTTTTAGCCATTTGGGCTGCTTCTGTGTTTTTCCAATTGTAAATAAAGCAGCAATAAACATGGGGGTGCGAGTATCTTGTTGAATCACTGTTTTTGTGTCTTTTGGGTAGATACCTAGGAAAGGGATTGCTGGGTCGTAGAGAGACTCCATGTTAAGCAGATTGAGGAACCTCCAAACAGTTTTCTATAGTGGTTGTACTAGATTGCATTCCCACCAGCAGTGCAGGAGAGTTCCTTTTTCTCCACATCCTCGCCAACATTTGTTGTTGCTAGTTGTTTGAAGATGTGCCATTCTCACTGGGGTGAGGTGGTATCTCATTGTAGTTTTAATTTGCATCTCCCTTATATTATGAGTGATGTTGAACTTTTTTTGTCATATGCTCATTGGCCATCTGCATTTCCTCTTTAGAGAAGTGTCTTTTTAGCTCTTCTGCCCATTTTTTGATGGGGTTGTTTATTTTTGTTGAGTTTTATTAGTTCTTTGTATATTTTTGTGATAAATCCTTTATCACTAGTTTTGTGTAAGAAAAGTTTTTTCCCAATTAGTAGGCTGTCTCTTTGGTTTTTGTAATGTCTCTTTCGTTGTACAGAAGCTCTTTAACTTGATGTAGTCCCATCTATTTATCCTTGCCTTCACTATTGTGGCATAAGGTGCTCTATCTTTAAATATATCGCTGAAGTGTATGTCGTGTAGTGTTTGGCCCATCTTTGCTTCTAGGTATTTTATGGTTTCCGTTCTTATGTGAGGTTCTTTAATCCACTTCGAATTCATTTTGTGTATGGTAAGAGGTAGTGACCTAGTTTCATTTTTTTGCATGTAACTTCCCAGTTTTCCCAGCACCAATTACTGAACAAACATTCTTTGTCCCATTGTATCCTCGTTGCTCTTTTGTCAAAAATTAGCTGTCCATAAACTAGAGGGTTTATATCTGGGTTTTCTATTCGAATCCACTGGTCTATATGTCCATTCTTGTTCCAGTACCATGCAGTTTTGATTATTATGGCTTTGTAGTATAGCTTGAAGTTTGGGATTGTAATGCCTCCATTTTGTTTTTTCTTAGACATGAGGGGTTTGTCTATTTGGGATCTTTTGTTGTTCCATATGAATCTCATCAATATTTTTTCTATTTCTTTGAAGAATGTCATTGAGATTTTTATTGGGATGGCATTAAATCTGTATATCACTTTTAGCAGGATGGCCATTTTGATGACGTTAATTCTCCCGATCCATGAGCAGGGGATGTCTTTCCATTTTGTGGTGTTTTCTGTATTTCATTACAGTGTTTTGTAATTTTCTTTCTAGAGGTCTTTCACCTCTTTTGTAAAGTTGACTCCCAGGTATTCTTTTTGTTTTAATTGAAGAGGATTTTTTTTTTATTTCTGCTTCTTCTGATTGGTTGTTTCTGTATAGGAAAACCTCTGACTTTTGTGTGTTGTTTTCATATCCTGTCACCTTGCTAAACTGGTGGATGGTTTTGATTAGTTTCTCTGTGGAGTTTTTAGGGTTTTCCATGTAAATTAACATACCGTCTGCAAATAAGGATAGTTTTATTCCTTCTTTCCCTATTTGGATTCCTTGTATGTCTTTTTCCTGATTTATTGCCCTGGCTAGAAATCCGTGTTATGTTGAAGAGCAGTGGCGATAGTGGACACCCTTGTCTTGTTCCTGATCTTAAAGGAAAGGCTTTCAGCTTTTCTCTGTTGAGGAAATATTGGCTGTGTGTTTATCATGTATGGTTTTTATCATGTTGCAGTATGTTCCTTCTATTCCGAGGATTTTAAGGGCCTTAGACATAAATGGGTGTTGAACTTTGTTGAACGCCTTCTCTGCTTCTATTGATATGATTATGTGGTTTTTATTCTTCTGTCGGTTGATGTGATGGATTACATTAATTGATTTTCTGATGTTGAACCATCCTTGTGCTCCTGGGATAAAGCCCACTTGGTCGTGGTGTATTATTCTTTTAATGGATTGTTGCATTCTGTTAGCTAAGATTTTGTTGAGGATTTTTGCATCGGTGTTCACTAGGGAGATTGTTCTGAAGTTTTCTTTTTTGTGTGTTTTCTTTGTTAAGTTTTGGTATTAGTGTGATGTTAGCTTTGTAGAACGTTTACCTTCTTTTCAATTTTTTGTATGAGTCTGTGTAGAATGGGCACTAGTTCTTTTCTGAACGTTTAGTAAAATCCATTTGTAAATCCATCTGGTGCTGAACTTTTATTTTGGGGGAGGGTTTTTATAATTCTTCTATTCCCTTGCTTATAATTGGGCTGTTTATTTGTTCTTTTTCTTCTTTATCTAGCTTTAGGTGGTTGCAGAGTTGTAGGAATTTTTCCTTTTCTATTAAATTGTCCAATTTATTTGCGTCTCGTTGTGAACAGTATTCTCTGGTTATTCTTTTGATTTCTGCTGGGTCTGTTGTGATTTCTCCTCTTTCATTTATGATTCTGTGTATTTGTGCTTTCTTTTGTTTTTTCTTTGTGAGCCTGACTATCTTGTTTATTTTTTCAAAGAACCACCTTTTGGTTTCATTGAATTTTTGGATTATTTTCCTAACTTCCATTTATTTATTTCTGATTTGACATTTATTATTTCTTGTCTCCTGCTGGCTTTGGGGTTATTTTGTTGTTCTTTTTCCAATTCTTGAAGGTGGGACATTAGGTTGTTTCTTTGAGTTATTTCTTGTTTCTTTATGTGAGCTTCTATTGCTATATATTTTCCTCTTATAACTGCTTTAAATGTGTCCCATATGCTTTGGAGACTTGTGTCATCATTTTCATTCTACTCCAAGTATTTTCTAATTTCATCTTTGATCTCCTCATTAATCAAATGGTCTTCCAGTGGGTTTTAGTCTCCCCGTGGGAGGTTGGTTTCTTGACTTCTTCATATGGTTCATTTCTAGTTTGATTCCTTCATGGTCAGAGAAAATAGTTGGTATGCTTTCGATCTTAGTGTATCTATTGATGGTTATCTTGTGACCCCGTATGTGGTCAGTCCTAGAGAATGATCCATACGGATTTGAGAAAAATATGTACTCAGATTTTCTGGGGTGCAGTATTCTATAGATGTCCACTAGACCCATGTTGTCCAGGTACTTGTTCAGAGGTTTAGTGTCTTTACTTGTTTTTTGTCTTGTTGATCTGTCCATTTTTGTGAGTGGCATGTAGAAGTCTCCTACTATGTATGTATTCTCTCTAATATGGATGAAAGTAGTTTCCTGATATATTTTGGTGCTCCTTCATTTGGTGCATATATGTTGATGATTGTTATTTCTTCTTGTTGTATTGTCCCCTTAATCATAATGTAGTGGCCTTCTGTATCTCTTTAACCTTTTTTAGTTTGAAGTCTATTTGATCTGATATAAGTATTGCTGTTCCTGCCTTCTTTTTTGTTCCATTTGCTTGTAGGATTATTTTCCATCCTTTTATTTTCAGTCTGTTTTTATCTTTTCTAGTTAGATGTGTTTCCTGCAGAGAACAGAATGATGGCTTCTATTTTTTAATCCATTCTGGAACTCTGTGTCTTTTGACTGATGAGTTTAAGCCATTTACATTTAGAGATAATTTTGATATACTGGTACCTACATCTGCCATTGTGGTACTTCTGTATTTTTGTCCTTGTTTTGAGCTGTTCTTGTTCATTCTTCTGTTGGATTTGATTTGAGGGCTTCCTGTAGTATTTTTTGAGTTGGGGTTTAGTCATGACGAAATTGTGGAATTTCTGTTTGTCTGAGAATGTCCTTATTCTTTCTTAGTAGAGGAAGGAGAGCTTCACAGGGTAGAGTATTCTTGGTTGGCATTTAATGCTTTGGAGTTTGTTGAGTATTTTCCTCCACTCTCTTTTTCCTGGTAGTGTTTCTTTGGAGAAGTCTGATGTCATCAGGATCGGTTTCCCTTTATAGGTTATTTGTTTCTTCCTCTTGTCATTTTCTTGTCTTATATTCTTGGAAGTTTTATAATAATATATCTTGCTGGTTTTCTCCTCTCATCATGGTAGTTTGGTGTTCTTGCTTCTTGGATGTCTACTTTCATCTCCTTCTTCATATTAGGGAAGTTCTCGTCTGTTATCTCTGTGAATATTCTCTATTCCTTGGCCTTTCTCTTCACCTTCTGGGATACCTATAACTCTGATGTTTCCTTTGCTAATGGTGTCAGATAGCCTTGAATTGTTTCTTTATTCCTTTTCCTTTTCCCTTCTCTTTCCTTTTCTTTTTAAATTGTCTTTGTTTCTGTGTCTTTGAGGGTGCTGATTTGTTCTTCCATTTCATCTATTCTGTTTTCATTACATTTCCCAGCCTACTTTATCTCCTCTAGTGGCCTTTTCATCACCTCCATTTCTTCTATTTCCTTTTTTAATATCTCATTTTCTTTCTTCAGTATGTTGATTGCTTGTCCCATATTGTTTTCATTTTTTTCATTTCTTTCATTCATTTCCTTAATTGCATTCTTCAAATCCTTGATGGTCTTCCTCATTTCATTCTTTTCCTACTCATCTTCTTTCTGTTTGGTTATCATGATGATTTTGAATTCTCTATCTGGTAGTCTGAGCCGTTCTTCTATTTCTTTGATGGTCTGCTGACTGATCTTTTTGTGTTGAATTTCCCCCTGTGGACTTGCTTGAATATTTGCCTTCTTTTCCCTGTTGTGTATATTCTAATACTTTCTATTTGCTGAGGCATGGTTTTGCTATTATTGACTGGCTTGACTGGCTTTTTGGGCGGGTATTCTTTCTGGAATAGCTGAGGGACTTCCAGTCACTTCAATTGTGGAGGGTACTCTTAGTTTTGTTATTTTTCTGAGCCCTCACTGTGTGTCGTCTCAGCTGGTAACAGTCAGGGGTCTCTTGTGGTGTTCAGCCTCTTCTAGTAACACATTGTGTCCATGTTTCTGAAAGGTCTCTTTTGATCTTTGTAGTCTTCAGATGTCCCAGGTTCCCTCTATGCTTGGTATGCCTGTGGTCGGTATGATGTATAATAAGTCTTGTAGGTCTCCCTGGATCTGGGCTTGTGGCTGAGTCAGTGGCTGGCTTTGTTTATTCTCTAATTACTGTGATCCTTTCTGGCTCTCAAGTTTTTGGGCCTCTGCTGTGGGGGGCGAGATCTCTCCCTCCCCACAGGAGTGCAGGGGAGTGCCAGAGGGCTGAAATCCTCCCAGCTGAGCAGGCTGCCAGTCCTCCCTCTGAAGGGCTCTTTGTGTTTAGTCCAAACAGTCCCTCACTGAAAAGTGCCTCCCCACTGCCTGATGTCCTCTCACAGAGCCCAGCTGTATCTCAGCCCAGCTGTTTTACCGCAGTTTTTGTGGGTAGATTCTCTAAGCAGGTAGACCCCTTAGCAAGTCTCTCTGTTTAAGGCATTTCCTAGGGCCTCTCTATGTTGAATGTGCCTTGGAAGATTGTTAAAGCTGTTGCATTTTCATAGGGTTGGGCCTCTAGTTGGGTCCTGTCTAACCATATTTTCCCCTCTTTAAATCAGGGGCTTTGTGAGTCTGCTGACCACGCCTTAAAATGGCACCAAGAACTGACCAAACCCTAACGTTGCTTAATCTCAGATCTCTGTTGTGGGAGCAGGAGGTGCAGGTAGGGCTAGTATGGCCCCAATTGCCAGTTCCTCTTCTCCACCTCCTGGGCTCTAAGTAGAGCAGTTTTTTGTTTTGTTTTGGTTTTTCTCTCCCCTGCCCCCTGAAGCAGCTTGGGATCCATTCACCTAGCTGCATTGTCTCAGTTTATATCCAGGGCTTTGTTGGGGCTGCTGGGGCAAAGAACAGCAACACATCTGTGGCATATCCTTACGTCTGGGGACTCCTGGTTCTGAGCTGCTGTCTTTTCCCACAGTTTGGTTTCCTCTCCCTAGCTGGGTTGTCTCAATTTATCGCCAGGGATGTAGCAAGACTGTGGCAAAAAGCTGCTGCCGCTGGGCAATGTAACCACAGCTGCTGCTGCCATCAATCTCCCTCTGCAGTGCTTCCTTGTACATTTTTTTAAGATTTATTTATTTATGCATATGAGAACTGGGGTGCAGGCCAGAGTTTTGGGAGGTAGGAGGGTTCACCAGAGAGAGTGATGCAGTGGCTGCGTACAGCTTCATTATGCTGCATTTTAACCCACTACATCATCAGATGTACACTATTGTACAATTTTGATGATAGAAGCAAATAGATTCTTACTGTACCTGAGACCAGGTGCCTGAGACAATGACAGCAGGAGGGGCTGGAGGCCAAGGTAGAAAGAGATGATGAAATGCCCCAGCACAGCACCAGACAAGCGACTCAAAACAGTAGCTGTAGTGACCAAATTATTAGCCTGCCACACTCACACAGCTCAGTGAGGTGCCTGGCTCTGGATCTTCCACTTTGAGGGTGCAAGGTTTCTGAACTTTTCCTCTCTGAGATAGGCTGCTGGAAGCCTCTTCACATCCTACAGGTCCCAAAACAGCCTACTCTCTTTATGTTTTTTAAGTGTTTGTTCACTGTGTTTTTTCTCAGGCACAGATAGGAGGTAAGATATTAACAGACATTTTATTCTCACACAGTTTCTGTGAAACACTAATCCAAAAGTAATTCTAGCTCAGAAAGGTGGTTCACCAAATGCCTGGCAAGGTAGTGGTGACTGCGGTCCTCTTGTTATTTCCTGTTTTTCTATTTGTTTTTTTGGTTTTCTTTCCCCACTCATTTTCTCTGCCCCCTTTTACCCTGTTCAGTGCCTATCAGACTGTTGATGTTTAATAACTATTTATTAAGCTAATAGAAAACTAACATCTTCCAACAGTTGATTGCTTAAAATAAGAGATATAATTATGAAGAAAATGAAAATTTCTGGTTAATGTTAATTTCATCCAAGAAACTTTAATTGAATAATTGAATGGAGGTAATAGGAATTGATTTACATTTTATTTGAAACATTGATTTGTTTCATTTGGAAACTTGTACAATTTAATCTCTTTTCATAATTTCCTTGATTATTTATTTACACATAAAAGTGCTGGGGTGCAAGCCAGAAGTATGGAGGATTAGAGGATTCTAGAGAAACTGAGTGGGGAGCAGAGCAGTAAGATTGACTGGAATATATTGCTAAGGGAAGCTGCAGGTAAGACAGGAGAGGTCTTCTGTGCCATATGGGTTAGCTCCTTGGCAGCGATTGAGCTCATGCTGCAGTGGCTGTACATAGCTTCATAATACTGAGATTTAACCTCTTGTACCACCAGGGTGGCCCTTCCTTGATTCTGTTTAAAATAAAACTGCTCATAACAGATTTCACTTTCATATAATTTTCTGTGGGATCATACCTATGTCTCACTGTCTTAAGCAAAGTAATTTGATGCTAAATTACTCACAGTAATTTACAAACATACTAGATAATCAGTTATAGAAATGGACCTGCCTGGTGGCCTAGGTGATAAATCTCAACACTATCACAGCTAAAGACTGGGTTCAATCCTGGCAGAGATTTAACCCACATATGTCACAGCAGACCTCTCCTGTCTCACCTGCTGTTCCCCTTAGCATAATACTTCAGTAATTCTGCCTTCTGTTTTCCACCCTGTCTGTGAATCCTCACCCCCACACCTCTGACCTATACCTCAGTTCCTCTGTGCAAAGAAAAGATGATCAGTAGTAGGAACACTTTAAAATCAATCTTTAGTGGCTAGCATTTTGCTTACAGATTTTTTCCCCCGAGAAATTTACCTAGATGTTAAAGTTGGGGGAAAGCCATGTTCACAATAGCCTTGCACTTAAATGTTGTTCATAAATCACTAGTATCTGTACTACCTGGGAGATTATTAGAAAATGTAGAGATTGAGCACCATACAGACCTAGTAAGTCAAAATCTCCATTTTAACAAAGTCTCTAGTGACTCACATGCATTAAAGTTTGAGAAGTTGGTCTTGGATTGCAAAGGGAAAGAAAGAAACACTTGTTTTAAAGCAATAGTTTTACAGTGTTAACAATTAACCAAAAAGCTGGCTCCCGAAAAAGTTTAAGATGTAAGTAGTATGTTTTCCCAATTCTAAAATAAACATATACCTCTCCAGGAATATAAATATTTGTAACAGTGGAGGACTTGTAGTTTATTGGGCTTCTGTTATTTAATATTGTGTTCCTTCTAGGATAATGTTTTTATTTTGCAATGAGTCTGGTACACATTCCAAAGTAGTCTTACCTCACAATTTTATCATTATTTGGAAATATGTTTCCTGACATGAATTTCCATTTCTTTTCAATATATTTCTCACCAAGAACCATTGTCCTCTCTGATACTGAAATTCAGTCTTTTGATACAGTATGGAAATGAATGCAAGCACAGTTGCACAGATATATGTACTAATAGATAAATAACTTTGCAAGAATAGATATGGGTTTTCTGGGAGATATACATATAAAATAACAAAAGCCCACATACTATTGAATTTCTACAGGTCACATACACTGTAAACGTGCAGGTGAATTAAATTATAGAAGAGTAGGAAATAAAATGCTTTTGAAATAAAGATAAAGAAATATCTTTTTGTCATTGGATGTGACATGTAGATTTATCTTTTTGGTATTTAATAGAGATGTTGTTGGTACTTTATAGAAAAGTGAGGTGAAAACCAAGACAAAGTTATGTTTAAAAATAACTTTGGGGCCTCAAATATCACTCTGAATCAGAAGTGCCTGGAAGTAGCAGCCTGTCTTCTCCTCCAAGGGATTTTGTAAGAAGAAAGTAATTGGTGATGCTTGTATCATGATGTCCTATAGAAGTTTTACAATGAAGGATAGCAAACTATAGAGAATAGTTCCTACATTGAGTGTACTTGAATGCTCTTAAATATCAGTAGCTCATAAATAAAATCTGTTTAATTTTGAATTGGTTCAGAGCTTGTTATATATAAATTTTAACTGAATTATGCACGGAGATAGAGAACTAGCTTGATTTGAAAAAAATCAATCTGACTCAATAAATGCCCTTCTACTTTCCTTCGATGAAACTTGCAAAAATTGCTTAGCTAGTGATCATTCTTTCCCAAAAGCAGAGGTGATAGGCACCTGACATCAAACAAGATCTTAATAGAACTCACATTCTTGTTCTCTTTCAATCCCTTTGTTTAATCAAAAGAAATGCCTCATTTGAGTACAAGAAAGTCATTAACAATCTCCTAACTTTCCCAGCCTTCCTTACAAGGAAAAGGAAGGACCCTGGCTCAGATCTTTGTAGACAATAGTGTACAAATAAAAGTTGTTTTTTTTTTTTACAGTAGCCTCTAGTTATTGCAACTAATTATTAGTTTCCATTAATAGCACTACAAATGATTCCATTTAAATAAATGGCTTAAATCAGCTGATCAACATGGCAGTGAAGACACACTATGAGAAGTTCTCCTAAAAAAAAAAAAGAACTTATAAGGAGAAAAAGCAGGAGGTCTCTATGAGAACTGGGACATATAAAATAAACTGGGCAATACTGGCAATGAGCCTGAAGAGGAAAGTTTCAACAACAGGGAATAAGAAGAGGAGAAAGTATCAGAACCCTTCTACTCTCCCCAACCACAAAGCAAGAATACTTCAACAGGAAGGAGAAGGAGGAGAAGTAAAAGGGCAAACTAGAACCAATCAAGATAGGACATGGAAATGAACTACCTCAGCATCTTGCCCAGGACCTGAAACTGGGGAACAGCATGGGAATTGCCACCAAGGTGAATGACCAGCACTGGGTAATACCAGTGCTAGAAAAGGAACTCTATAAGACATACCTGGAGAAGAGAAACTCGCAGACAACCAAAGACCAGCAAGTATGTGCACACCAAAAAGCGTGTGCAAATTATGGCTGCTCAGGGTACCACGCCAGCAACCTAGGACTGTAAAGAGATGGTTAGGAGCCACCACTGAGGTGAAAAAGCCACACTGAGTAATACAAAACCCACCATGTGGGCTCAGGATTGGGGCACAGGACATACCATAACTGTGGGCATTAATCCAGACTACTGCCCACATTCCAAAACTGAGAGCTTTGGAACTTAGAAGCATGAAATTTATAGGTACAGGACACACACAACTGTGTGCATCACACTGGGAAAGCATAGGGAAGACACAGCACCCAGCACCATAGAAGTACTCCACTCTGGGCCCACTCCTATTCCCAGAGAACTACAGGATAAAGCAAGATTCTAAAAGGCTTCTACAAAGGTCTCCAGTACCACCTAGTGGATAAGAACAAAATCACCAAATATCAGAGGATTGCTAGTAAGGCAGGGACTCCAAGACTCCCCTTCTGGAACTGAGTAAATACAAAGGGAGGGATCTTAAGGGACAGCACCCAGAAACATAGCCACAGTTTGGCAGCTGGCTTGATGGCTCACTTGGTTGCGGCTTCTTGGTGGCAATGGCTTGGTGGCTATGTAAGAAACCTGGGATATTGGAAGGCTACAAAGATCAACAGGTGGGCAAGTGGGAGCAGCAGTGCTGCTACAGTGTGTGTCTGGCTGGTAGGGAGACTAGCTAGGGAGGCTTCCTTTTGGTGTGTGAATAAGCCCATTTCTGAAATGGGAGAAGTTTCTGGTGCCACCTAGTGACCAAAACAAAATCACCAGCCTCACTCATCTGAAACCAGCTTGTTTACCTGAGGGAGATCTATCAGGAGGAGCATTTCAGGGCCAGCCCTTACACTGGAGGCCTCTAGATACCATGAGTCCATGAGAGGAAAGAAACTTCAGGATCTCCTTTACTTGCCCAACTACCTCAGGGGACTAAAAATAAAACCAAATGAAGCTACAGATTCTGGTAAGTCTACTCCACCCAGTCATAGGGTACTCCCGAAAATACCAGCCCCAAACCAAATAAATAGCCACTGGGAGCCATCAGACATCTGAGAGTCAATTCTCGCCTACCCATGGATGTATTTGTTGCTTGTTTGTTTGTTTTGTTCCTGAATTGCTCAGCTGGTATATTTCTGTGTGCTTCCTTCATTTTTACTCTCGTTTTCTGTGTTTTCTAGCTTTCTCCTTCTCCTTCAATATTAGTATTACTGCTATTTCTTCTCTTTCTGTTACTTCACCTCCATTTCCTCCTCCTTTTCCCTTTTAACCTTCATCTCTTCCTATCACCCTCTTTCCTATTACATTTCTATATCATCTTCCCCTTCCCACACCTCCTCTCACTCCCTACTCTCTTTTAACTCAATTATTTTCTGAAACACACCTAGAAGAAGTCAAAATTCAACAGAGAAAAACCCAACACTTCTTGAAGACACCTCCCAAAGATTAGGACTGGAAGAAGCAGAACCTCACAAAAGTCCCCTGCTACTACTGGCTGAGACAACAGACCCAATTTCACACAGTGAGAGCCAGTAAAACAGGAGATCTTAGAACAAAGCACAGCACAGACTATCTTCCACAACTGAAGTGTCTGGACGTGTAACCAGCCACAGAGGCATAAACACCAAGAAGATATATTCACATCACAGCAAGAGTAATTAGAAATCATGCCCACCAGTAACTGGAGTACTTAGAACAGAGCAAAGCAGGAAGCTAATGGGAAGAAGAAAAACAAGCAGGCTCCTCTAGAAATCATACACCCCAGGGAGAAAGTCATTCCCCGGAAAACAATATTCTGAAAACAAGAATACCACCACCTAACAAAGACAATGGAAATTATTAAAAGCTAAAAGAACAAGCAGAAAGAGATAAAAAAAAAAACACACAATCATTGAGCTGAGGAACAGAGTGAAGGATCTAGAAGTTTATCAAAAACAGGAGGAAGAACTTAAGAGCTCTGGAAAAAGCCAAGAAAACTTAATAGAAGAAATGGAAGAATGAATCAGCATTCTTGGAGATTCAGACATAAAAAGAACAAGAAAGAAAAGGAAAGCACACTACAAAGGAAAAAAAAAAGGCAATCCAAGAAATATCAGATGCAACGAGGAAAAGTAATATAAGAATCATGTGTCCCAGAGGGCAAAGAGAGAGAGCAGGGAGCTGAAAAACTGTTCAAGGAGATAATTGAAGCGAATTTCCCAAACATCAATAAGGAAATGAAAATAGAAATACAAGTCAGAATAACACCAGCTACCACAGTGAAAAGAAAACTACAGCAAGACACAGAATAGTAAAATTTTCAAAGGTACAAGACAAGGAAAATATATGAAACTGACAAGGAGTAAAAAACAAATATCATACAAAGGAAAACCAATCAGGATGACACCAGACTTCTCTGAAGAAACACTACAGGGACAAAGAGAATTGAGGAACATATTCAACAAACTTCAAGTAGACAAATTCCAACTATGAATATTCTACCCTGGAAAGTTTCCTTCCTCTATGATGGAAAAATAAAAACTTTCCATGACAAACAAAATATCTGGAAATTCATCACTACTAAACCCTTACTACAAAAAGTACTAAAAGGAACCCTAGAACTAAAACCAACTAAGGAGTGAATAGGAAGACTGGAACAGGTAAGGAAAGAATCACAAAAAAAAATCAAATAAAATGAAAAATACATATTTCAATATATCAATATTAACTCTGAATGTAAATTGTCTAAACTCACTAATAAGGAGACACAGAGTGCAGGTTGGATTAAAAAAAAAAAAAAACAGAACCTAACCTTTTGCTGTCTACAGGAAACACCCTTAACTACAAAAGATAAATATAGATTGAAAGCAAAAAGGATGGAAAACAATCCTACAAGCAAATGGACCAAAAAAAAAGAAAGCAGGAAAAGCTATACTCATATCAGATAAAATGGACTTCAAACTAAAAAAAGAAACTAAAAAAAAAAGGGGGGGGATAATACATTAGGAAACCATAACAATCATCAACATATATTCACCAAATGAAGGAGCACCAAAATATGTCAGACAACTATTATCTCTGAAAACAGACATCAGAAATAAAACACGAGGTAGGAGATTTCAACATACCACTGTCATCATTAGATAGATCAACAAGATAAAAAATAGGCAAGGAAACAAGAGCTCTAAACAAAGATCTAGACCTTGGGCCTAGTAGAAATCTACAGGACACTACATCCAAAGAAATATGAGTACACATTCTTCTCAAGTGCCCATGGATCATTCTCCAAAACTGATCACATACTGGGACAAAAGACAAACATTAACAGATAATCCAAGATCAAAATCATATCAACTATTTTCTCTGACCATGAAAACATCAAACAAGAAATAAACCACAAAAAGGAAGAAAGGAACATTCTTACCTCATGGAGATTAAAATCCACACTAATGGAAGATCACTGGATTAATGAAGAGACCAAGGGAAAACTTAAAAATACCTCGAGATGAATGACAATGAATGTATGAGACACAGCAAAATATATAGCAATGCAGGCACACATCAAGAAACAAGAAAGAACTCAAAAATAATCTAATGTCTCACCTTAAAGAACTGCAAAAATACAACAACAACAAAAAAGACCAAAAGCCAGTAAAATAAAGGAAATAATAAAAATAAAAGCAGAGTTTGCTCTCCTTGGTGGAACAACAGATTAGAATACAGTACTGCAAGCTAGCCACGGCCATGTTAGTGCCAGTTCAATCATCACTCTGAAGGTGATCCACATGGCGTGGCAGATCTCTCCTGACCCACCCACTGCACCCCTCAGCAGTGTCCTTCATTGATCTGTCTGTTCTGCTCCCCACTCTATCTCTGGTGAAGCCTCTCACTGTCCCTGAACCTTTGGTCTGTACCCCAGTTCTGTATGTATAAATAAATAAATCTTTAAAAAGTAATAAAAGCAGGGTATCTGGCGGTAGAGTGAAGATGTCAAAGTCACTATGTCCAAGCTCACAAAGGAACATAAGACAAAAAACAGGCTGTAAATTAACATACTACGAGCTTCAACCCAAATGAGAGCACTCTAGACTCACTAGGAGGAAGATAACTGAGGGAGACTCAGCGATTGGGGACCTCTGATAGGGGAGCTCCAATCCAGGAGTACCCAGGCACTCAGTGCTAGGAAGTGCCTCAGATGGGAGTCTTGCTGTTCTTTGGCCCTGATAAAACCCTGAAGGTAAAGAGAGGCAACTCAACTCATTGGGGGAGGGGAAGCCCCAAGTTGCAGGGAAAAACTGCTCAGAATGAGTACATGGAGCCTTAGAGGTGGGGAGGAAGAACTGGCGATTGGGGCAACTGGGAGGCTTGCAGCCCTTGCAGCACTCCCTGCGTCCCCCACTCCCACATCAGAGGCCTAGAGGGCGCCATTAAGGCTTAAGGCAGGGCCCAGCAAGATTCCAAAGCCCAGGAGGTGAAAGGGGAAATAATGGTTAGACGAATCAACCACAGGCCCAACATTGGGAAACTGCAACATTTTTTTTTTTATTACAAAGTTTACTTTTGCATCATTTTGCACATTTTTTTTTCCATCTCGATTGTAATCCCCGCGGGTTTCCCATCACCAAATCACCCGTGTGCCACCACCATAGTCCCGTGCA
>NW_004567108.1:65232176-65243281 GCF_000260355.1 Condylura cristata | reverse complement strand
CAAAAATTAGGTGTCCATAAACTCGTGGGTTTATATCTGGGTTTTCTATTCGAATCCACTGGTCTGTATGTCTATTCTTATTCCAGTACCATGCAGAAACTGCAACATTTTAACACTCCCCCTGACCCTCCACGGGCACATCCTAACATATAGAGGCCCTGGCAAGTGCCTCAAAGGGGAGAGTTGTTACTGGTCTACCTGCTTACTGCATCTACCCACAAGACCTGCAGTAAAGCTCTGGAGTTAAAGAGAGACAACTCAGCTCTGTGAGTGGACCCCAAGTGGTGGGAAATACTGCTCAGGGAGAGACTTCTCTGAGTGGGCACAAAAAGACTGGAGGCACTGAGGGAAGACTGACAGCCAGCACCACTGGGAGTCTTGAAGCCCTTCTGGATTTCCCTGAACCCCTGCATCACCCGCCCCCACAGCAGAGGCCTGAAAGCTCCTGAGACAGTAAGGCACTGCACTGCAAGGCTCACAGTGCTCAGAAAGTAAACAAAATCAGTGACTGGCTCAAGGACAAGCCAGCTTCTTCAGGGATATCTAAAAATACTTCTAATGTGCCCCACCCCTCACAGGCACATCCAAGCATACAGGGAACCAGGGACACCAGAAGGCTACAAAGATCAACAGGCACCTTCCAGAGACGTGTAACTGGAAGAAATTGAACACCACAGGAGACCCCTGACTGTTACTGGCGGAGACAACAGACACAGTTCCACACATAGAGGCTGGAAAAATGGGAGATATTGAAACAAAGCACAGCTAAGAATATCCTCCACAATCGAAGTATCTGGAAGAACCTTGGCCATCCCAGAAAGAACATCCAGAAAGAATACCAGTCAATAATATCATCATGATATCTCAAAGAATAGAAAGTATTAGAAAATACATGACAAGGAAAAGAAGACAAACAAATACCCAGGCAGTCCACAGGGGAAAAATTCACCACAAGAAGATCAGTCACCAGAAATCACCAAAGAAATAGAAGAACTACTCAGCCTACTAGATAGAGAATTCAAAAACATCATGATATACAAACAAAAAGAGGATGAAAAAGAAAATATATATATATATATATATGGGTTTTATATATATATATATATATATATGTATGTATATATATGAGGCAAGTTATCGAGGATTTGAAGAATGTAAACAAGAAATTGAAGAATACAAATGAGGAAATGAATGAAAGAAATGGAAAATAAAAAAGAGATGAGATGAGCAATCAACGAATTGAAGGGGGGAAAAATGAGACCATAAAAAAGAAAATAGAAGAAATACAGGTGATGAAAAGGCCACTAGAGGAGACAAAAAAATGCTGGGAAATGTAATAAAAACAGAATAGATGAAATGGAAGAACAAATCAGCACCCTCGAAGACACAGAAGTAAAGAGAACTATAACAGAAAAAGAAAGAAGTAAACAGGGGAAAGAATGAAGAAATACATCAAGAGCTATCTGACACCATAAAGAAAGGAAATATCAGAGTTATAGGTATCCCAGAAGGTGAAGAGTAAAGCCAAGGAATTGAGAAAATATTCACAGAGATAATAGAAGAGAACTTCCCTAATATGAACAAGGAGATGAAAATAGACATCCAAGAAGCAAAACACCAAACTACCATGACGATAGGAGAAAAACAGCAAGACACATCATAGTAAAACTACCAATAATACAAGACAAGGAAAAGATAATGAAAATGACAAGAGGGAAGAAACAAATAACCTATAAAGGGAAACCCATCAGGCTGACATCAGACTTCTCCAAAGAAACACTATAGGCAAGAAGAGAGTGGAGGGACATACTCAACAAACTCCAAAGCATCAAATTCCAACCAAGAATACTCTATCTTAAGAATACTCTATCTTACAAGCACTCTAGATGACATAGACAACATGGGTCTAACAGATATCTATTGAATGAATACTGCACCAAAAAAATGTAATTATACATTTTTTCTCAAATCCACAAGGATCATTCTCTAGGACTGACCACATTCTGGGTCACAATAGATACATTAAGATCGAAATCATACCAACTATTTTCTCTGACCATGAAGGAATCAAACTAGAAATATACCAAGTGAAGAAGGTAAGAAGCCCACCTAGCAGGTGAAGACTGAAACCCACACTACTGGAGGACCATTGGATCAATGAGGAGATCAAAAAAGAAATTAAAAATACCTTGAAAAGAATGACGATGATGACACAAATCTCCAAAGCTTATGGGACATATTAAAAGCAGTTATAAGAGGAAAAATATAGCAGTACAGGCTCACATAAAGAAACAAGAAATAACTCAAAGAAACAACCTAATGTCCCACTTTAAAGAACTGGGAAAAGAACAACAAAATAACTAAAATCCAGTAGAAGACAGGAAATAATAAAAGTCAAATCAGAAATAAATGAAATGGGAGTTCAGAAAACAGTCCAGAAAAACAATGAAACCAAAAGTTGGTTCTTGAAAAAATAAACAAGATAGAACACTAGACAGGCTCACAAAGAAAAAACAAGAGAAAGCACAAATAAATAGAATCATAAATGAAAGACAGAAATCACAATAATCCAGTAGAAATCAAAAGAATAATCAGAGAATAATATGAACAACTATATGCAAACAAGTTAGACAGTTTAGCAGAAATGGAAAAACTCCTATAATTCTACAACCACCCAAAGCTAGATAAAGAAGAAATAGAACAATTAAACAGGCCAATTAATAGCAAATAAGTTGAAGAAGTAATCAACCCTCCCCCAAATAAAACCCCAGGACCAAATGGATTTACAAATGAATTTTACCGAACGTTCAGAAAAAAACTAGTTCCTGTTCTACACAGACTCACCAAAAAAAATCGAAAAAGAAGAAAATTACCATATAATTTGACACAAGCTATGCAACTTCTGTCATCAGATAAGATCCGGATGGAGGGGAAATGCTCTGAAAAATCAGAATTTCCATGCTAGCTCATATTATGACCTCCCCCTTATTTGTATAATCATCAAAATATTCCAAGCAACCATCAGTTTTCTATTGGACTGCCTTAGCCTCATAAGGTGCTGCCTGGCTCAGGTGAACAAGCGCTGCCCAGGATGGGAAAGTTCTCTTGGAATCAAAAATATTACAACTGGCTGATTAATAAAAGCAATTATAACAAAATCAATACAAGGCAATTCTAAAACAAGTTAAAATAACTAGAGTTCTTTTACTACCTGGATGAGAACCCCAATCTCATCTCTCTATGATCTTACATAAGACTTCTATTCAGTTTCTAAAGTACTACTTAAGTTTTCTATTTTTTAGTCTTCAAATAAGGAACTTCACCTAAGTTTCCTATTTAGTTTTTAAGGAACTATACTGCAACTCTTTGTGATTGATTAAAAGAGAATTACTCCACCCTAGCCTGCAACCTTACTTTACCCCTCTTCTTGCCTCCAACCTAGTCCTCAACTTAACTTTACCCTCTAAGATATCTCAATGAGAATGAAGGTCATTAAGTAGCATTTAAGGATTAAAGGGACTTTATTATAGCCAATCATCACTGTGATAAATATGTTAGCCTTAAATTTTATGAACTTATGTAACTATCATAACCTTAATAGATCGATTTTAAGAATAATGTTATAATCTCAGCTAAAGGTCAATAGGACTCCGAACTGTTAGAAAAAAGATGATCGTGATCTAAACCCAATTCATATGTTAATGCCATCCCACTGGTTGCTCAAAATGTATAAAATAAACCTCTGCTGAGACCAGAGCAGGAAGACTTTCACCCACCTCTGATTTCCGTGTCTTTCTCACGCCCATTCCCCTTTTCTCTTTTTCCCCCTTTTCTAGGAATCTCTGCTCCCCGACACTGCTCCCACCATGAGACCATGCCTGTTCTGCCCACAATAACCATGATCAGAGACAGAGTCCCCTACAATACTTTCCATGAAGCCCAACATCACACTAATACCAAAACCTAACAAAGAAAACACAAAAAAGAAAACTTCAGGCCAATATCCCTAATGAACATCAATCCAAAAATCCTCAACAAAATCTTAGCCAACAGAATCCAGCAATACATTTTAAAAAATAATGCACCATGAACAAGTGGGCTTTATCTCATGAGCACAAGGATGGTTAAACATAAGAAAATCAAATATTGTAATCCATCATATCAACCAAAAGAAAAATAAAAACCATATAATCATATCAATAGATACAGAGAAGGCATTTGACAAAGTTCAACATCCATTTATGTTTAGGGCCCTTCAAATTCTTGGAATAGAAGGAAAATACCTCAAAAAGATAAAAGCCATATATGATAAACCCACAGCCAATATTATCCTCAACAGAGAAAAACTGAAAGACTTTCCCTTGAGATCACGAACAAGACAAGGGTGTCCACTATCACCACTGATCTTCAACATAACACTGGAAGTTCTAGTCAGAACAGCAAGACAGGAAAAGGATATACAAGGAATCCAAATAGGGATACTGTCCTTATTTGCAGATGGTATGTTAATTTACATGGAAAACCCTAAAAACTCCACAGAGAAAGTAATCAAAACCATCAACCAGTTTAGTAAAGTAGCAGGATATAAAATCAACACACAAAAGTCAGAGACCTTCCTATACACAAACAACAAATCAGAAGAAGCAAAAATAAATAAAAAATTCATCATTTCAATTAAAACAAAAAGAACATACCTGGCAATCAACCTAACAAAAGAGGTAAAAAATCTATAGAAAGAAAATTACAAAACACTGTTAAAAGAAATACAAGAAGACACCATGAAATGGAAAGACATGGATTGGGTGAAATAGCATTCTACCAAAGCCATCCTAACAAAAGTGATATACAGATTTAACACCATCCCAACAAAAGTCTCCATGACATTCTTCAAAGAAATAGAAAAAAATATTAATGAAATTCGTATGGAGCCAAAAAAGATCTCGAATAGATAAGAAAAGACAATGGAGGCATTACAATGCCAAACTTCAAGCTATATTACAAAGCCATAATAGTCAAAATTACATGGTACTGGAACAAGAAAAGACACACAGACCAGTGGATTTGAATAGAAAATCCATATATAAACCAACAGGTTTATGGACAGCTAATTACTGAGAAAGATGCAAAGAAGATACAATGGAATAAATTTTGTTCAGCCGATGGTGCTGGGAAAACAGGAAAACTACATGCAAAAAATGAAACTAGATTAATGCCTCACACCATACACAAAAATCAGTTCGGAGGATTAAAGACCTTGACATAAGAATGGAAACTGTAAAATACCTGGAAGCAAGATGGGCCAAACACTACACAACATACACTTCAGCGACATCTTTAAAGATAGAACACCAAATGCCACAATAGTGAAGGCAAGGATAAATAGATGGGACTACATCAAGTTAAAGAGCTTCTGCACAGCAAAAGAGACATTACAAAAAACAAACGATGTTCAACTGTTTGGGAAAAAATTTACTCACACAAAATGGGTGATATAGGATTTATCACAAAGATATACAAAGAACTGATGAAAGTCAACAAAAATAAACAACTCCATCAAAAAATGGGCAGAAGAGCTAAAAAGACACTTCTTCAAACAGGAAATGCAGATGGCCAACAAGAATATGAAAAAAAAAATGTTCAACACCATTTGTAATAAGGGAGATGCAAATTAAAACCACAATGAGATACCACCTCACCCCAGTGAGAATGGCACATCTTTAAACTAGCAACAACAAATGTCGGTGAGGATATGGAGAAAAAGGAACTCTCCTCCACTGCTGGTGGGAATGCAGACTAGTACAACCACTATGGAAAACTGGAGGTTTCTCAAACTGCTAAAAATGGAGCTTCCATATGACCCAGCAATCCCACTCTACCCAAAAGATATAAAAACACTGTTTCAAAAATATACCTGCACTCCCATGTTTATTGCTGCTTTATTTACAATTGGAAAGACATGGAAGCAACCCAAATGCGCAAAAGTGGATGGCTATATTAAAAAGTTGTGGTACATATACACAATGGAATATTACTCAGCCACCAAAAAAAACCTTGCCTTTTGCAGCAACATGGATGGAGCTGGAAAAGATCATGTTTTGTTAAATAATCCAGAAAGGGACTTCTGGAAGATGGTGGCAGGGTAAAGATGCCAAGATCACTGCGTCCAGGCTTGCATAGGAATTGAGGACTGAAAACAGACTATAGACTTACTTACTGCAAGTTTCAACACAAATGAAAACACCCTGTACTCACTAGAAGGTAGATAACTGAGGGGGAATCAGCGATTGGGGAGTTCCCAGAAGGGAGAACCCAGATGCCTGGAAGTTCGGCCAGCTGCAAGAGCCACTTTGCCCCACGCTAAACTCTGGAGGTGAAGGGGGACGGCTCATCTCAGTGAGTGGAGCCCAGGTTGCAGAAAGATGGCAAATCTGATCCTCAATACCTGAGGAAGGGAAAAACCGCTGAAACTGCGGACCCGATTGGGAGCACCTGAGCACCCCACAAAGCCACTGATAAGCTCCACCAGCTCGAAAACTGGCAAGATGGTGGCAGAATAAAGACGCCTAGATGACAACATCCAAACTCGCACGGGATTATATAAAAACAGACTATGGATTTACATGCTACGAGTTTCAACCCAAATGAGAATGCCCTAGACTCACTAGAAGGAAAATAACAAAGGGAGAACCGGCAATTGGGGAGTTCCCATAAAGGAACCTGCACAGGCAGGATTAGCTGAACACAGCAACTCTGATAGGGAATGCCAGCGGCTTCCTACTCCTTCAGTTGCTTTAAACATCTAGGCACCTAGATGGCAGGAAGAGCTGCAGAGGGAAACTGCCTGAGGCAGCAGCTGTGGCGACAACATTTGGGCCCAGACCTACTACAACCCTGGAGAAAAACTGAGACAATTCAGCTAGGGAGAGGAAACCAAATTGTGGGAAATGGCTGCAACTCAGAACCAGAGACTCGAGGATATGCCGCAGACGTGTTGCTAACCTGTGCCCCAGCAGCTGCAGATGTGTTGCCGTCATTTGTCCCCAGCAGCCCAGACAAAGCCCTGCATATAAACTGAGACGACACAACTAGGTGAGTGGATCACAAGATTCTGCGGGGTGGGGGGGGGCGGCCCCAACCACAGGCCCAACCCTAGGATAATGCAGCAATTTTAGCAATCGTGCATGGGTACATTCAACATAGAGAGTCCATAGGAAGTGCCTCAAACGGGGAGAGTTGCTAAGAGGTCTACCTGCTTTCCACATCTACACACAAAAAATCTGGAGTTAAAGAGAAACAGATGGGTTCTGTGAAAGGACCTCAGGCAGTGGGGAGATACTGCTCAAGGAGGGACACTTTGGACTAAACAAAAAGAGACCTGAAAGCTCAGAGGGAGGACTGGTAGCCTGCTGAGTTTGGAGAATTTCAGCCCTCTGGAACTCCCCTGCACTCCTGTGGGGAGGGGGAGATCCCACCCCACAACAGAAGCTCAGAAACTAGTGAGCCAGAAGGCACACAGTACTTAGAGTGTATACAAAGCCAGCCACCAACCCAGCCAAAGGCTCACCTCCAGGGAAACCTACAACTCTTCTAATTCATCATAACCACCACAGGCACACCAAGCATAGAGGGAACCTGGGACATCCAAAGGCTACAAAGATCAACAGATACCTTCTAGAAACATGGCCTCAACGTGTTACTAGAAGAGGATGAACAACAAAAGAGTCCCCTGTTACCAGCTGAGACAACAGACACAATTACACACAGTGGGGGCTGGGAAAATAACACAACACAGAATACCATCTACACCTGAAGTGTCTGGAAGTCCCTCAGATATTCCAGAAAGAACATCCAAAAAAAAAAATGCCGGTCAATAATAACAACACCATATCTCACCAAATAGAAAATATTAGAAAATACACAATAGGGAAAAGAAGACAAACAAATATTCAAGCAAGTCCACAGGGGGGAAATTCAACACAAAAAGATCAGTCAACAGAAACCACCAAAGAAATAGAAAAACTGTGTAAACTACTAGATAAAGAATTAAAAATCATCATGATAAACAAACAAAATGAAGTGAGGCAAGCCATCCAGGAGTTGAAGAATGTAAACAAGGAAATGAATGAAAGAAATGAAAAAAAATATATGAGACAAGCAATCAGCAAAGTGAAGAAAGAAAATGAGACCTTAGAAAAGGAAATAGAAAAAATGCAGGCGATTAAAAGGCCACTAGAAGAGATAAAGAATGCTGGGGAAAGTTATGAAAACAGAATAGATGAAATGGAAGAACGAATCAGCACTCTCGAAGACATAGAAACAAAGAGAATTAAAAAAGAAAAAGAAAGAGAAGTAAAAAGGAAAAGGAAAGAAGAAACACTTCAAGAGCTATCTGACACCATTAGGAAATGAAATACCAGTTATAGGTATCCCAGAAGGCAAAGAGAAAGGCCAAGGAGTAGAGAAAATATTCACAGAGATAATAGAAGAGAACTTCCTTAATTTGAAGGACATGAAAGCAGCCATCCAAGACGGAAGAAGAACCCCAACTACCATCATGAGAGGAGAAAAAAAGATAGACATATTATAATAAAGATTCCAAGATTGCAAGATAAAGAAAAGATAATGAAAATAACAAGAGGGAAGAAACAAATAACCTATAAAGGGAAACCGATCCGGATGACATCAGACTTCTCTGAAGAAACACTACGGGCAAGAAGAGAGTGGAGGGACATTCTCAACAAACTCCATAGCATTAAATGCCAACCAAGAATACTCTACCAAGCGAAGCTATCCTTCCTCTATGAAGAAAGAATAAGGACATTCTCAGACAAACAGAAAATCCACAATTTCGTCAAGACTAAACCCCCACTCCAAAAACTACTACCAGAAGCCCTCAAACCAAACCCAACAGAAGGATGAACAAGAACAGTTCAAAACAAGGAATTAAAAATACAGAAGGACCAAAATGGCAAATATAGGTGTCAGTATACTAATATTATCTCAAAGTGTACATGGCTTAAACTCAGCAGTTAAAAGACACAGCATTGCAGGATGGATTAAAAAAACAGAAACCATCATTCTGCTGTCTGCAGGAAACACATCTAACTACAAAATATAAAAATAGACTGAAAATAAAAGAAAACAATCCTACAAGCAAATGGGACAAAAAAAAGAAGGCAGGAACAGCTATACTTTTATCAGATCAAATAGACTTCAAACTAAAAAAGGTTAAAAGAGATACAGAAAGCCACTGCATTATGATTAAGGGGACAATACAACAAGAAGAAATAACAATAATCAACATATATGCACCAAATGAAGGCACACCAAAATATATTAGAAAACTACTGTCATCTATGAAAATGTATATCAGAGAGAATAGATACATAGTAAGAGACGTCAACACGCCACTCTCAACAATGGACAGAGCAACAAGACAAAAAATAAGTAAAGACACTAAAGCTCTGAACAAGGACCTGGACAACATGGCTCTAGTGGACATCTATAGAATACTGCACCCCAGAAAATCTGAGTATACATTTTTCTCATCCACGTGGATCATTCTCTAGGATTGAGCACATACTGGGTCACAAGATAAATATCAATAGATACACTAAGATCGAAATCATACCAACTATTTTCTCCGAATCAAACTAGAAATAAACCATATGAAGAAGGCAAGAAACCCACCTACCACGTGGAGACTAAAACCCACACGACTGTAAGACCATTGGATCAATTAGCAGATCAAAGAAGAAATTAGAAAATACTTGGAGAAGAATGACAATGACGACACAAGCCTCCAAAACCTATGGGACACATTAAAAGCAGTTATAAGAGGAAAATATATAGCAATACAAGCTCACATAAAGAAACAAGAAATAGCTGAAAGAAATAACCTAATGTCCCACCTTAAAGAATTGGAAAAAGAACAACAAAATAACCCAAAAGCCAGCAGAAGACAAGAAATAATAAAAGTCAAATCAGAAATAAATGAAATGGAAGTCAGGAAAACAGTCCAAAAAATCAATGAAACCAAAAGTTGGTTCTTTGAAAAAATAAACAAGATAGACAGGCCGCTAGCCAGACTCACAAAGAAAAAAAAAAAAAAAAGCACAAATAAAGAGAATCATAAATGAAAGAGGAGAAATCACAATAGACCCAGCAGAAATCAAAAGAATAATCAGAGAATACTATGAGCAACTGTATGCCAACAAATTGGACAATTTTACAGAAATGGACAAATTTCTACAACTCTACAACCACCCAAAGCTAAATAAAGAAGAAATAGAACAGCTAAACAGACCAATTACAAGCAAGGAAATAGAAGAAGTAATCAAAACCCTCACGAAAAATAAAAGTCCAGGACCAGATGGATTTACAAATGAATTTCTCCAAACATTCAGAAAAGAACTAGTGCCCATTCTACAGACTCATCCAAAGAATTGAAAAAGAAGGAAAACTACCACAAGCATTCTACGAAGCCAACATCACACTAATACCAAAACCTAACAAAGAAAACACACAAAAAAAGAAAACTTCAGAACAATCTCCCTAATGAACACCCATGCAAAAATACTCAACAAAATCTTAGCTAACAGAATGCAACAATCCATTAAAAGAATAATACACCACGACGAAGTGGGCTTTATCCCAGGAGCACAAGGATGGTTCAACATCAGAAATTCAATTAATGTAATCCATCACATCAACCGACAGAAGAATAAAAAAACACATAATCATATCAATAGATTCGGAGAAGGCTTTTGACAAAGTTCAACACCCATTTATGTTTAAGGCCCTTGAAATCCTCGGAATAGAGGGAACATACCTCAACATGATAAAAGCCATCTATGATAAGCCCACAGTCTGTGTTTTCCTCAACGGAGAAAAGCTGAAAGCCTTTCCTTTGAGATCAGGAACAAGACAAGGGTGTCCACCATCGCCACTGCTCTTCAACATAACACTGGAAGTTCTAGCCAGAGCAATGAGACAGGAAAAGGGCATACAAGGAATCCAAATAGGGAAAGAAGAAGTAAAACTATCCTCATTTGCAGATGATATGTTAATTTATATGGAAAACCCTAAAAGCTCCACAGAGGAAC
>NW_004567108.1:65227740-65230405 GCF_000260355.1 Condylura cristata | reverse complement strand
TATGGTGATGGCACATGGGTGACTTGGTAATGGGAAACCCGTGGGGATTACAATTGAGAAAAAAATATGTACTAACTTAATGTAAAAATGAACAAAATATGTACAAAATTATGTAAAAATGAATTATTTTTTATAAAATAAAAAATAATCAAAAAGAAATAATCCAGAAAGAAAAGGAAAAATACCAGATGGTATCACTCATAGCAGGTGTAAAATGGACCAGGCAAGAAAATAATAATAATAATCAACAGCTATATACCAAAGATATTTTATGGGGAATATGGGAATGCGATCAATAACAGTTGGGGGAGGGAAATGCACTGGAATATGGTGATAGCACACGGGTTATTTGGTGATGAGAAGCCCACAGGGATTACAACTGAGATGGAAAAATGCACAAAATGATGTAAAAATAAGCTACTGTATTTATTTTAAGAAATAAAAGTAAAATAAAAATAAAAGCAGAAATAAATGAAACCAAAAGTTGATTCTCTGAAAGAATAAACAAAATAGACAAACTCCTAGCAGGGCTCACAAAGAAAAAAATGAGAGAAAAAGCACAAATAAACAGGATTATAAGTGAAAGAGGAGAAATCACAACAGATACAGCAGAAATTTAAAAAAATAATCAGAGAATACTATAAACAGCTATATGCACTCTAGTTCAACAACCTAGAAGAGATGGACAAATTTCTACAACTCTACAGTCATCCCAACCTAGATAAAGAAGAAATAGAATACCTAAACAGGCCAATTACAAGCAGTGAAATTGATACAGTAATCAAATCTCTCCCCAAAAACAAAAACCCAGGAACAGACAGCTTTACAAATGAATTTTACCAAACATTCATAAATGAACTAGTGCCTCTCCTACCAAGTTTTTCAAAAAATTGAGAAAGAGGGAATATACCAACCACATTTTATGAAGCCAACATTACAACTAAAGAAAACTACAAGTCAATCTCTCTAATGAACACTGATGTAAAAGTCCTAAATAAAATCCTAGCTAAAAGAATCCAACAATGCATCAAAATGATAACCACCATGGCCAAGTGGGATTTATCTCAAATGCATAAGGATGGTTCAACATTCAAAAATAAATGAATGTAATCCAACACATCAACAAAAAGAAAAATAAAAACCATGTGATCACATCACTGGATTCAGAGAAAGCATGTGACAAAGTTCATCATCCATTTATGATAAAGGTACTTGAAACTCTTGGGGTGGAAAGAACAATCTTAACATAATAAAGGCTATTTATGACAAATCCATAGCCAAAGTCATTCTCAATGGTGAAAGCTGAAATTCTTTCCCTTAAGGTCAGAGACAAAACAAGGATGTCCACTCCCACCATGGCTTTTCAATATAATACTTGAAGTCCTAGACAGACCAATAAGACAAGAAAAAGGCATACAAGGAATCCAAATAGGGAAAGAAGAAATAAAACTATCACTTTGAGGGGGCATGATAATATACATACAGAATCCAAAAACTTTGCAGAAAAACTTATCAAAATAATAAACAAGTTTAGTAAATTAGCAGGATGCAAAATCAACACACAAAAATTAATAGCCTTCCTCTATACAAACAATTGCTCTGAAAAAGAAGAAATCAAGAAAACCATTTCTTTTATCATTTAAATTGAAAATGATCAAATACTTGGGAACCTAACAAAAGAGGTAAAGGAAGGACCTCTACAAAGAGAATTATAAAACATTGTTTCAAACATTAGAAGACACAAGAAATGGAAAGTGATCCCCTGCTCATGGAATGGAAGAATTAAGATCATTAAAATGGCCCTCCTACCAACAGCAATTTATAGATTCAATGTTGTCCTATGAAAATTTCAATGACATTTTTCAAAGAAATAGAAAAAATACTGATGAAATTCATACTGAGCCATAAAATAATCTCAAATAGCCAAGACTCTTCTGAATAAGAAAGAAGGGGATGGAGGTATCATACTCCCAGACTTCAAACTTGTTTTGTCCCGACTTCTGTGACGGGCCGCAAGGAAGAAACAAAGGAGACAGAAAGCCTGAGCAAGCAAAGTTTATTGCTTCCAGGCAGCAGCTGAGATGGGGCCCCTAGGGTGGGGTCCAAAGCTACTGCCAGCCCTATAGAGGGGAAGGGTCTCATATAGATTCTAAGTTCAGATTCTAAAGGGGTGACTCATCGCTATGCCCCTTGATGCGAGGCCCATTTCATTATCACCCTCATCTAGTCCCATCCCGCATGCAAGACCCAGTTAATTATCATCCTTGGATGCAAGGTCCAGTTTATTATCGCCCTTATCTAGTCCCACCAGTAATTGTTGTGTTATCATAGCACTTGGTCACCCCCAACACTGGTCACCCCCAATATTCCCCACTTTTTTGTTGTTGTTGTTATTAGGAAAAGAAGCGTCGTTTCTCCATGGCTACTTCCTGCGTGACTTAGGGACAGTCGTGGATTTCCTATGAAGCAATATAGGTGACCGTGGTGTGTAACAAGACCTAGGTTATTGTAACCTTAGTTAGGGCCTATACCTGTGCTATAAAAAAACAGGACCATGGCCCTCCCTGGTGGCGCAGCGGGTTAAAGCACAGCACTGAGAAGCTAAAGCCGTTTCCGCATGAGTTCGATTCCCGCCTGCCCCGGAGGTGACCACATGGCGTGGCAG
>NW_004567108.1:65219866-65227610 GCF_000260355.1 Condylura cristata | reverse complement strand
AAAAAAAAAAAAAAAACAGGACCATACATGAGGCCATGGTAAAGAAAGCTATGACTAATATCAAAGGGCTTAGTAAAATGGGCTAGCTATGGTGGGAAAGGTTGCCTCAGCCATCCCCAGAAGGTGTCTCTTCTAGCGCTGGATTCTCTAATGTTCTTGGCCAACTCACATAGCTTTGCCACATTTTGTTCCACCTTCCCTGAGCTATCTCTATAGGATGGGTCTGTTTGATCTATGGGGGAGCAAAGATAGGCCAATGTAGTCCAGCCTGATGGGAGGTGTTGGGTACCAGTCCAGTTTATCAGGGGAGCTGGGTCCAGAGGTGATACGTGTTGGGAGAAACAAAGCATTGTAGGTCCGGTGGACATGATGGGCCATGTATGGGGTGGCCCTGTAGGAAAAACTCGAGAGTTATGAATCCATTCTAATCTTCCTGCCACCTTGACAACTGATGGTGTGGATAGGACCACTACATTTGGTCCAGTCCATTTTGCTTTAAGTGGTTCTGGATGTAGTGATTTGAAATGTATTACTGTTACAGGGCACCCCAATGTGAATTGGGTTGCCTGTCTGTGGGTCTTCACCCATGCACTTATAATTCAATTGTATTATGGACACACTCAAAAAAGTTAAATAATGGATTTATTTATAAGGAGAAAGGTAAAGGAATAACCCAGGGAAAGAGGGAGAGAAACACAGGTTAACTAGGATGTCCTCCCAGTTCTGCTGACTTGGACTCCACTGGCAGGCTGAAAACCGATTGAGCGCCAAAATGATCAGTTGCGAACCACCAGGCCAAGAGACCCCCAGAGCCCACGTGTCCGGTTTTATCCCCACCTGGCTGCTCAGCTATGCCCTCAAGTCCCAGCGTGCTTCTCCTTGTTATTGATGGGATTAGTAGTTCCAGTATCTGGAGTGGGGGCAGAGTCCATGAAAACTGTACCTGTTACATTACATCCCCTACCTGGAAGTCCTTACCCCCACCTTGTGTTGTCCGTGGAGTATATTGATCAGCATGTTCTCTAAGCAATCTGTGCCAGAGCTGTGGGAGAGGAAGTATCAAGGCAAGGGGTCCTCCATATTGCAGGAATGGAGGAATGGTCTCCTATGCATTAATTCAAAAGGCGACAAGGACGTGCCCTTCGGGGGGGTGGGGCTGTACAGATATTCATTAGTGCCACTCGAAGCTTGTGTACCCAATCGGTATGGAGTTCCAGGGCCAGCCTAGTAAGTTGTGTCTTTAAAACCCCATTTATGTGTTCTACTTTGCCAGAGGACTGGGGTCTAAAGGATTGTAGTCTCCATACTATGCTTAAGTCCTTAGTCATTTGTTGAGTGATATTAGAGATAAAGGCAGGCCCATTATCTGATTGTAAAGATCTTGGGAGGCCAAATCAAGGAAGAATGGCATACTGTGACTGAGTCTTCCTTGACCATGGGGAAAGCCTCTACCCACCCTCCTTTTTCTCAAAACCTGCCTGTTCATATGCCTTCTCCCCCCCCTCACCCTCGGGGTGTAATGGGGTGTTTTATCTGTGCCTGGAAGCATGAGAAGGACCTTAGGGGTTGTTGGGCCTGTGGTAAGGGCTGCTTCTTGGCTGTTTGGTCTGCCATATTATTTCCCTGTGTGCATCAGGTATGTCCGTGACCATGGCCAGGAGTGTGAGTAATAGCAACTGATTGTGGCAATTGGAGGGACTTTAACTGGTGAATAAGTGAGGCATTAATAACTGGGATACCTTTAGTGGTCAGGAAACCCTGCTTATCCCAGATTTGACCATGGTGGTGGGTGATGGAATAGGTATATTTTGAATCTGTAATGATGTTGGCCGGTTTACCCTCAGAAAGTTGCAAAGACCTTGTTAAGGCAATTAATTCAGCCTGATGATTTGCAGTACCTCCTTTCAGGGGCCTTGCCATTTTGGTGAAAGCACATGTGGTTCAAGGCGGGTCCCCACAGACTGAGCCATCTACATATAGTCACCGTGCATCCTCCAGAGGAGAGAACCCAAGGTCAGGCCAGGGTCTTTGGACCCTCTACCTCCTGAGTACAGGAATGTAAGATGGGCTCCTACAGTTTGGCCATTGTTTTTAAAGCTTCTAAGGGGAGCCAAGGGGGAAAACCTCTGCCACCCCCGAGAGTTTTCTATAAGTAGGGCGCATTTGGGGCACTGAGTTTACCAATGTCCCAGTTGGCCACACCGAGGGCAAGGCCCCGGGGAAGAGCAGTTAAATTGGTGGGGAAAACAATTAGCCACATCTAAAGCACACCTCCCCTGTGGAATTTTTTTTGGCTCTGAGAGGCCCTGACCACAGCCATTACTAGAGCAACCTGCTGAGCCCTTGACTCGTCCCAGGTATTGAAAGTCTTATATGCTGTGTCTAGTAACTCTTTGATGGGGGTTTGAGGTCCCATTCCTGCCTTGATAATTTTTCTCCTGATATCTGGGTGAGGTTGTGTGATTAAGTGGGATACTAATATGGCTTGGCCCACCAGTTGTTTGGGATCAAGGCGGGTGTATTTTCGTAGGCAGTGGTTAAGGCGACCTAGGAAGTCCGCTGAGTTTTCATCAGCTCCCTGAGAAATTTCCTTGAGTTTGTCATAATTTACGGTTTTTTTTGAGCCATGGCGTTAAGGCCTGCTCAATTAAACAGGTGATATATATATATATATATATATATATATATATATATATATATATATATATATATATATATTTCTACCAAGTCTACCTGGACTATCCTTTTGGTATTCCCAGTTTGGGTCCTGATCTGGGACAGCCTCACTCCCTGTCAGATGATTCTGATTAAGGGTACTTTGGCAATCTGTGTGTTCTTTGGCTACCTGAAAAACCTGCACTCTGACCTCTGAAGGGAGGGTGGCCATTAACATGACATTAATGTCCTGCCACCTCAGATCAAAGGATTGATGAAGGAAGGTGAACTCCTGCGTATATTGTATGAGGTCATCTGGAAAAGAGCTGAGCTGTTTTTCTATGTTTGAGAGCTCTGAAAGTGGAAAAGGCGAATAGACCCTGGCCCTGCCTTCCAGTCTTGCCATCTCACGAAGCAGAAGTGGAGAATTATGTGATCAGGTCCAACCTGCCGGTCCTGGGGATTCCAAGGGAGGGCCATCCTTCCCATATGGAGCATCAGGCCGCTTACCACTATCCTCTTTGTTACTATTGTGTCCTGTAACCGGTGAGTTTGGGTCCTTTTTATTTGAGTGGGATATAGCGGGGGTGAGTCAGATACTGGGGCGGAAGGGAAAGGATAGTCTCCTTCCTCATCTATAGGAAGGGAGGGGTTGTGTTTGGACAATGGGGACGGGAATGATTGGGAATACCCATTTTTGCCACTAGTATATAAGAAGTACTGCAAAATTTAAGAAGTGAGGGACGGGAACGGACATAAAAGAAAACCTGAAGATAAGGGGACTCAAGAGTACTTGCCCATGCAGTATAAAAACCTTTCTAGATTTTTAAGGACTGAGTAATCAAGTGTTACTCCTTCTGGCCACCGGTGATTGTTATCTAACTTATATTGGGGCCATACCACCTTGCAGGAACAAACAAGTTTTTTTTTTTCTTGAGGCCATCCTGTTTAAGGCCCAAAGTATCCCAATGACAGAGGATGCATTGAAGAGGGTTTAAGTCACCTGCCTTGGCTGAAGAGTTACCCATTAGGTATGGAGGGAGAGAAAGGAAGAGAAGAGGGGGGAAAAATGACTAAAGAGCCAAGTGTGTGCTAGGAAGGACAAATACACCAAAATACACCTGTGAGGGACAAATTCAACAAGCTATGCCCTGGAGGGACAAATACAAACGCCCTGGGAGGGACAAAGAAAAACGCCCTGGGAGGGACAAAAAATAAAAGGGAGGGTGTAAAAGGTTATTTTTGAGCCAAAATTGGGGTGACTTACCTTAACTGTAACTAGGTGGTCCGTAGGAAAAGGGGAAGTTCCAGGAGAACCTTTTAAACAGCTTTTAAAGATTTGTTTTGTTCTGTTACTGTGATTTTGATATACACCAGAAGTTTTTTTGTTCTTTTTTTTTTTTTTCCTTTCACATGCACCAATGGACTATTTTCCACTTATGGCTATCATATTGGACATTCATGGACAATGTTGGTGACTGGCTGTACCCTAATATCTGTGCCACCATAGATATGGAGGTATAAAAAATCATGCTTAAGTGAATAAGTCAGAAAGGAACAATACTGGGTAGTTCCACTCATAACAGGAGTGCAAAGGATCAGGGGAAATATATAATATTTATTACAATATAAATATATATATTTATATATGTATTTATTGCAATTACTTTATATTATTATATATGCATATATAATATACATATACATATACATATATATATATATATATATATATATATATGCACACATATCCCCTGATCCTTTACACTCCTGTTATGAGGAGTTTATATATATATATAGATAAAGTAATTGTAATAAAGGAGTAAAGTATAAAATAACATTAACAATCAACTATAAACAACAGACATTGTACAGGGGAGGGGAGGGGAACAGGATCAAAACTGGGGTGAATACTATGGTGATGGCACATGGATGTAGTGATGATGGGTCCATGAGGATTACAACTGAAATGAAAAAATGTACAAAATGAAGACTAATGAATAAATGAATTTATAAAATAGTCATGGTTAGAAAACATAAAAAAGATGAAAAGGAAAGAATGAAATGAGAAAATTAATTAAGGAACCTAATAACAAAATTGAGTCCCTAAAGAAGGATATGAAAGAAACACAGATCAAAAGATGAATGGAACTGCTAAAGAACTCTGGGAAAGCAATGAAAACAGAATTGGTGAAATAGCAGGATGGATCAACACTCTCAAAGATACAAAAATAAAAAGAAACAGAAAAGGAAAGAGAAGTACAAAGAAAAAAAATGACAGTTATCTGACAGCATGAGATAAGGAAATATAGGAATTCCAGAAGGTGAGGAGAGAGACAAAGGAACCAAGAAAATATTAAAGATACTCAAAGAGGACATCCTAGGTATGAAAAAAGAGATGAATACCAAATTACCAACATGAAAGGAAAGCTTTAGCAAGACAGATAACAAAAGAACTGAACACCAAATTACCAAAATGAAAGGAAAGCTTTAGCAAGACACATAATAGTAAACCTTGCAAAAGTCCAAGACACGGAAAAAATAATAAAGTTGACAAGGGGGGAGAACCAGATAACCTATAGAGGAAAAAAAGCAGGCTGACACCATGGGCAAGAAGAGAATGGGGTAATATATTCAACAAATATCAAGACAGCAAATTCCAAATAAGAATACTTTTCCCTGCAAAGTTCTCCTTCCCCTATGGAGAAAACATAAGGTCTTCTCAGACAAAAAGAAAATTTGGAAATTCACTATGACTAAACCCCACTCCAAAGAATTCCGCAAGAAGTTCTAAAGGCAAAAGCAACAGAGGAATGAATAAGAATAACAGAATAAAGCAGGGAATAAAATCATTAAAAGAGAACAAAATGGAAAATGCAGATGCTAATGTATCAATATTAACTGTAAATGTAAATAGTCTAAACTCATCAATAAAAAGACACAGAGTGCAGGTTTAGTTAAAAAACAAAATTCAACCTTCTGCTGTCTCCAGGAAACACATTTAACTACAAAAGATAACATGGACTGAAAGTAAAAGACTGGAAAACAATCCTATAAGCAATGACCCAAAAAAGAGGTCAGGAATAGCTATACTTTTATCAGGTGAAATTGACCTAAAATTAAAAAAGGTAAAAAGAGGTAGGACACTACATTATGATCAAGAGGACAATACATCAGGAAGATAAAAAAAAAATTCATCAACATACACTAGCTAAATGAAGGAACAGCAAAATATATTAGACAATTACTCTCAGCTCTGAAGACAGACATTTCAGAAAATAATATAGCGTAAGATACTTTGATACTCCACTCTCACCAATGGACTGATCAATGAGACAAAAAAATAAACAAAGACCCTAGAGTCCTAAATAAAGACCTAGATCTTAAGGGCTTAACAGACAACTAAAGGATGCTGAACCCAAAAAATTCTGAGACACATTTATCTTAATCATATAAAAACCATTCTCTAGAATTATTACACACTGGGCCACAAGATAAGCATCAAAAGATACATTAAGATCAAATAATTCCAGCTAACTTCTCTGATCATAAAGGCATCAAACTAGAAATAAACCATGAAAAGAAAACAAGGAACCCTCCTACTTCATGGAGACTGAAATTCACACTACTGGTAGACCTATATATTAAAGAAGAGATAGAAGAAAAAATTTAAAAATATTTTGAGTTGGCCGACAATGAGGGCACCAATTTCTAGAATGTATGTGAGGCAGAAAGAACAGTAATAAAGAAGAAAATATATAACAATACAGGCCCACTTGAAGAAACAAAAAAGAACACAAAGAAACAAGCTAATCTCTCATATTGAAGAACAAGGAAAAACAAACAAACAAAAAACAACCTAAAATTATTAGAAAGAAGGAATCATAAAATTCAAAGCTGAAATGCACAAAATAGAAATTAAAAAATAAGCCAAAAGATCAATGAAAACCAAAATTGGTTCTTCAAAAGAATAAACAAAATAGATGAAATTCTAGCCAGGCTCATAAAGAAAACGTATAAATAGAATCATAAACAAGAGGGGAGTAATCACAATAAAATCCATTGTATTCAAAAATATAATCAGATTGTTATGAACACATATGCAAATAAATTCAACAGCCTAGAAGAGATGGACAAATTCCTATGACAATATAATCACCCAAAGTGAGATAAAGAAGAAATAGAACATAAACAGACCAATTACAAGCAACAAAATTAAAGCAGTAATCAAAACACATCTCAAAAACAAAAACCCAGGACTATAGCTTCAGAAATGAATCTACCAAATATTCAGAAATGAATCAGTGCCTATACTACACAAACTCTTTCAAAAAATTGAAAAAGAAGGAATACTGCCAAATATGTTCTACGAAGCCAACATTACACTAATACCAAAACCAAACAAAGACAACACAAAATGAAACTACAGGCCAAGTTCCCTAATGAACACTGATGCAAAAGCCTCAACAAAATCCTTGCCAGCAGAATCCAGCAATGCATCAAGTGATAATACACCACTATCAAATGGGATTTATCCCAGGAACACAAGGATGGCTCAACATACAAAAATCAATTAATGTAATCCAAGACATCAACAAAAAGAAAAACTATATGATCATATTAATAAATGCTCTAAAAGTATTCAACAAAGGCCAACATCCATTTATGATGACAGCCTTTGAAATTGTTGGAGTAGAAGGAGCATACTTTAACATGATGATAAAGGCCATTTACAACAAACCCACAACAAATATTCTCAATGGTGACAAGCTGAAGGCCTTTTCTTTAAGATCAGGAAGAAGATAAGTATATCCACTTCTCTTCATTATAATAGTGGAAGTCTTAGTCAGAGCAATAAGAAAAGAGAAAGTCATACAAGGAGTTCAAATAGGGAAAGAAGAATTATCACTATTTTTAAATGGTAATATGTGGAGAGAACTCCTAAAACCCCACAGAAGAACTACTCAAAATAATCAACCAGGGCCCTCCCTGGTGGCGCAGCGGGTTAAAGCACAGCACTGAGAATTTGAAGCCACTTCAGCATGAGTTCGATTCCCGCCTGCCGCCTGCCCCGGAGGAGACCACATGA
>NW_004567108.1:65149951-65219766 GCF_000260355.1 Condylura cristata | reverse complement strand
TCGATCTGCCTGTTCTGCTCCCCACTCTGTCTCTGGTGAAGCCTCTCACCGCCCCTGAGCCTCAGGCCTGTACCCCAGTTCTGTATGAATAAATAAATAAATCTTAAAAAAAAATAATCAACCAGTTCAGCAAAATAGCAGGCTACTAAATCGACACATAAAAGATATAAGAGAATAAATTAGAAAATATTTTGGAAAGAGACTGAATATTTAAAACAACTTTTTGACTCCAAAACACTTTACAAGACAGCAACAAGCTTCTTTGAAACATCACATGATGATTTCGTAAGAGAGTGAATCTCCAGTAGGATTATCCCACTGATAATGTCAAGGATGTAGACAAACAGTGTGAAGCAGTCCAAGAATGTAACTAATGAGACAAATACTACAGTGGTGTTTTCTTTTCTTGAATTAAATTTTCAGTTGGAGAAGTTTGATTTTATGTTTGTTCTAGATGTAAGATTTAATATGGAAATAATTTTCAGGTATTTCATTTTTTAGAAAATATGAAACACAGGCTAACCAAACTATCTACTACATTCCACCCATTTCACAGTAAGTCATTGGATGTAAAAACAATATAGTGGATTTCATAATTAGGTGAAAAGCCAGTCATACAAGGAATGCAATGAACAGACTTCATTGGATCAGGTTCAAAAGGGGTCAGTCATGCTAACAACTCAGAATCTAATACAGTCAGGAAATTTGAAATTAGTTTGACTAAGAAAGGAAGAAAATTCAAAGGTGAAAGTTGGGACTTTGGTTTAAGGTCTCTTCTGATAATTCAGTAGTAGTGACGCTTTGGCCAACATATTAAAGTTATCTTCATGTGGCCTCATGTATTCTTTTTTAATTTATTTTTTCAAGATTTTATTCATTTATACATAAAGAAATGGTATACAAGCCAGAGGTGCAGGGGTGATGCAAAGATTCACCAGAAACTGAGTGGGGAAAAGGACAGGCAGAACTGAGTGGGGAATAGAACAAATTACACTGCTGAGGGGAACAGCAGATGAGACAGGAGAGGTCTGCTGCACCATGTGGTTCACCTCTGGGGGTGAGGATAGAACTCACAATGAAACAGCCACTTCACTTGGCTTACACAAGTGAAGCGCTCCAATCCACTGCACCACCGGGGGTGGGGGTGTCGTGACCTCATATATTCTTGAGGCTTTCAACATCAATTATAATTTATATACTAATGGCTTCCAAATCCATACATGTAGCCTGACTCTTCCCTAAACTCAAAATTTATTTATCCAGCTGCTGTAGATATTGTTTTAGATGTTAAATAGGAATCTCCACTTTAATGCATCCAAAATGTAAGCCTTAGTTCCCCCAAATTTAAACTTTGCCCCTACATATTTGTTCAACCCCCAAACTAGTACTTATCTTTGATAGCTGTGTTAATCTCATTAATTGTGTATAGTTATCACCAAGTTCTATAAGTTTCATTTAAAAAATATATCTCTGGGCCCTCCCTGGTGGCGCAGCGGGTTAAAGCACAGCACTGAGAATCTGAAGCCACTTCCGTATGAGTTCGATTCCCGCCTGCCGCCTGCCCCGGAGGAGACCACATGGCGAGCCAGACCTCTCCTGACCCGCCCGCTGCTTCCCTCAGCAGTGTACTTCGTCAATCTGCCTGTTCTGCTCCCCACTCTGTCTCTGGTGAAGCCTCTCACCGCCCCTGAGCCTCTGACCTGTACCCCAGTTCTGTATGCACAAATAAATAAATAAATCTTTAAAAAAAAAAATATATCTCTAGTCCATCTACTTCTTATCCTCTTCATTGATTTCACTGATGATGCCTTTTTTACATGGAAATGCAATACACTATACTTTAACAAGTTTCCATGCTGGGACTCCCTGGTGGAACAGGGGTTATAGTCTCAGTGCTATGAAGCTATCCTCAGGCACTGCAGCACAATTTCAATCCCTCCGAAGGAAATTTCTGGTGCAGCAGACCTCTGCTTTCTTACCCCTGCTACCACCAACAGTATATTCCAATATGTTTGTCTGTTCTTTTCCTTACTGTCTCTGGTAAATCCTTTCACAACCACACCTCTGCCCTACACCCCAGTTCTTGTATGCATAAATAATAAATAAATAAATCTTAAAAAAAAAAAAGCTTCCAATGCTCTATTTTGGGAGCTTTTGTATTCTGAGTATTTTCCAACATATAAAATTGGACAGAGAAAATAGCACTTCAAACATATAAAATTGGCAGAGAGAATAGCATGAACTACCAGAAAGCTACATAAGTTTTATTTATTTACTTTTTTATTTTTTAAATAACAGAAATGTATTTTCTCACAGTTCTGGAGCACATAAGTCCAACATAAAGATATCAGCAAGTTTAGTTTCTCCTGAGGCGATAACTGCCTTTTTGCAGTGTCCTCACATGGTCATCTTTTTTATTATGTATTATCTTACAATATTGTTCATTTTTGCACAATATTTGGTTTCTCCATTCCTACATAGTTCCCATAATTCTCAACCACATGGCACCCATGATCATAACCATAGTCCCTGTGCTCATCTCTTCTGTTTTGAGCTCTCTCGCTCCCCTGTCCCAGCTATACGCCTCAGATCTATAATTTGGCTACAGGTTTTTTTTTAAGATTTATTTATTTATGCATACAGAACTGGGGTACAGCCCAGATCTGGGGTACACCAGCAGAGGTGGTAAGAAGATTCACCAGAGACAGAATGGGAAGCAGAACAGGCAGATCAACGAAGTACACTGCTGAGGGGAGCAGCGGGCGGGTCAGGAGAGGTCTGCCATGCCATGTGGGATCACCTGGGCAGCGGGGGGGGGGGGGATTGAACTCATGAGGAAGTGACTTTAGCTTCTTAGTGCTGTGCTTTAACCCACTGCACCACCAGGGAGGGCCCATGTTTTGTTTTTTATCTAACCCTTTGTTCGGGTTGTCTATATTACCCCTATAAAAGATAGCTAATATTTTTCTTTCTTCTTCTGACTTATTTTGTTGGACCTGTGTTGAACAAAGTCTAACACCATTTTGTGTCAACTGCTATTTTGCTTCTGTATTCTGCTTGCTGCAATAGGAAATTCCACAAATAACTTTCCCATAAAGAAAAAAAAAACTTATAAAACTGATTACCATCTGCAACAGGACTAGGATGCAGTTCAAATAATTCCTAAGACTTGACAAACATGTAAGAGTGTTATCTCTGTAACAACTAAGTTTCAGTTCCTTGCCTGCAGTGTAACTGCTCAGGGCCTCACTCTTTATAGGATGATGTTTCCAGCTGGCTGGTATTCTGAAGCCCAAATTAAATCTTGAATCTCTGTCTCCACATTGCCTAACTGCTTTATTCTGGTGGCTGCAACAATTCCACTTAGCATAATCCCTTCCAGCTCCATCCATGTTGCTGTGAATGTCATGAATTTATCTTTTTTGACTGCTGAGACATATACCATATCTTTTTGGTCCATCTGTATATTTTGGGGTATAAGTTGTTTCCTTATTTTAGCTATTGTAAATAGTTCTGTAATAAACATAGGTGTGCAGATATCCTTTTGAATTAATGTTTTTGTGTCCTTTGGGTAGATACCTAGGAGTGAAATTGCTGAGTCATATGACAGCTCCATTTTTAGTAATTTGAGGAAACTGTACACAGCTTTCTATAGGGACTGGACCAGCTTGCATTTCCAAGGGCAGTGTAAGGGTTCCTTTTTCTCTGTATCTTCACCAGCATGTGATGTTGCTAGGTTTTTTTAATACGGGCCATTCTAACCAGTATGAGATGGTATTTCATTCCAGGTTTGATTTGTATTAGCCTGAGTATAAGTTATGTTAAATATTTTTTCATATACCCATTGGCCATTTTAATTTCTTCTTTGGAAAAAAATGTCTTTTCAACTCTTCTGCCAATTTTTTGATCAGGTTGTTTGCTTTACTTTTCTTAAGTTGTGTAAGCTCTTCGTATATCTTTGATATCAGGCCCTTATCAGCTTTATATTTTGCACATATTTTCTCCCAACCAGTAGGGTGTCTCTTTACTTTGGTTATTTTCTATTTTGCTATACAGAAGATTTTAGTTTTATGTAGTCTCAGCTGATGATAATTTCCTTTACTTTCTTTGTTTCTGGGGATCAGTCTTCAAAGATGTTTCTGAGGTGTATGTCATGGACTGTTTTGCTTAAGTTTTCTTCTACATATTTTATGATTTCAGGTCTTACATTTAAGTCTTTTACCTACTTTGAGTTGATTTTTGTGTATGGTGTGAAGTAGTAGTTTCATTTTTTTCTTATGTGGCTGTCCAGTTTTCCCTGTACCATTTGAGACTATCCTTTTTCCAGGGTACATTCTTTTCCTCCTTTGTCATAGATTAGTTGACCATATATGTGTCATTTTATTTATTTTTTTAAAGATTTATTTATTTATTCATACAGAACTGGGGTACAGGCCAGCGATGTGGAGGGTGAGAGGATTCACCAGAAACAGAGTGGGGAGCAGAACAGGCAGATCGACGAAGTACACTGCTGAGGGGAGCAGCGGGCCAGCAGGAGAGGTCTACCTCACCATGTGGAGCTCCTCCGGGGCAGGCGAGGATCCAACTCATGCGGAAGTGGCTTAAGCTTCTTAGTGCAGTGCTTTAACCCGCTGCGTCACCAGGGAGGGCCTGTGTCGTTTTATTTTTAACTGTCAATTTGATTTCACTGGTTTGTGAGTCTGTTTTGTTCTATTACCTTGCTGTTTTTATTTTTATGGCTTTGTAGAATTAATATCTATGACTGAGCTGAAGCCTGAGAAAGTGAAGCTTCTGTTTTCCCTCCGTTTAGTTAGGAGAGGTTTTTCTATACAAGGTTTAAATGATTCCATATGAATTCTAACAATATTTTTCCCATTTTTTAAAAATCATTGAATGCCCCTTCATCTTTGATCATTTGGTGTAGAATTCACTTATAGATCCACCTCTCCAGGACTTTGTTTTTGGAGAGGGTTTTGACTGAAGTTGAAACTTTGCTATTTGTAATCAGTATGTTAAGGCTTTTTATTTCATCTTTTTTCAGTTTTGGTTGTATAGTTCTAAGAATTAGTCCATCTCATCTAGATTATTGAACTTGTTTGCCTATAAATATTCATAGTTGTCTCTATCTTCTGGATTTCTGCCGCGTCTATTGTAATTTCTCCTCTTTCATTTATAATCCTGTTAATTTGAGTTTCTCCCTTTTTTTTCTTTGAGCCTGACTAGAGTTTTATCATTTTTCCCCCAAAATTGCTTTTGGTTTCATTGGTCTTTTATTGTCTTTTTAACTTCTTTCTCATTATTTCTGCTTGAATTTTTATTATTTTCATTCTTGTGTTGGCTTTTAAGTTTTTGTTTGTTGTTATTCTTTTTCTAATTCTGTTGGATGAGAGAGTAGATTGTTGGTTTTTTTGTTGTTGTTTGTTTGTTTGTTTTGATGGCGGGGGGGGGGGTTCTTTCTTGATGTAGGCCTCTATGGCTACATACTCTTATTACTATTTTGCTGTGTCCTGTGCTGAAATGTCATCTCTCATAAAGGCCTCCCCTGGCTGATTCCCTTAGGGGCCTATTCTTCATATCATTCCTCCTTTTTATTTCCTGTATAGCATCCATAGACATGATAACTATCTTCTTTATTGTTATCTTAAAGATTTATTTATTTATGTATATGAAAATTGGGGTACAGTCTAGAGGTGAGGGACATGAAAAGGTTTGCCAGAGACAGTGTGGGGAACAGAACAGACAGATCTACTGAAATACACTGCTGAGAGGAACAGCAGGCAGGCAGGTCAGAAGAGATCTACCAAGCTCTGTGCATCACCCCCCACCCTCCTGTTGGGGGTTGGAACTTGGTGCTTCAGTGGCTGTGAACAGCTTCATAGTGCTGTCTTTAACCCACTGCACCACCAGGGAGGGCCCTCTTTATTGTTTTATTAGTCATTTTCCACCATGTTAACAAGGATTTTTTTTTTCCATCTTGTGTAATGCTGAATCCCAAGGCACAGCACAATGTCTGGCATACTTTTCTTTTTTCCTCAACTTTCTATAGAACACTATAAACTTTCTGACCCTACATATTGTCACATATATAAATGGATCAAGGATGAGGTAAGTGATAATAGAACACCTTCTCCATTTTTATCATCTATTATCTCTGATGATGACAGGCCAGGACAAAGTAGTTCTTGGATTCTTCATTTCATAGCTGTTGGAAGAATTAATATCTATGACTGAGCTGCCACTGAGACTGATGCAGGCCCCCAATCTGTAACCAGGCCTGTTCTGGGGCTGAGAAAGAGATGGCTTGATGACTCTTAGGAGAACATCTTTGACCTTATAGGAGTGAGAGTGTAGGGTGGGCTTATAGATTTAAGGCAGGAAATTCTTTTCAGTGATACTTGCATAAGTTTCCTGACTTTCATGACCCTTAAAGATTTAGATGCCTGTGACTTCCTGAGTCTCCAAAGGACTCTAAAATCCTGCTTTCCCTTCAAAAGTCATCTTTTCCTTCAGGAAAGCTCACTAATTTAAAAATTTGTTTCAACATATATTTTTTTTAAGATTTATTTATTTATTCATACCGAACTGGGGTACAGGCCAGAGATGCGGAAGGTGAGAGGATTCACCAGAGACAGAGTGGGGTACAGAACAGGCAGATCAACGAAGTACTCTGCTGAGGGGAGCAGCGGGCGGGTCAAGAGAGGTCTGCCTCGCCATGTGGATCTCCTCGCCATGTGGATCTCCTCGCCATGTGGATCTCCTCGGGGCAGGCGGATCGAACTCATGCGGAAGTGGCTTAAGCTTCTTTGTGCTGTGTGTTAACCTGCTGCACCACCAGGGAGGGCCTCAACATATTTTTTATAATTCAAATACTTTGGGTTTCATGCAGGAGATAATCAGGGCTTTTCACTTTTGTATGCATTTTGTATGTCAACAGACAGCTTTCCTTCTTATTTGAATTGGTAGAGGACAGGCTTCACTCAGTACACAGTGACTGCTTTGTCAGGAAATGGTGATTGGACAACCCAGGGGTAGAGACAGAGGGCTCACTCCAGCCAATGTCAAAGATCCAATCAAATACCTAATACCGGAGGTTCAAGAGTTTTACCTAAAATAGCTTCGATCAATCTGATGCTCATTGCCAGAGAAAATACAAGTAAAAAACTATAAATGCAATTAGAATCCCTACTGCAGCCATACATAGAGGGCATTAGAAAGTATAACTGCAACAGCAGTTGGTACATACACTCATCCATTAATGCCTAGTCAGAAAGCAAGTTTCGCTGCTTTTCCCAGGCCTACCTCCTGATCTTGATAAATTTCTCAGACACCTCCCACCCAGACTTCTTAATAGGTGCTTGATACCTGCTGAAGTATAAGTAGGAGAAGTTCTTCTAGAGGAATTCTAAGGGAATACCTGTTGAGGTAGTCAGAGTATAAAAAGGGTTGTAGGCATGCTCAGTTACATGATTGGTTACCAACAATGAGTGCTAATGTTGAGCCATTTATCTTATTATATTGAAATTTTACTGGCCTTTGTTTTACTTTGGTGTGCTGAAATGGCATGCTGAGGTGTTATTTGTATTTCTAATGTACTTTAGATATTGACAAGTTGCTATCTTTTCTAGAGCAATGCCATGGCTTTCTTAATAGTAAAGATACTTGATACTGATACTTGAGCAGACTAAGAAAAAACAACTCAGAGACATTTAAATTATATGAAAAATTGTCATTGCATGAAATCATAGCTTGGAAGAAAATTAATTTAGATTCCCCATCAATGTAAGAAGCTCTGTTCTACAAGTCACTGACTTTTGGTGTGTTCCATCAAATTTGAACCTGTATCTAAACAATATAATGAGTGGAAATCACCATTACTATTGCACTGACAGACAATTCTATGATATTTTTACCTTAAATCAAAATTGTATTATAAGTTAACATTAGTCTGCATTTTCCTTTACCAAGACCTTCTATGATAACACAGCAGAAATTAGATGACTCTTCAATTAAATATTTTTTTATCACATATTTCTAAAAACTTCTCTTTCCTAATCTATAAACTCTGTAGCTCCCCCAGCTGTTCCTGGACTCCTAGGAAGGAGCATCAGAATCCTCCTCTCCAAGTAGACTCTAAAGCTGATCATATGGATTTTGTCCTTGGTTCTTCCTTCCCTTTATTCCCTCTCCCTTCTCTCACTGTATCTCCAGAATTTCCTTAGTGCCAGCTTACAAATATGCACATTCTGCCTTCTACTCAACACTGCTTACCTACTTTAAGAAGCCATCTGCTAATTTCTTGACACCATCAAATATATGTACAGTCACTCATCCTACTTCCTCCTCATTCCCTATGTAATCTTTGCTCTATCGCCTTAACTTTGTAGAAATTTACCTATGAAGTATATTAGTTTGAAACACTATTTTATAAATATTCAGGGTTCCCTCACCTGGTATTAGTCTTTCCCCTTCTGTTCTTGAAAAACTCTACCTTAGTCTCCACCTGAGTTCTGATTATTTTCCAGTTACTCTTTGCTTATTTTGACTATTTTGACTCCATAAAAATAACCATCCTTAGGCTATTATGGCCATCCTTAGGCTACTCCTCTTTTTTTTTTTTTTTTTTTGTCCTCTCCTCCTTGGCAAAGTTATCTATCTTGATGGTTTTGTTATTTTACTAGTGGTTATCCCAAAAAAATCCATTTCTATTCAACCCAGATTTATCTCTATGAATCCCCTTCAGGATTCCTGATAAACATCTTCACTTGACTATCCTGTTGCCACCTCAAGCTTAAGATATCCCAAACTTAAACTAATTGAGCTCATTGGGTTCATTCTCTTGTGTGTATCATGAACAAACAAAAGATAGTGCCAAAGTTGACTGCAGAAAAGACAACTGACTAGATTGGAACCTCTCTCACTGTTCTGGGTCCAGCAAAGAAAGGGTCATTGGTGCAGCAAATTAAAAAAAAAAAAAAAAAAAAAGAGGGCCCAATTTTTAAAAATGATTTATTTCGGGGCTCTTCCTGGTGGTGCAGTACATTAAAGCACAGCACTAAGAAGCTAAAGCCACTTCAACATGAGTTCCATCCCCTCCCCAGAGGTGATCCACATGGTGTGGCAGACCTCTCCTCACCGGCCCACTGCTCCCCTCAGCAGTGTAGTTTGTCGATCTGCCTTTTCTGCTCCCTACTCTGTCTCTGGTGAATCCTCTCACCGCCCCTGCACTTTTGGCCTGTACCTCAGTTCTGTATGTATAAATATTTTATTTATTTAGTTAGTAAGTTAGTTTTACATAGGAGAACTGTGGTATATGCCTGAGGTGAGGGGTGGGGGTAGTATTAAGAAGATTCACCAGAGAAAGAGTGGGGAGCAGAACAGGCAGATGGGCTGAAATACACTGCTAAGGGGAGCAGTGGGCAAGACAGGAGGAGTCTGCTGCACATGAATGTAGGTAAGTTTCCTGCTGGGGATTGAACTCAGGCCTTGATGGTGATAATGTTGAGACTTAATCCTTACGCCACCAGGGAGGCCTCAATTAGGTGAAATTACACAGTCTTGTTTAGTGTGGGAAGGGGCCATGAGGAATGTATCATCCTGGCATCTTCTGATTATTGTCTTCTATGAATGATCTGTGCTCTGTAAAAGACATATCTTCATAGAGACATGAAAGTTTGTCATGTACAGAATCCTTATCACATATAAGCTTCACTTATGGTCCAGAAACTTATGTACAAGGTGACCTATGCCTAATGACCTGAGACAACAAGAGAAATTTACTACCATGTGCTGACAATAATTATAACTTATTTCCTTTTCAGGAATTCCAATTTCTGTTGAGATTGTTCAAAATCAATCAACCAAGTTTTAGTATACATGTCAATTTTTAGTTCTTTTTTTAGTAACAATTTTATCTACTTTCTTTTTTATTTTAAGATTTCTTTATTTATGCATATAAGAACTAGGGTACAGGCCAGAGGTGTGAAGGGTGAGGGAATTCACCAGAGACAAAGTGGGGAGCAGAGCAGGCAGATAGACTGAAATACACTGCTGAGGGAGGAGCAGGCTGTTCAGGAGAGGTCTGCCACGCTATGTGGATCACCTCCCTGGCTGTAGTTCGAACTTACGTTGCAGGGGCTACTGACAACTCCTTAGTGCTACACTTCAGTTTGCTGAGCCACCAGGGAAAGCCCCAATCATCTGCTTTCTTTCTATAGTATCCTAAATCTCCTGTCTATTTCCTCTTCATTTCCACTTAATTCTCTCTTAGTCTTTTGTTGGACTACTTGGATAATCCACTTGAAATAATCATTTTTTACTTTCAATTTAGACATCTCCTGCTACCAGATTAGGAGTTGTATCATATGTGGGGGTCGAGAATTAAAGTTATTTTTCAGGAAGAAAAATCTGTCAAAAGTGCCTTGTAATGTCCATAAAGTAGAATCTGCAGATATAGTGCTTCTTGGCGAGCTCAACACTGTCATTTCTTCTTCTACTTTTGAAACAGATCACTTTTCTTTTGGTTGAATACCAGATGAAGTCATCTGCTTGATTTTAGGTACCATATAGTAAGAAAAATGTTTCTTTAAACATAAGAATCACATTCAACACTAGTCTACTTGCATTCACATTAGTTACTTATAAGTATGATATAAATCTACCAGAATGTAGAGCATAGCTCTACTCTTAATAGCTCTTTGCTCAAAAACTTTTAGTGGCTCTTCATTGCCTATCATGAAGTCCCATTTATTTAGCCTGGCACTCTAAACTGTCCATGATCTACTTCGACTCACTTTTCTAAGCAGATTCCATTCCAAAGTAGAATGTGCATGCCAATGCACACATATGCTTTGCATATGTAGTCTACATTCATATTCTCTTGTACAGTGGTCCCACTACCTGAAAAACCTTTTCTAACTCCCTATCTATTGTTGTCAGCCATTTTTCAAGATAAACTCAGATGCTGCTCTTCTTCTTTTTAAATAATATAGTAGTTTATTTTTACATTATTTTGTGCATTTTTCCATCTCAGTTGTAATCCTAGTGGGCTTCCCATCACCAAATAACCCATGTGCCATCACCATAGTCCAGTGCATTTCCCTCCCCCCACTATTTTTGATCCCATTTCCCACTCCACCCCCATAAAATATCTTTGGTATATAGCTGTTCATTATTATTATTATTATTTTCTCGCCTGGTCCATTATACTCCTGCTATGAGTGAAACCATCTGGTATTTTTCTTTTCTTCCTGTCTTATTTCACTAAGCATGAGCCCTTCCAGCTCCATCCATGTTGCTGCAAAAGGCCACAGGCTGCTCTTCTAGGATTTCTTCAGAGGTTTCTCAATATCCCCCTCCCCCAATCATTCTTCTCTCCTTTGAACAGCAGTAATTCTTCATTTATATTATTATTATTATCATTATTATCATCATCATTATTATTTTAGGCAATTATATTCTACTTAGCATTGTGATTTCTGGTCATGTTTTAATAGACTATAAATACTTTGATGGGCAGGGTCGGTGCTTGAATATTCTTTCACTACCATCTATATCTACAAGTACATGGTTAGTTTTCAACCGAGTATAACGAATAAATAAGTAAAGAAACGTGACTTTTCAACTTCTCCCTAGCGGAGGTGACTCAGAATCTGGGGCTCAATGCTCCAAAACATCAGCCAACTCTGCTTATCCAGTAGTGCCTCCATCAGGCAGCAAATTAGGTCAACAGGAAGGCAGATGGGTAAAATATTATATGCAAGCAAACTTTTTGCTCCTTCTTAAAGAGCAAACATTTTATTTGGTTTTTTAAAAAAAGAACTTGGAAATTAATAATACAATAGTTTTTCATAGGAGGGTTCAGGAAATGCCAAGTTCTGTCATGGGATGGCATTTTATATAGAAAGACACAGATGAGGTAGCTTAAGCAGGCCCAGAGAACAGCAGTTTTAAAGAGTCAGAACATTTTCCAGTGTATCTCTAGCTCAGTTGGACTTTAACCTTTATGGAGGGAAAAAAAAAAAAAAACCTGAGTCCTTTCCTCCAAAGATACAGTCTACTTTCAACCCTCAATCTCTTGAATCTTTTCTGATACATACGCCAAACCGCAGATGATACAAGCCTATCTCTGCCCAGGCGAGATTTTTACGGGAAGTTTGGAAGTTGGGAAGATAGAAGATATGAGCCTGTCTTAAACATCTTCAAATCGTAATCTTGTGTTTCTTGCATGTACCATTTATGCAGAAAATGCACGCTGCCCAGTAACAGAGAAGGATTTGCGAATGGTTTTACATCCTCAGTGTTGATTTTTAGACTGATCAGAGGGAATGAACGCCCACATTCCTGTAAAATCTAAATGTACCAATAGAAAATTGTCTTGACCTTTCTTACTAAATCATGGAAAGTGGCTTCCAGTAGGGAAGTGGTTTTTGTCCGTTCTGTTTTTAATTTTTCTGCACAATTACTCATATGGATCTTCCTGTTTCTCCTCTCCCTCCAGGACTCGGGTGCTGTAATTACTATCGCAGAGACCTGGAAGAATGCCTGCTCTCTGGCAAGGTCTCTGCTCTGCCTCCTCCCGTTCTCTTCTGGCTCCGCCTTCTCCGCTCACCCCGTAGCCAGCAGCTAGACAGCTGGGTTCAATCAGAAACCACTTACAACTCCAGACGATTCAAAGGGGGAAACTTCGGCGTGAAGTGCAGCCGGCCAGTCTGTGCTGCTTTCTCTCCTTCCCCGGAACCCACCGGGCGGATCCTCACCGCCCGGTATCCCTGGTGTCTCCGGGTGTCTGATCCTGCGATGGGGTGCACTACAGCCTGGTAATGGGTATGGGCAAGGGACCTTAAGAAAGGCGAGGCGGCATCGGGGTGGTCCTAGTTCGGCTCGTGGCTGCAGCTGCAAGCACGCACGCCACCCTGCTGTCTGCAGCCATGGCTGGGCGCTGAAACACACTCGCCGGCTGGGTGTCTCTTAGGAGAGCTGCATCCTCGATTTTGGCTTCCCAACTTTCCTGAGTGAAAATGGCTGTCTAGGCTAAAATATACCTGAAGGGACTAAACAGTGGATTTCCAGCCTGCTAAGCTCAACTCTTAAGCTCGGAGACCTGGAAGAGGAGGAGCCCAGCTCTGAAAAGTGCAGTCATGAATACTGGAGTTGCCATGAAATACGGAAACGACTCCTCGGCTGAACTGAGTGAGGTAAGAAAAAACTAAGGTGGGGTTCTCGGGTTTCTTAGACATTGGTTTTTCTGGCAAACCCCTGCCCTGCCAATCTCCCCCAGCCCCACACTTGATCCCCTCCTCACGCTTCTAGGCTGGAGGCAACATAATTAAAGATTAATAGATTTTCTGGATCTTGTTTTAACTTGTAGTGCTACTCAAGGAAATGACCTGAACTAGCTTGATATTTTCAGTCTGAAACCAGTGGCTTAAAAAAGAAACTAGCTCTCACCACACAGCCAAAGCGTTTATTTTCCATTTTCTGTGCCCGTGTTCCTTTCCACCTCCTTCCCCCAATTTATGTACAACATTCTTCTATGTAGTCTGTAAAACAAATAGTAATCCTAGCCAAGCACAAGCCAATGGTAACTCACTGGATGGTACTGGGGCTGGTGTGATGAAAAACTCACTGGCTTTTTAAATCTACCACTTGACTTGGTGTGATGCATCTGAGTTTCTATGGCAAGCATATGTGCAATTCCTGGATCTCACTACAACATATTATTTAGAATGTTTAGACCAGCTTTGAAATTAAAGCTACAGCAACATGAGATGGTCAAAGTCACATTTTTTTTTTATGACTTTAGGAATGTCTCCCACTCCACACCTCCCCCATAGTATTCTTTGAATACTTGAGAAGTGAGGATGCCAAACCTAAGGAAGTTAAAAGAGGAGGAAGTCTAGTTTTTCCTATTAGCACCTTCACTGAGTCATTTAGGAGGCAAATTGAATAAATACCGTGTGAATTCAAATACCAACTTGAATAAATACCCTGTGTATGGCTGAAGACTAAAAAGGGGAAGAAAAGGGGACTGGTGCAAAAACATCCAGATGGCACCTTTATATGTGAAGGGTGGGAGGGAGGTTAATTATGGAAAGGGGGTAGAAAAAGGGTAACCACTCCCTTCTCCCTCCCCCATACACACACACACACACACATACACACACACACACACACACACACAGATTTGGGTCTAGGTATCCAACAGTGAATGCATTTAGCCAGTCTCTGACCCTCTAAGCAGCCCTCTAAGCTGCTTTGCTGTCCCTGCTAGGGCTTGGAATAGTTTTTGAAGTGTTGACTGAATGTGATAGAGGCATTTCCTAATCTTGAGTATTTTCCTGTGATGTATAAGTCTTGGGAGATGCTAACTGTGGGGTCTTTTAACTTAAAAAGAGAGGTGGATTGGAGGGTGGGGAAGAGAATTATTTTACCTGGAGAGAGGTTTCAAATCTAAAATAAACAGTCCTGGGTCCTTGACTCACTCTAAGGAGAAGGCTTTGGCTTCTAAGGTCATTAAAAAATCCAACACCAGGGCCTTCCCTGGTGGTGCAGTGGGTTAAAGCACAGCACTGAGAAGCTAAAGCCACTTCTGCATGAATTAGATTCCTGCCTGCCCCGGAGGTGACCGCATGGCATGGCAGACCTCTCGTGACCCTCCCACAGCTCCCCTCAGCAGTGTACTTTGTAGATCTTCCAGTTCTGCTCCCCACTCTGTCTCTGGTGAAGCCTCTCACTACCCCTGAGCCTCTGGCCTGTACCCCAGTTCTGTATGCACAAATAAATAAATAAGCTTAAAAAAGAAAAAAAAGCTAAAGCCACTTCAGCATGAGTTCTACCTCCAACTTGGGAGGTGATCCACATGGGGCGGCAGACCTCTTCTAACCTTCCCATTGTTCCCCTCAGCAGTATACTTCGCAGTGGGCCTGTTCTGCTCCCCACTCTGTCTCTAGTGAATCCTCTCACTGCCCCTGCACTCCAAGCCCATTCTTTATGCATAAATAAATCTTTTAAAATAATATCCAACACCAAGGGTATCTTGCAGTCTCTGCTAACCCTTCATAATGTTTATTTCTCTGCTTTAACTCTCCTCATTCGAAGTGTGCTATTCAGTTACTTTTGTTTAAAAATAAATCAGGTTCAGAACAAGAGTAGTTAAAAGGCTAAATAAGTATCGCAAGTATCTTGAGTGTATGAGATGAACCACTACTAAAGTGAAATGCAAGTAGGAGATCAAACTTTCTATTCTTTGTTTCTCCTTGAGTACTACTTAGAAAACCAGACCAAAGAGTACCCATTGTGAATTCTGCATTAATTGGAACAATTGTTATTTGAGTGTTGTAAGGACATGGGAACATTCCATGTTCCTATGTAAATAAGTTTTTACCCAAACTTTCTTTTTAAACCAGTTTTTTCCCGTACTGCCTGCTTGATAATTTTTTGCCTTCTTTAAACCCATTTCTAGATTCAATGATTGTGTTGCTCTCCTAATCCTAGTTTTCCTGTGGATTGACTCTTTAAGGGTAGTTATTTTTTTGTTGTTGTTGTTTAGATACATATTTTAAATTAGGATATGTGTGAAGAGAATGTATAAGGCAAGGGCATTTATGGGGTTCATCCCTATGGGACCTAAATCTCAGTTCAAATCATCAGGAGCAATAGCTGGAACACTTACCAATTCTATTGCATTCATAGGTTATTATCCATGTTTCCTTAGATCCAAATACAACTCACTTGTATTCTTCACACTGTGTCTTTGGTGGAACAAAGAGGTTCTTCTTTTGACTGTAATTTTTCTCTGGTTTTGTTTGACATCTTAGGGGGCAAAACTGCCACTTTGATTTGATCCAGATACTGCAACACTGTGGTGGTCACCATTACGCCCATTAAATTGCTGTTTCCCAAGATTTCAAGGCAGGAAAAATACTAAAAGGGCATCATAAACAAGAGGTCTCTTTTGTTGACATTGACTTGTGAGCTTACCTCTTCTACAAGGGTGCTCTAATTTCAGTAGTCATTGACATTTTGTCAACATTGTCACTAACTTCAAAACATCCTGAACAAGAAATAGTTACTTGAATCAATTTATATTTGAAATCTGCTGTTCATGAAAGGGCAAGCTTGGCCAGTAGTTGAATCATTGGCCTGTACTTCTAGTGCTCCAGGCATGCTTAGGCACAAGAGAAAGGAGAGAATTGAGTGTAGTTAAATAATTAGAAGACCTTAAACTGGATATTAGGCATGAAGTATTTTGCATGTGTGAAAATTCATGAATGTGTTCCTTTTTTTTCCCTTGGTTTATACAACAACTATTTGTGATCCTATGACATGATTATAGGAGATAAAAATAACATTTTTAGGTCCTCCCTGGTGTTGCAGCAGGTTAAAGCACCGCACAGCACTAAGACGCTAAAGCCACTTCTGCCTGAGTTCGATCTCCACCTGCCCGAGAGGTGATCCGCATGGCATACCAGACCTTTCCTAACTCACACGCTGCTCCTCTAAGCAGTGTACTTCATTGATCTGCCTGTTCTACTCTCCACTCTGTCTCTGGTGAATCCTCTCACCGCCCTTGCACCTTTGGCCTGTACCCCAGTTCTGTATGCACAAATTAAAAAAAAAATCTTTAAAAAAAAAAAACCAAAATTTTTTATCTGTAGAATATCAAAAGATTTTTATTTATTCATGAACAAAAATGGTTTATCCCACGTCTGAACACTTAGATAAAAGCATATTTATCTTTAATTAGTGACAAAAGAGAAAAAAGCAAAATTTGAAATGCATGAGTTGCCTTTTCTTTTGTCTTGACTATTAACTGTCCCTATCAAAGACTCAATGGTATATTTCTTTTCTTAACGTGAGGTTAAAGAAAGACTTCAATATCTGCCAAAAAGTACTTAAATGCATGATTTTCAACCTCTCATCTCCATGGCCAAGAAGCTAATTGGACACACATTCATTTGTTAAAGGAAGTTTTATATCTTCTTCCTCACAATCAAGGAGTTTTGATCAGCAGTCAGTTCTTTCTGGGTAAAACTTGTGAAATGAGTATTTAGTCTTGTTCATTATTATAACACTTTGCTCTTAGACTAATTCGTTCATTGGGAGAAAGAAGTGTTCAGGTGCAGTAGTATTAAGATAAAACTTGAATTTACTAAACCTCACAAAATTGCTATTTAATTGAGAGGCTTAAAGCTTTCTGGTAGACAACTGCATAATTATGCAGAAAAAAAAGAATTTATTTTACTCCTAGATATAGGCTGTAGAGACCACTCTACATACATTTTTTTTTTTAACATTCTCTTGTTGGGTAGCTACTGAAACCCTACATCTTCACGGATTCTCTGTTTAAGTAATCTGTATAGAAGAAATTGTTTTCCAGGTAGATCATCAAGTATGACTAACTGAGTGACCATCTCACAGATGGACTTAATCTTCATCAATTTACAAAATACTATTGAAGAATGTATTAGCTTTCTTGTACCCCTTTATCTTCACTTTGATTCCTGTCTTTATAGAATCACACTTCATTACATTGAATCTTGGTCACAGATCAAAGTTCCAGAAGAGCATTATCTAAATCTGTCTAGCACTACAAATATTGGAATGAATGAACATCTTGCCTCTTCTCTCCTTTCCCTTTTAAGAAATATGTAGCTAAAATAACTGATTTAAGTGCCTGGAATAAGGCTTTGAAGCAGTCTGTAGCTATGTAAAAAATACCCTAAATTTTGAGGTTTAATGTAACAATCTTATTTATCCCTGATTTAGCAATTTGGGTAGAGCTCGAGGAGAGAAGTTTATGTCTGTACTAGAGTTAGGGGATCTACTTCCAAGGGAGCTTAATCATGGGCTAGCAAATGATATGGTCATGGGCTAGGAGATCCCCCTGAGCTCTCATCTCATGGACCTTCCCATGTGGTTGGTGGGGTTTCTCTTGAAATAGCTGCCAGGTTCAAAGAAGGAGGGAGTAGAAGATGTTAATCCTTTCAAAATGTAGGCCTGAACCTATTAGTCAAAAATGTAGTATGCTTAGTTAGAGTTAAAAGGGACAGTAAAGAGATCCATCTTCAAAAGGGATGTGACAATTTTTGACCATTTCCAGAGACCAAAAATGACATAACCATGTCCAAAACTGTGGTCTTAATTCTCAATGGCTGGCATTATTTTGTGTTGTTTTTCTTCTAGCTGTTAAGTCAGTGGTTGCTAACACTCTATAATTATTTCCCAGGTATTGACATGCTTAGTTATGAAAAAATCTATTATGCCCATGTTATAGGTACAGTAATTCAGCAATACAGAGGTGAAAAACCAAGCAAGACATACAAACTATAAATGGTGGGTTTGAAAGTAGAATTCTGGTAGTTTTTCTCCAGAGGCCACCATTTGCATCTGTTTGTTTTCTTTAGTTTCTATTACTCCTCTCACCATTTGATTGTATGTTCCTAGAAGTGGATATTAAATATAAAAAGACTGTTCAACTTTACTTGTATTGTTACCTCTATGCAATTCCCAGGTAAATATATTAATAAAAATGGAAAGGATATTATTAAAGGAGTAAAATCACTACCATCCTTCAACTGCCTGAGGAATTCTAAGCATTGAATACTAAAAGCAGATTTGCCACTAAGGAAAAGGCGAAGTGTCACTTCTTTTCCTGTTGATTATAAGTGAGATGGCCACCATAACCCCTCACCTTTGAACTCATACGCTTTGTGGGATGGATATTGCAGTATTTGAGGTACCAGGATTAGAATAATTTCCCTGGCTATAAGCATTATCGTTCTTCCACCTCTGCAGGTGGGCCTTAGACTCTAGCTCCAGTGTGGACTGAGTCACTGTGAGGCTGCGGAGCACTGAGATTGGTGAGAAAAACCATGAGCCCAAGTAAACTGGTACCCAGGGCTGCATAGCTAAGCTGCATTGCATAGCACTGCCCTGCTAGTGGCCAGGTTCTGAGGAAGCATGTACTGAATATGGCTGGGGCTCTGAGTGAAGCCAGTGGGGAAAAGATGGTTTGTATGATTAGAACCAAGTAGTAGCACAGTAACTAGAAAAAGGATAGATGGAATATGCAAAGCGAGTAGTCAAAGATGAAGTCAGGGACCAAGAACTGAGATGACTACATACCTGAAAACAGAGAGAAGCTTAGTTCTGAGGAAGTGCTGTGTGTCCAACTGGAAGGTTTTAAAATTAGTCCCAAAACGTTCATATTAAGGAGTACTTACAGGTAGGTGGCTCCCAAATTTAAGAAACCAGAAACTTAAGTGGGTAGGGGCACCTATTTAGATTTAGGATGTGACAGTGATTGTCAGGAAATCTAATAGCTATCTAATAGCTGCCTAAAGGACATTTGCCTGGTACAGGGTTTCCTTCAAAGTGAGACTGTCACTGGATGGTAAAACTTTTTTGGAAAAATTAAGATAATTTTGGTGCAGAAAGATTTCAAACTTAAGTTTTGACTGTAAGAATCAAATTTCAAAAAATCAAGAATAACTCTTAAATACTCTCTATATTCTGGAAATAGATTTGTGTTGGTAAGAATATAAAACCAAACAAGACCAAAAAGATTCAGGAAATTGATAAATAGTAACTGGAAGATGAATTAAAAAAATATTTGCCATGGAATGTCATGACAGAGATAAGATATAGCAATTATTTTCTTGAGCCCCTTCTCCCTACCCCACCCAGAACCTTAGCATTGGTGTCTTGCTCTTAAAAGAAACAAGTAGAAATTAACTTGTATTACACAGATAAACAGCAGTTCAATTTGTAGAGTAAATATTTATTGGGATCACAGAGCTAGCCTTTTTTTCTAACAAATATCTTTCTCAATTGTTGAACAGAAGCAGCCAAAATTAGCACATAAGGAAAAGTGGACACATTTTGGAAGGTTTGCTTTCTCTTTAGGAGAGTGAATGTGATCATAAAGTATTTTATATGCATATATATTTAAAGATATTTCTTAATCTCAACACAAAATTGAATCTTGATAAAATTTAGGGGCAAATTTCAGAATTCACAGCATTTGGTTTCACTTTCTGGAGAAAAAAAAAGTCTAGGTTAGACTATGTTAACTTTTAAATAAGAAATAAAAGTGAAAAACTTGTGTGTTGGAAACTACTTGATGCTTTGTTGTAAAATTTTGAGGTAGATTCATTGTTATGAGGTTTAATAATGCTCAAAACATGACATGGGACTGGAAATGGGAATATATCTAAATCAAAGGCTGTATAATCTGATTACCTGAAAGCTTCAGGAAATTTGTGTGTGTGTGCTTGTCAGTTACTACCTCCAGCTGCGGTTTGTGAGAAAGACTGAAACAATTGCCAGAGAAAGAATGTCAAATAGTAAAAGGTTGTCTGGTAATTAGTGAAGCAATGAAACCCTCCAGTGTGTTCCATGGCAGAGTAGCCCTAACTGCTTGTCCCTACTTATCTGAGTTATATGGATTAGTCCATAAGCAGCACTTAGATTAGTTCACAGCACACTTGCAACTCCTACTTGCTTCTGCCTTGATCTTTCCTGGCTTTCCTCATCTATGTTCAGAACCCTGAAATGAAATCAACCATGTATAAGTGAGCTACTCTGTGAGACCATAAAATCTGGGAAATCAGGAACACAGTATTGCCAGAACCTGGTCAATATAATATAGTAAGACATTCCAAACTTCAAAGTTACTTTGGACCAAAGGCTAGTTGGCATTATAGTGTGACCAATTTATTAGATATGTTGACTTATTCTATATTATGATAAAAGCACACTTGAGGGGAGTTTAGTTTGATAATTTTTTATAATAATTTACTCTTTATTCCTTGTTTATTCAGCAAATACCTACTCAGCAAACATTACTACTACATGCCCAGTACTGTTCTTAAGTCTGGGGATACAGAAATGAACAAAACTGATGCTGCACCTGTTCTAATCAATCCTACATTCTAAAAGGAGATAGAAAATACAGATAAGCATATATATGTTCATTGGTGACATGTACTATAAAGATAAGCTACACAGGAAATGTAGGAAGGAGAGATGCAACTATAGTGACCAAGGAACTTTGAATTAAGAACTGACTGAAATGAGAAATGGACCCATGGAAAGATGGGGGATGATGATTTCAGTCAGAAGCATGAACAAAGGCCAAGTTGCAAAGGCCAGAACATACTTGGTGCATTTAAGCTAGATTATGATAGGGTTGAAAATACAATGAGCAAGGGGAGAGAAGTTTGAGGAAATATTTGCCTATAGTCTCTCTCATAGATTGTAAAAATGAATCTTAGTTTCTCTGGAGGGTTTAAACATAAGTCTGAATTGATTTCTAAAAATCCTTTACATATACATGTATACTTTGCACACACACATACACACACATTATTGTGGAGTGTGTAGGGTGTAGGAAATACATTTTCTGAAAGTCAATTAAAGAATGCATTTTTGGGCCCTTCCTAGTGGCACAGAGGGTTAAAGTGCATCACTAAAAACCTAAAGCCACTTCAGCATGAGTTCCATCCCTGCCAGAAGGTGATCCTCAAGGCAAGGCAGACCTTTCCTGACCCACCCGCTGCTCCCCTCAGCAGTGTACTTCATAGATCTGCCTGTTCTGCTCACCACTCTGTCTCTGGTGAAGCCTCTCACACCGCTCCTGAGCTTCTGGCCTGTACTCCAGTTCTGTATGCACAAATAAATAAATCTTAAAAAAAAAAAAAGAATAGAGATCGGACTGAGTTAGAAAAACTGCTCTCTACTTTCTGCCGTCACTTAGACCAATTTCATTTAGATATTTAGTATCACTGACTATTTTTATGAAGCTAATATCTGTTTATTGATTTATAATTGAGTTCTGATAGTCTGGAATACTGACATTTTCTTAAGAAAAGCTATTTGGCAGTTAGATTATCAATAGAAAATTGCCTGATAAGCATGAAATTGGATAAAAGACATACATGCTTCTGTTGAATGGTGCCATTAAGCTATTCATCAATTTAAGATTTCTCTTAACTAAATAACTTTCATGATTGACAAAGAAACTGAGGCTTGAATAAAGCTCTATAGTGGTCAAGGAGGAAATACTCAGTTCTTAATTTTTTAATTCACAGTGATACTTTTTTCTCTTGTGCCTCAACTTCCTGTGATTCTGTATCACAGAATTTCTTTAAGTATGTGTCCTGTAGTATTCTGTAATTGCTTTAAAAGGGGAAAGTCAAATTATTCAATAAATCTTGTCTATTACTACTAGCCATACTATTAGAATTAGAAGAATTTATCTTCAGCTTTATGATTTGTGGGTGTACTGTACATAGTTGTCTATTCTCTTTGGGTTTTGTGGGTAAGATATTGGGGCCTACCATTTGCAAAAATCCAAAGAAGTAGCTGTTTTCTATTTTGGGGGAATAAGGAGATGGATCTATTGTTTGGCTTGTTTGCCAGTTGCTATCTGTTGACAGTGCATAATTTGATATATATATATATATATATATATATGTATATACACACACATATATACATACATACATACGTATACTTTAATCTCTTTGGAGCATATACTTGGAAGTGGCATTGCTGGAGCATATTATAATTCAATATTTAATTTTCTTGAGTAAAAGTTTTACTGTTTTCATAGGCAAGTAGACCATTTGCTATATATGAAGGTGCTAATTTCTTCACATCCTTGCCAATAATATTTTTACTTTATTTTATTTTTTAAGGCAGTCATTCTAGTACTATAAGGTACTATTTATTATGGCTTCTATTTGCAATTTCCCTAATGATTACTGATTTTTAGCATCTTTTTATGTGCTTATTGGCTAGTACATGAAGGAAACGTTCTTTCAAGTCTTTGATCACTTTTTAACCAGGTTATTTGGGGGTATTTTTGGTTATATATTGTAGGAGTTCTTCATATATTCTGGGTATCAATTTCCTTTTCCTTTTCTCAATGATTGGTGCTTTGTGCAAATACCCTCCTTGGTATTTCTAAATAGAGTGAAAGTGATTATAAAATGAGGTGTTAAGAGTAAACTATTCCCCACAGAAATCAAACAGGTGCTACTAAGCTTGGGAGGCTTCTACCTCTAGGGTGTCCAGGAAGAAGAAATTTCTTGATCCATTATGGAGCTAGTGTACATTTCACAGACAAAAACCAACAAGTCTCCTACTGGCCAACTTGACATGCTGAGGTGGGTTAGGCAGGCACCAAGTTTAAGAATTTTTGTCATGACAGTTGAAGACTTAATTTCTCTGACATGTTGTAATCTCACAGTAGCTAAAGAAGAGTTTTAAGAGAAGGTTTTTAGCAAGAGGCATCTATGGAGAATATCCAGGACTTTTGTGACTGGCCTATTAGATTAGATAATTGTTACTTTATTTTTTAGTAACTGCTAGCTAATGCTAGCTAAACCAAATTCTAATTTATTTACTTGCATACTTGGTTGGGAGCACTTCTGATTAAGTGTTTGAATAAGAGTAAGAACCGGGCCCTCCCTGGTGGCGCAGTGGGTTAAAGCACAGCACTGAGAATCTAAAGCCGCTTCCTCATGAGTTCGATTCCCACCTGCCCCAGAGGTGACCACATGGCGCGGCAGACCTCTCCTGACCCGCCCGTTGCTCCCCTCAGCAGTGTATTTCGTTGATCTGCCTGTTCTACACTCCACTCTGTCTCTGGTGAATTCTCTCACCCTCCACATCTCTAGCCTGTATCCCAGTTCTATATGCACAAATAAAATAAAAAAATTAAAAAAAAAAAGAGTAAGAACCTAGGAATACTGTGGGAATGCGATAGTACAAGGGCTTCTAGAGCATTAATGTAAGTAGGAGGAAATAGGTGAGCTAAATCTCTCTGAATAGGAGGAGCTTTACTTCCAACACACAATGGGTAGATTCAAACTCAAACTTGGAATAATCCCTTTTTAGGATGCCCTGATGTAGGCATGAAGTGGAGAGAAATCTGCTTCCTGCCATCAATGATTATAGTAACTCCCAAGATGGTTTTTCATTTTGGGCTTTGAGATACTTATGCAAATGCTGTCCTGGCACACAGGTAATTACTGTGCTTGATACTAAGAAAGTGCTTGATACTAAGAAAGCTGCCTTGTCACCATTTAATTCCTTCAGTGTTAAAGATGAGTTATCTTTCTTCCTTGGAATTAAAATGCCCTCAGCTAGCAGTGATAACATATTGGGGTCAGAATAACATGCTGAATGATTAAGAGAGATCTCTGGGTTTTGGCTACCTTCTACTCACTATCAGGACACATCCCTTGCTTCACCAGCTGAGTTTGCCCTTCCGTAAGCCCACATGCATCTGGCAGCACTACCCATTGTTCTGCCATAACCTTACTACTCTGTATACTATCTGTTCCTGTTTTTGTCTGTCTCACAAGTTTACCTGTTAGGGAGTGTCCAATGGTCAGAGCAGTACTTTCTTCCTAGAGCACATTCTTGCAGCATGGTTGACAGTTAAGAATGAAAGAAGTAAAAAGAAAATAAGACTAAGACAGAGAGGCAACTAATGGTGTAGCCCCCACTTGTGTACCCTTAAGTTCCATCTCCCTTAAGTTAAGATCCTGGTTATATCACCCCCATTCCCCCATCTCCTGCTCATCTCCTCTGAAGTCAACCCGGAGCCCCACACTTATGGGAAATTTTGCTTCAGGTAAATCTCATGTTTGAATGTGTGTTTTTGGATATTCTCTCTTCAGAGGAGAGATCAGTGTGGGGGTCCTTTTGAAGTAGGATCTAGGCTGTGGGAGTAGCTTCAGATACTGGAATTAGATTATGTTATCATATTAGAAATAAATGTGAAGATGGCAATGTTAATTTTTGCTGAACTACTTCAAACAAAAGAATAGTGTACAAAACTACTTGTTTCATCTTGCAAGCATTCCTTCCTTTATGCATATCAAATGTTAAATCCATGTTTTTAAAGACATGATGGTGTCAGTACAATGCCACTATTTTTGATGTGCAATAACAGTTTGATACACAGTGGCCTTCTATTAGAAATCACTGTTGTCCATTTTTACTCTGATTAAAGTAAAATTGTTAGTGCCTATAAAAATGGTAACTGAATGCCTCTAGTCAAAGTCCCTGTAGTTAAGCTTCCATATTCATTTGTAAGTGGCAGATATGTTAATAGCTTTTATTGGGTAAATGATCTTAATCTGGTGGGAATGACAAAGATTTCAATTCATTTTACTAATGTAGGCTTTTAAAATTATCATTGTTCATACAAAGATTCCAATAAGGTCTGGGCTACAGAGTGGACTGCATTATTCCTCGGTGGTAGCATAAAGTTATCATCAAAGCAGTCAGCCTGTGATGCTGTAACAGGGTGTTCCCCAGGAGGAGGGAAGGTGCCAGGTTTGCTGCCCCACCCAAAGGAGGGTAGAGTTGAGCAAGGAAGAAAGAAAACTAGAGAGGAGATGGGAGAAGGGAGGGAGCAGGATGGAGAGCACAAGAGACTGAAGAAGGCATATGAAGCAGAGAAACATGTGAAAAAACTGCTCTTGCTTCTTGGTCCTGGACTAGCTGAAACAGTTGCAGGTGAGATAGCTGTGGGGAGGTTAACAATGCAGCTTTTATCTTGATTTTTATTTTGCTCTTTTTCTCCCAGACTTGTCTGTTTCTGACCCTTTTGTATGGGTCCCATCAGAAGGTGCTTTATACTTGTGGCTGGCTTTCAGGCCTTGCTCTGGGCCAATCCTGTTTGGATGGACTTTTACCCACCAGAGGATAGGTAACTTTGTGTGCTTGATTGGAAACTATATTCTTTGACTTTTCTGTATTGCACACTAATTGTATTAAAGTTCCTTTACATTAAAGGTTTATATGTTTTGTCTTGATGCAGTGGATGGCAGAACCTATTTAGAACAGGCAGATATGGGAGTTTGGGGTGCCCTGCTCCTTGCTTCAGGGGCTCTAATTGTACCACTGGTTCATGTGGGCTAGATAGGAAGTTGGCACATAGTCTGCCACAAAATAATGAGGCACATGCAGTGTCATATATGCAGCACAGCAGTTGGAACTGAGAAGTTATGTGACCAGTTATATGGAGAGTTGTGTGGCTTATAAATATATTTTTTTAAGATTTATTTATTTATGCATACAGAACTGGGGTACAGGCCAGAGGCACGGGGGGGTGGGGTGAAAGTATTCACCAGAGACAGAGTGGGGAGTAGAACAGGCAGATGTACTGAAATACATTGCTGAGGGAAACAGTGGGTGGATCAGGAGAGGTCTGCCATACCATGTGGGTCACCTCCCTGGCTGGGGATCGAAATCATGCTGTAGTGGCTGTATAACTTCAGTGTTGTGCTTTAACCCACTGCACCACTAAGGAGGGGCCCTGTGGCTTATATTTTTAATTGAAAAAGTTTAACCTCTTCATTGCTTTTCTACCATCAAAGATCCCAGATAAAGTGCTTTTCCTTTTACATCCTGTCTGTAATTCACCACATAATCTGAGGGAAAAATGTAATTGCTTTTAAAAAATACCCTACTATATTAGTGGTTAATAGGAAGAGACCAGCTAAAGAAAAGAAAAAAAAGACATTAGATTGTAGATTTTAGATGACAATATATATAAACAGTTATTTCCAGTGTTCAGGAGTAGTACTCAAAATTGCTATGCCTTTGCATGCCTATTTTCTGTCATGGACCATCTATCTCACCTTTTCATTCAACCTTGAGCAAACTCAGCTGTGTCCAGTTGAATGCTATGTTTTGTATTTTTTTAACCTCAAAATTTGCAATTTGCTGTACTTTTGCTGAAACATTCTCTGTATCCTCAACCTTGACTTATCCATCTCCTGCTCACCTCAGGAGACTTTTAATAAGAATTAGTTTCCATGATAATCTCCTTGACATTCTCATGAGGTTTAAGTACCCTGCCCTCCCCTGTGCTCTGATACATTGGCCATTTCTGTGCCATACAGATCTGCAGATTTGCTGTTCACTCCAGTGCAGCTGCTATTTGCATTTGTATGGCACTTAATCCTCAGCATTCCCTTTGAATGAATTTACTTCACTCAACCTTAATTTACACCTATACAATAGTACACAGGCTCTATATTTAGGAGCATTAGTGAGAAATGGAAGCTCAGACAGATTAGGCCTCTTGCTCAAGGTACACATCAAACAGGTGGCATGTGATAGTCCAAAAGTCCAAAAGTGTACCTAAAATGAAAATATTTTGCAAAGTACCTTAGAATGTGTGCTCATGGCTTCCAGAAGTGGCATTGGGGATGGTGGGAGGGTGATAAACTTTGAAGAGGAGAGACATCGGGGAGGATGCCCAAGCTTCTGAGACAGTTAAGCTAATACAGATTGGCAATTTCATATAAAATCCATTAATGAGGAATAATAAGCCTGGATTTATGCATGCTGAGTCTGAAATGCCTGCTGGTCATCTAAGTACAAATATACATAGGTTGTATGATGAAAAGGTTCAGAGAGAGGTCAAGATTAAGACTCTCACATTTTCATGGCTATTTTCCCACAATGCAAATGAGTTGATTGTTGATGTTATATTCCACTTCAGCTTCTCCACAGTACATGCTGGCAATGCATGTATCATAAATTACAAGGTGGTATTACTCTGTGTACTCAAACACAGGTAAAAGGACTCTACTCTGCTGTTTATTACTGTATGTAGAGTTGACCCTTGAACATTGAGAGATGCTGATCCAGGCACAGTCAAAAATCCATATATAATATTTAACTTCCAAAACTTAACTGTAGTCTTCCCTTGGGGGATGGCTTCAGGACACTGCCCTCCTACTCTGTAAGGAAAATTATTAAAATCATGTATTTTTCACATTCTATACAACAGAGAATCCATACCTGGAAATGTTGTTTTGCACCATACTTCTAGCAAACAACAATGGGTATTGCATTTGTGCGGCTATGGGCATTTAACAGTGTAAAGGGTTGGCTAAGCAGAATGTCTAGGCTAACTGGAAATGAACCTACCTGCCTTGAGATGGTTGGTTCCATACACCCTCTTAGCCCAGGACAGCCTAATTGGCAGGACCTCCAGTACCTTGCATTCTACCCTCCATATCCAAGTTTCATCCAACTGTTACACAGAACTTCAGACACACAAAAAATTTACTTATAGGTGCACTTTAAATAGGTGCACTTTATAGGTGCAGTTTAAATTTATTGGCATTTTTTTTAAAGATTTATTTATTTATTCGTACAGAACTGGGATACAGGCCAGAGATGCAGAGGGTGAGAGGATTCACCAGAGACAGTGGGGAGCAGAACAGGCAGATCGACGAAGTACACTGCTGAGGGGAGCAGCGAGCGGGTTAGGAGAGGTCCGCCTCGCCATGTGGATCTCCTCCAGGGCAGGCGGGGATCGAACTCATGCAGAAGTGGCTTAAGCTTCTTTGTGCTGTGCTTTAACCCGCTGCGCCACCAGGGAGGGCCTATTGGTATTTTTTTTAAGGGTTATGTTTAAGTGTGGTTCTGAATTATTTAAGAAAAATATGATTAGCTATTATCTAGATTTACTGTGGTGATCATTTCATAATATATACAGATGTAGAATTATTATGTAGTACACCTGAATGATGTATATAAACTTTATCTCAATTAAAAAGAATGTTTTAATATATAATGATGTATATAAACTTTATCTCAATTAAAAAGAATGTTCTGAATAGTTTGGGCCAATATATTAACATTTGTACTTCAGTTCCTCCTTAGAAAAAGAGCAAGATAAACAGTTGGGGCAAGTGGATATATTCATAAAAGTAATGTGTTCACCTACAGAATTTGGAAAATATGTGAGTCTTAAAAAACATTTTGTAACTATACTATCGGGTAGTATTTTGGCATTTTTTTTTTTACTTTATAAATATTCTTTAAAGGAATAATACTGGGATTGTTGTATTATAGCCTACTTTTTCTCGTTTTCCTTCATATGTATTTTTTAAAATAATATAATAGTTTATTTTTATATCATTTTGTGCATTTTTCCATCTCAGTTGTAATCCCTGTGGGCTTCCCATCACCAAATCACCCATGTGCCATCACCATAGTCCAGTGCATTTCCTTCCCCACTGTATTTGATACCATTCCCCATTCCACCCCTGTAAAATGTCTCTGGAATCTAGTTGTTCATTATTATTATTATTTTCTCCCCTGGTCCTTTATATTCCTGCTATGAGGGAAACCATCCGGTATTTTTCCTTTTCTTTCTTGCTTATTTCACTAAGCATGATCTTTTCCAGCACCATTTCTTAAAAAGAGACTTTCCTTTCTCCATTGTATATTCTTGGATATAACGTTCTGGTATAGTTTGAAACCTAGGCATATGATACCTCTCTTCTTTTTTTTTTTTTTTTTGCCTAGGTTGTTCTTTTCTTCAGTGTCTTTGTGTTTCATGTAAATTTTAATAATGTTGCTCTATTCCTTTGAAAATGCCACTGAAACTTTGATAGGGATTGCTTTGAATTTGTAAGTCACTTTGGGTAAACTGGACATTTTAACTACTAATTCTAGGTTGATATAACAAGTCCATCTTTCCATTTCTTTCTTTTTCTTTTAACAATATTTTATAGTTTTCATTGAATAAGTTATTTCCTTTTCTAGGTTTATTTCTAGGTAGCTAATACTTTTGATGCTATTGTAAATGGGATTGTTCTTTCTATTCTTATTCATTATTTGCATGTGAGAATTCAATAGACATTCATTTTGATTTTGAAGTTTTCCAATTCATTATACTGAATTACTCTTTCAAAAATTATTTTAGTGGCGTCTGTATGGTTTTCTATGTATATTATCATGGAATATGCAAAAGTTGATATTTTTACCTCTCTTCCAGGTTGGACATTTTTTTTATATCTTTCTCTTGCCTATTAATTTTTATTTTTAATTTATTATAATTATTATTTTTCCTTGATCACTTGGTTCCAATAAGTGAACTCATCAGATCTTTTTCTTTCAGGCTTACTTCACAGAACATAATCCCTTCCAGCTCCATCCATGTTGCTGCAAAAGGCATGAGTTTATCTTTTTCAATTGCTGAGTAATATTCCATTATGTATAATACTACTTCTTCTTGATCTAGCATCTAATTTTGGTCATTTGGGTTGATTCCAAGTCTTACCTACAATAAACATAGGAGTACATGTATTCTTTTGAATTAATGTTTTTGTGTCATTTGCATAGATCTCTAGGAGTGGAATTGCTGTACCATATGGTAGCTCCATTTTTAATAGACTGAGGAACCTCCATATGGCTTTCCATAGTGCTTGTATGAGTTTGCACTCCCACCAGCAAGAGAAAAGAATTTCTTTTTCTCCACATCCTCACCAACATTTGTTGTTGCTAGTTTTTTTTTTTGGTATGTTCCATTCTCACTGGTGTAAAGTGGTATGCCATTATGCTTTTGATTTGCATTTCCCTGGTTACAAGTGATGCTGAATATTTTTTCATATGTCTGTTGGTCATTTGCATTTCCTCTTTGGAGATGTATCTTTTTAGCTATTCTGCCTTTTTTTTTTTTTGACTATTTACTTTGTTTTGTTGAGTCATGTCAGCTTTTTGTAGATAGAGCTTTCTGATCAGTATCAGTCGTATGGAGTGCAAGGTATTCTCCCAATCAGTAGGGTGTCTCTTTGGTTTGGTTAATGTCTCTTTTGCTCTACAGAAACTTTTCAGTTTGATGGAATCCCAACTGTTTATCTTTTCCTTTACTTTCTTTGCTTTGAGTGATGAGTCTTTAAAGATTTATTGAAATATACATCATGTAGTATTTTACCTATATTTTCTTCTATATATTTTATGGTTTCAGTTCTTATATCCAATTCTTTAATCCATTTTGAGTTGGTTTTGTGTATGATATGTGTCTATCTTCATTCATTTGCATGTAGCAGTCCCATTTTCCCAGCAGCATTTATCAAACAAACTCTCCTTGTTCCATTGTATATTCTTTGCTCCTTTGTCAAAGATTAGTTGTCCATGAATATATGGGTTTATTTCTGGGTTTCCCATTCAATTCCATTGGCCTGTATGTCTGTTTTTGTCCCAATACCATACAGTATTAATTATTATGGCTGTTAGTATAGTTTGAAGTCTGGGAGTGTGATACTTCCATTCCCCTTCTTTTTAGTCAGGAGAGCTTTGGCTATTAGAGGCTTTTTGTAGTTTCATATGACTTTCACTGTTCTATTTCTTTGAAGAATGTCACTGAAGTTTTCATTGGAATAGCATTGAATCTGTAAATTGCTTTTGGTAATTTTGATGGCCATTTTGATCATGTTAATTCTTCTAATCCATGAGCAGGGGATATCTTTTCATTTTTTGTGTATTTTCTATTTATTTTAACAATGTTTTTTAATTTTCTTCATATAGGTCATTCACCTCTTTTGTTAGGTTTATTCACAAGTATTTGACTTTTTTTAGTTTTGTGTTTTGTGTGTTGTCCTTGTTCATTATTGGTATTAGTGTAATTTGGCATCATAAAATATATTTGGTAGTATTCCTTTTGAAAAGTTGGTGTAGGATATAAGGAATGGTTTTTTTGATTTCTTCATCTTCAGATTGTTTGCATATAGGAAAGCTACCATTTTTTGTTTGTTGATTTTGTTTCCTGGTACTTTACTAAACTGGATGATTATTTTAATTAGTTTTTCTGTGGATATTTTGGGGTTCTCTACATATATTGTTAATATCACCTGTAAATAGTGATGGTTTTACTTCTTCTTTCTTATTTATATTCCATGTGTATCTGTCTCTTTTCTTGTTGCTCTGGCTCTGACTTCCAATATGAAATATGAAAAGCAGCAGTGAGAGTGGACACTTTTGCCTTGTTCCAGATCTTAAAGGGTGGATTTTCAGCTTTTCACCATTGAGAATAATATTGGCTATGAATATGGTCTTAAGGTATATTCCTTCTATCCCAAGAATTTCAAGTGCCTTCATCATAAATGGATGTTGGGTTTTGCCAAATGCTTTCTTAGCATCTATTAATATGATTATGTATTTTATTTTTTTGTTTTCTCGATGTGTTGGATTACATTAATTGATTTTCAGATGTTGAACCATCCTATGTACCTGGAGTAAATCCTACTTGGTCATCATGAATTATTTTTTGATGTATTGTTGAATTCTTTTGAATAGGATTTCTGTACCAGTGTTCATTAGAGAGACTGTCCTGTAGTTTTGTGTTTTGTGTGTTGTCCTTGTTCAGTTTGGTATTAATGTAATTTGGCATCATAAAATATATTTGGTAGTATTCCTTCCTTCTCAATTTTTGGAACAGTTTGTGTAGGATAGGCACTAACTAGATATTTTTTGAATGTTTGGTAGAATTTATTTGTGAAGCCATCTTATTCTGAGCTTTTGTTTTGGAGGAGGATTTTGATTTCTGTTTCAATTTCACTGCTTTGTAATTGGTCTGGTTAAGTGTTCTATTTCTTTTACCTAGCTTTGGATGATTGTAAAGTTTAAGGATTTGTTCATCTTTCTAGGTATTTAAACTTGTTTATACTTAACTGAAGAACTAGCTTTTTGTTTGAACTTTTGTTATCTATTTCTGCTCTAAATTTTATTATTTCCTTCCTTTAACTGACTTTTGGGTTGTTGTTGTTTTCTTCTTTTTCTAGTTCCTCAAATTGAGAGAGTATGTCATTTTTTTGGGCTCTTTGTTATTTCCTAACATGCACCTCTGTTGCTGTATACTTTTCTCTTAGTACTGCTCATGCTGTGCCCCATACATTCTAGAAAGTTGTGTCCTCATTATCATCTGGTATTTTTTTTAAATTTCTTCTTTGATTTTCTCATTGATTCAATGGCCATTCAGTAATGTGTTGTTCTACTTCTTTGCAGATTCCTCTGCTTCCTTTTTGTTTTTTCTGGTTTAGTTTCTGCATGATCAGAGAAAATACTTGATATGATTTCAGTCATCATGTTCTTACTGTTGTCTTTTAGCCCATTATATGGTCAGTACTGCAGAATGTCCAATGTGCACTTGAAAAACATTTATTATGCTGCTATTTTGGTGGACAGTGACCTATATGTGTCTATTAGACACATGTGGTCTAAAGTGTTTGGGTCTTTTTTTTTTTGTCTCACTGATCTGTCTATTTGTGTGAGTAGGGTGTTGAAATTTCCTATCATATATGTGTTTTCTCCAGTGTCTGTTTCCACAGTTGATTGAGATAATAATTGCTTAATGTATCTTGGCTTTGACCTTTGTTTGGTGATTTTTATATTGATACATGTGTTTCTGCCTGATGTGTTTTCCCTTAATCGTCATATGGTGTTCTTTCCTGCCTCTTGTTATCTCTTACCTGTAAACCTATCTTATCTGATATAAGTGACATAAGGATAGCATTTTCTTGTCTTCCTTTGTGTCCCATTTGCTTATAGAATTGTTTCCCAACCTTTACTTCCAATCTGTTCATCCTTAGAACTTTCATGAGTTTTGTAAAGACAGCAGAAAGTTGGATACTTTTATTTTGACTGGTGAGTTTAGAGTAACTATTGATATATGAATGCCTGTTATCATTTTGTCCATAATTTTGTGTCCTATTTATTTCCTTGTTCAGGTCTTTGTGTCCATTTATTTCCTTGTTTTAGACACTAAAGCTCTGTTTAATATTTCTTAGATGGGGGGAGAGTGTTTGTTGAGATAGACACTATCCCTCCATCATATCCAAAGGAGAGCTTTGGAGGTTAGGGTATTTTTGGCTGCCATATTTTTTTAATGTGTCACTCCATTCTTTCTTCTGAGGAGTCTGATTTTAACCTAATTGGGTTTCCTCTTTTTTTAAGGTCAGGAAATTTTCTTCCATTATTTCTTTAAATAAATTTTCAAAAATTACCTCTTATCTTCCCCTTATGGAATACCTGTTTATTATATTTCCTTTCCTCTTGGAGTCTTGTAATTCTTAAAGTGTTTATTTTTCTTTCTTTCTGTTTCTTTTCTTTCTTTTTTAATTGTATCACTTTTTTGGGAAAAAGGGTTTATGAATGTACCCACCCTTGATATTACTGTGGTTCTTTGATGGTTCCGTTTATTATTATTAATGAGAATATGCCTAGTTTTTTGATGGGTTTTTATAAAAATTTATTTACTTATATATACAGAACTGGGGTACAGACTAGAGGTGCAGGAGTGGTGAGAGGATTCACTAGAGACAGAGAGGGGAGCAGAACAGGCAGATCTGAAAAGTACACTGCTGAGGGAGTAGCCGGTAAAACAGGAGAGGTCTGCTGTGTCATGTGGCAGATCAAACTTGCAATGAGGAGGCTGTAGCTAGCTTTTAGTGCTGAGTCCTAATCCGTTGTGCCACTAGAGAGGACCAGTTTGATTTTTTTTACCATGACAATTTGCATATTGTTATTTGTATTTCTTAATCCGTCTTAATCATAAAAATGCCTTTATTTGGTCCAGCTGCCTGCTTGTCACAAGTCTACTATCTCTGGTCTTTTCTAAAATTCTTATTAACATTTGGTCTCTATATAAACACATTATGTACTAAATTGTGTCTTTGTCCTGATTTTTTATGCTTGAGATTTTCCTGCTCTACAAGTTTGCTAGTACTTCAGTAACTGGGAGTGGCCAGTTGCTTATGTACATTCCTGCTTTCTCTCTGTGATGCCTAACACAATATGGGAAATCAAAGACCCAGTTGAGAAAGATCTTGAGTGTTGAAAGCATGAGTCAGAGTACTGACTCTCAACTATACATAAGGTTATTAAAAGCTCACTGCTCATCTACATTGCTTTTCCTTCAGGCACTTTTTAGAATATCATGAACTAGCGAGAAACTTTTCATCCTTACATAATATTTTGTAGCTGATAATGGAATTTTGCCAGAAGGAACAAAGTAGAAATATTCATGGCATTTCTCTATTGTTACTGGGAATTGCACTGATTCAGTAATTGGTAGTGAGTCAATTTCCTGCTCATTTCCTGCAGTTTTCCTCTTGCCACTCCAAAAGTTTTTCCAATATCACTCAACCTCTCAGGTACAGCTCGGATAAATATAATAAGTTGTTTCTTTTCTATTATCATGTGACTAATAGTTCTAGTTCAAACTGATGAAAGTATTGCTTAATAGTAACTTCTTTTTACTATTTCTTGTCCTATTTCTGTAGTTACTATTGCTGATATCCCCAAGAATCAACATTCACCTTGTTAATATTTTACAATTTTGTGATTCTGTGCTTCCTGTTCACTTGATAATGGTTTTATTAGCTTGTAATTAAAAATTCCATTGAATAACAAAAGAATTAATGCAATTTATTGAAAGAAGAATCTCGTAAATTCTCAATAAACTGATTATATTTTGTTACTGGTACTGCAAGAATTCTAAAAAAAAATTTAAGATTTATTTATTCATACAGAACTGGGGGTCAGGTCAGAGGTGCAGGGGCAGTGAGAGGATTCTCCAGAGACAGAGTGGGGAGCAAAAACAGGCAGATGGAGAGCAGTGGGCAGGTCAGGAGAGGTCTGCTGCGCCATGTGAATCACCTCCAGGGCTGGCAGAGATCGAACTCTTGCTGAGGTGGCTTTTGCTTCTTAGTGCTTTAACCCACTGCACCACCAGGGAGGGCCCTGAATGCTAAAGGTTTTATCCCTATGTCTAGATTAGTTGTTTGAAAAGGGAACATATTCTAACATTGACAAATATATCCTGGCAATTAGAAATTAACACAAAAAAATGATGATACTTTGTTGTAAAAAGGGTTTCTTTACACTTGGTTATTCTCAAATGAGTGTGGTGGCTCCTTATTTTAAATTGAAAAAGAAAATTAAATTGCCAGTTTACTTTTTTATGTAATGGGAAAAAATTAAGAGCATGTCTATAAACCTGATTACAATTGTTGGCTTTTCTTAGATTAAAAAAAAACCCACAGTATTTATATAGATGATCAATGATATTTAAACATTACCACATATTAAAAATATGTGGTCATATTTTATTAAAATGAAATGATAATGCTGGCTCATATTGAGGTGCTTACTATATGCCTGACATGCTGAAGAACATGACACAGAGATTAAATAACTTGCTGAATGTCATAGAGTAAGTGGCCTTTGATCATTAAACCTAGAACTATTTCCCACCAGTGAAACTGAGAAAAATCAATAGAAAGATCAAATGTAAAGTAGCTACATTGGCAAAGATCCTATTGCATTTAATGTAACAATTTGTTACAAAGATCAGTAATCTTTGATTATGCAAACATTATTATTCACCTGAGTTTCTGTTGAGATAACCAAACATTACCTTTTACCAGGAATTCCAGTGTAAAATCTGAGTTTGTCTTGAGTAAGGTAGTTTGGTCACCTTATCTCTCATGTTGATAGAAATTTTTGTTTCTAATTTCACAGTAAGGCATTCTTTAAAAGAAAGGTAACTGATCATAAGAAACCATCTTTTTTTTTTTTTTTTTTTCCTAATGTAGCTCTCTTGTCTATAAGTTTTATCTGCCTTCCACTTAAGATTTGAGTCTGGAGACACCACTGTGCGGAGTACTCACCTGATAATAATTTGTGAATACTGTTCTGGGTAGTTGGTAGAAGAGATGACAATTAGCCATTGTTCGTGGCAGTCAAGGAAAAACAAAATATTTCTTATGCAGCCAAGTCAGCAGCATTACATCCTTGTGAGTCAGTGCTGGGAAATGTAAACAAAGATCTTTTAGATAAAGATATTTCCTTTCATTATCTTAAAATAAACATACTTGATCATTTAAGGGTCTAAGTAGTACTACTGCAATCACTAACTTTCTTAACTAATTTAATTTAAAAAATGTTAATGAAGCAAATATTTTTATCTTAGCCTTAATAAATTATTAATTTTCCTCAAGAGATTTAATTAAGCTCGTGTATGCCATGTTTTCATTTGTATATACTTTTTTGTTTTTGCAGAGAAATTTAAGACAAATCATTTTTATCAAAACTTTGACCCTGTAATTTGAGAAACAAGACACCCTGAGCTAGCAAAAAGCACATTTTGGAGTAAGTGGTATGTCTCAGAAATCATGGCATTTGGCATTTGGTGTGTAATTTTCATTTCTCAACTTTCTAAGCAAAGATTTTGTTACAATGTTCTTTGTTTTATTTAGTAAGCATGATATCACATCAAAATGATATCACATCAAAAAAAAAAAACTTAAAACTTTTTTTTTAACCACTATGTAAAATAAAAGGATTCAAGAAGAGATCTGCAAGACTGATATATTAGGAGCCTGAACTTCTTGAATTTCATATGAAATCAGTCCGTGGGGACTAGACAGCGTACTTTATACATTTTTCTCTATTCTATTTGATTGTCCTTTTTTTCATAGTAATTTGAATGAATTTCATGTGAATCCTCTTACCTGCACCTGCCTGTACCCCAGTTCTTGTATGCATAAATAAATAAATCTTTAGCCAGAAAAGAGTACAAATGAATGTCAGGGAAAGCTGAGCAGAAAAAGAATGGGTGAAACCTCTAGTTAAAGGTGAGAGGGACAGAGTTCAACTAGATTCCTGAGGATCTAAGTGTATTCCATGCTAAATTAGTTACTAATATGATTCACTGTTATAGAAAAATATCATGGCATAGTTTTAGCTTAGGAGTGGTATAGAAAAATGGTGTTTTTTCAAATATAAATTTGACCACTTTTGTGTTGGATTATTTGGAGAGAGAGATATGGTAATGAGGAAAATGCTCAAGAATTATTCAGCAATCCAAATACGTTGAGTTTAGGGCTGGATTAAGATGGAAGAATTATTGAACATATATAAGAGTAACAAGACTGAGAGATTGTCAAGGAAAAGAGAAGTGAGGAGTTGCAGATATAGCTGAATCTTTATCATTTATTATACTTTTTTCATCCTATTTTATAATCACTTTTGTTTAGGAGAGACCTATCTTATTATATAACATATACAGTAGGAGTTATTTTAGTAGCTTTATTGAGATAATCATATACCATTAATTCATTCCTTTAAAGTTCATAATTCACTGGTTTTTATTTATTTGCAGGACCATGCAGGCATCACACAATCTAAATGTAGGATATCTATATACATCATGCCTGAGAGAAATCTCATTAACACCCACTGCCCCACTTCTTCATTCCTAGGCAGCTACTAATCTAGTTCTGTCACAATGGATTTGCCTCTTCTGGAAATCGTACCCTATGTGGCCTATGTAGCTGGCATCTTTCACTTAATGTAATCATTGCAAGTCCATTCATGCTGTAACCTATTTCAGTATGTAGCCAGGCTTTGATTGTGGGTACATGGGAAATGAACACGTGACAGAAGTAGCTTCGAGGTTGAATGTTACATACATGGGAAAGAGGACAATATCCTCTTTATTTCAAAAAATAATATGGAGATTATTTATTTATTTATTTATTTGTTTGTTTGTTTAATGAAAGCCTAGGGGTTTTTAGGGCTGAATAGAAGACAAGATTTTGAGTGATGTATGTCATTACATTTGGGTTGATGGTGACACACTTGTAAATTGAAGATCCCTTTGGGAAGTCAGTGTTCGACTAAAGACCTTGTGAGATTCTCTAAAGCAGATATTGAAGAAGGGAAGCAGAGGGTTGAGATACAGAAAAGGCTTGCTGTAGGAGGATAGGAAGAAGAGCTGTTTAGAGGATACACGAGAGTGCTAAACCTGTTCTGCTGAAATGGTTTAATAATGCAATCATTACTAAGTTCTCTTAATTGGCTAACTATTGGCCAAGTCTTGTCTGTGCAGGATTCTCTGACCCAATCATTGGCCAAAGCCCACATTCTAACTGGTCAGTAATTTAAGCCCTTACTTAAGCAGAATAGTAAAATAACCTGGGCCTAGTGCGTTGGCTTAAGCTTTGCCTGATATCATAGAGTTAAGATATTTGTCAGTACGTCATATTTAGCTCCGTTACTGGGATATTGAAAGCCACTGCATATATAACAAGGTGTGCAAAAAGCTTTTGTAAGTGCTCAGATGCCTTTAATTGTCAGGGAGCAGTGCCATCACACCTGCCACCATCCCTCCAAAAGTTCTGTTATATGTAAGATACTGGGAAGTTCCCATGAATTGACTCTGTTTGTGTATATTTGGTATGTTGTTTGTGTTTGTTGTGTAACCCATTTGATAGAGATTTGATTGGCTGTTGCTGGGTAAACAACAGTCCTACTTTTGATATTAAACTTCTAGTGTGAATATTTCTCTAGTGTAGATTTTTTTTCCAGGAAAGTTATATGTGGGGGTGGGGTGGGGGGGTGGATGGCAGTGGTAGTGTGTGTGTGTAGAAGGGAAACCAGGAAAACAAAAGCAAGTAAAAAGAAATGTAGATAGAAAATGAAGATGGTAATCACCTGGCAGGGGCCAAAATGTATAAACAATTTCCAAATTTCCAGGAGGAGTGAAGCAAAAGGGAGCCATTAAAATAAAGCACACATTTTTTTTTTCTTGGAGTTTGGTATGGGATCTCTGGTTTTAATAAAAGTTGAAATAAAATGCCATACTGTAAGAATCCTGTCTTTGGAAGGAGGCTTATTTTGTCCCTTTCTAAATTTATATAGCTTGTATTATGTATTGCTTATATTATATAACAACATTCTATTAAAATGTTTTTCCAGACCTCACCATCCTCATTTTGTAGCAACCTCTCTGCAATTTGTTTTCATTGTCCTGTGGATTCTGTAAACTTGATCCATTTCCTGGGCATTTGATAGCAAAGTATGATTCTACTCCTAGTATGACTGCCTCTAAATTGGCACACTCCTAGTATGACTGTCTCTATATGACATGTGGCATATAAACTAGGAAGGTTGGTCTGCAAGGAGGGAAGAATGTAGATGTGTGTATGTTCCTGCATGGTGCTTATAGCTTCTGGAGACCCCCAGGTATTTACAACAAATGGAAAGAGTAGATTCACTTTGGGAGCTTGCAGACAAATGATCACTAACCAATGTACTATGTGAAATAGTCTGAGAGTTTTTATCTGTTCTGCATACCTACTGAAAGATAAAATACAGGATGTAATTATGGGGGGAGTTACTGAACATGTGATACATTGAGATAGTTGCTGATCTCTTCCCTGGATGCAGTCCTTGAAGCTGGGTCACATTTATGAAAATCTCACAAACTTTCTCTGAATTAGAGAAGCACTTTTTTTGAAGACATCAAGTTGGAATGAAATATCAACCTCACACCTGTGAGGTTAATCCAAAATACAGGAAACAAATGTATCAAGGATGTGAAGAGAAGGGAATGCAAATTGTAGTCATGGAAAGTAGTTTGGAGATTTGTCAAGAAATTAATAGTACAAACTTTATGTGATCCAGCTACCCCACTTCTGGAATACAAAACCACTAATTTGAAGAGGTGTATGCACTCCTCTGTTTATCACATCACTGTTCACAGTAGGGAAGAGTTGGAAACAGCCTAAATGTTCATCAATAGATGACTACATAAAGGAGATATGGTGTGTACACACAATGTAATACAACTCAAGTTTAATATGAAATCCTGCCATTTGTAACAATATGTCAGATGAAAACACCATACATAAAGAAAAAATAACTAAATAAAAATGAACTTTTAGACTATAAACACTATAAGTGATTCCCAGAAATGAAGGAGGTAGGGAGGAATGTGGGAGGAATGAGGTAAGGATGAATTGGACTTTTAGTAGTCAACTTACTACATGAATTTGGCATGACTTTTCCAACAACAACTGAATAGAACTTAGGTTCAGGGCAGAAGAAGGCAAACATTTTCTTTAAAGACCCACAAAGTATTGAATATTTTAACTTTTATTGATTCATATGGTGTTTGTTGCAACTATTCTGTCATCCATAATAGAGTGAATGCAATCAGAGCAACATGGGAACACATGGGCATAGCATTGTGCCACTATAGTTAGTTATATAAAATTTTTGTGTTTTGGGCCATCTCTAGTGGCATAGCAGGTTAAAGCACTGCACTGTGAAACTACCTGCAGCCACTACCATATGGAGTTTGATCCCCAATCAGGTCAGGGAGCTGACCCACATGGCACGGCAGACTTCTTATGACCTGACCTACCCGCTGCTCCCCTCAGCAGTGTATTTCAGCACATCTGCCTGTTCTGCTCCCCATTCTGTCTCTGGTGAATCCTTTCGCGCTCTCTCTCTCTCTCTCTCTCTCTCTCTCTCTCTCTCTCTCTCACACACACACACATACACACACACCTCTAGCTGGTACCCCAGTTTTGTATGCATAAATAAAATAAATATTAATTATTATTTTTCTGTTTCATGAGATAATGTTCAGATTTTCTTGTTTTCATTTTAAAACTATGTAAATGTAGTTTTAAAAATGTGAAGATCCTTCTTAGTGTGTAGGCAATACAAAAATGTGCAGGTGAGATGTATTTGTCCACTGGGTGTGGTTTGCAGACTCTCATCCAAAGGGGTAAAAGGATCTATGAGCTTTTACAAGTGCTCATGGATGTGAGAATAGCTCTCAAGTGTGACATTTTGACATGTTCATTGAATTTGATATTATGTATATTATGTATGATTTTTTTGGTCTAGCTTTTTTCATTTAGCATATGTGTTGTATATTTAACCATATTGCATGTATCAAGATTCTTTTTTTCTTATGGCTGAGTAGTTGTAGGGAAAATGGAGTAGCTCAAGTTCTTTGTTGCCTCCCACTGTTAGCTTCTATGTCTACCACCTGAAGCCTTGCTTGCCTCCCAGGTTTCATTGCCAACACCTTATTAATTGTATAGATGCAAAAAGTGTCTGGGTGCATGAGAATGGCATATACACCTGACTTTGAGACATCTGGCAGAGAAGTCAGGGAGCATGCATTTATCTAAATACAGATACCCTAGGCAGATTCTAAGGGATCCAGTTGCTGCCTCCCTCACTGCCTGCTAGTCTGCCTGTGTGTGTGTTGATTGGATTCAGCATGTTAGAGAGATCCAAGTTTCCAAAATTCTTTTTGTCTGCCCAAAGCAACAGTGTACCCACCTGGCCTGGGGTGGTATCATAACACTAATATTCCTTTGTATGACTGTATCATGGTTTGTTTATTCATCTATTGATGGACATTTGTTTTTTTTCCCCAGTTTGTGGATATCACAAATAAATTTACTATAAGTAGTTGTGTATAGGTCTTTTTAGCAACCTGTGCTATCATTTCATTTGGGTAAACATTTAGGAGTAGAAAAGCTGGTGGACTGGGAGGTATATGTTTAATTTCTTTTTTATTTCTCAAGATGTTTTTCAAAGAGATTCTACAATTTTACATTCATACCAACAAAAGAGGCACGTCCTAATTGCCTCACATTGTCCCCAGCTGTTTTGATTTTAGGAAGCAGCTTTAGTGTTAGCTTATCAGCTCTCTTAAAAATGGAAAATCAAATCCTTGGAATCACTTCATTTTTTCCCTATAAAGCAATAATATTTAGTGCCACTTTTTATTCCTACAACATTGCTGTCAAATGAGGAATGAAAAGATGAAACATGATACCTGATCCGAGCAAGGTCAAGTTGTGTGGCTTCTAATCTGACCAGGGTTTTCTTTTTTTCATTTATGGTGCTGTGAAGTAAACCAACCTCAACAAGGCTTTTTAAAAAATTATATATATATATAATGCATATTGTATATATTATGTATGTTTGTATATATAAATATATAAATTACATATATATATATACACATTATTCTTCATTTTGTACATTTTTCATCACAGTTGTTATCCCCATGGAATTCCCAACACCACTCTTCTTCTATGTCATCACCATAGTGCCATGTGCCCTTCCCACCCATTTTGATCATTCCACTCCTAGGTATCTGCCCTAAGTATACAAAAACAATAATTCAAAAGGAAACCTGTATCCCTATGTTTATTGCTGCTGTATACAATAGGGAAGATGTTGAATCAATTCAAATGCCCAAAAGTAGATGGCTGGATCAAGAAGATGTGCTATATATACACAATGGAATATTATTCATTGTTGCAAACCCACCGAGGGGTGTGCTGACCACTATGTTCGCTCATTGCCCAAAGGTAGGGGACTCAGAGACGTGAGAAAGTAACTGAAGCAGAAGCCTAGGGTCTGAAGTCCAAACTCTATTTATTAGGACTGCCCATGGGTACATATAGGGTTTGTATGTGCAGGAAAAAACAGGAAATGTGCCCAGGAAATGTCCCTCAAGCAGCAGGTGGGGTGCATGTTTGACCAGACCTAGGGCTTCTTGTAGCTTCTGCTTGATACAAAGTAGTGGGCTGCAGCTATTTGCAGGACAGAGTGCACTGTGCTCTGCTGTCTTGTTTGTTGGCCTTACTGGGGAGTGTGCTCACCCATGCACAACATTAGGCAGGGCGGACAGGTGCACTTGAGGTCCTGCAGAGTTAGCCAATACTCAGCAATCAAAAAATCAACTCATGCCATATACAAACAGACACATACATAATATAAATATATATATTATATTGCAATAATATACATATATATTAATTGCAATAAAGAAAAAAAGAATGTCAACTAACCACTATAAACCAGAGATATTCTATGGGGGAGGAAAAGGGAACAAGATTTTTTAAAATTTCTTTTACTGGTGTATTTTGAGTACTGGAAAATAAATAAGAAAAATAATTTCTTAAACTGATTTTTAAAAAATGTATCAGGATTACAACTATTTAACTCCATATTTTTTTTATGACTGTGTTAGACTTCATTTGCATTCTCTATGCACTGGACACTGCAAAGTCATTTTGGTCTAGAGCAATAGTTCTCTTTGTAATTTTTAAAAGTCCTAATTTTCCAGAGACTTTCATGGTGTGGCACAAAACTGGTATCTACTTCTGGATATTTATCTAGATAATGCAAACACACTAATTTGAAGGGATAAAGGCACCCCCTTATTTGTTGAAGCATTATTTACACTAGCTAAGAGTTTCATCAAACTAGCTGCCTGTCAATAGATGGTTTGATAAAGAAGATGTGGTATACACACACAATGGGATACACACTCATTTGAAGCTACGTATCAGATAAAAATAAGTCAGACAGAAAAAGACAAACACCTCATGATTCCACACATATATATGTACATAAAGAAGCAAAAAAAGGACTGAACTAGACAAAACAAAAACAAACTTTTAGACTATAAGGCCAAATTAGTGGTTATCAGAGTGGAGGTAAAGGGGGTAAAGAGTTTGGGTAGGTCAAGTTATAGGGGTCATTTGTATGATAAAGAGTAGAAGTGTATTTTTTTTTAAGATTTATTTATTTGTACATACAGAACTGGGGTACAGGCCAGAGGCTCAGGGGCGGTGAGAGGCTTCACCAGAGACAGAGTGGGGAGCAGAACAGGCAGATGGATGAAGTATACTGCTGAGGGGAGCAGCGGGCGGGTCAGGAGAGGTCTGCCACGCCATGTGGTCACCTCCGGGGCAGGCAGGGATCGAACTCATGTGGAAGTGGCTTTAGCTTCTCAGTGCAGTGCTTTAACCCGCTGCGCCACCACGGAGGGCCAGAAGTGTATTTTTAGTGATGAACATACTATAGCATATACAGACAACAGTGTACACCTGAAATTGATATACTGTTATAATGCAATAATACTTCAATTAAAAAAGTAACAACTATAAAAAGTAAGTTATTGGGTCTACTTTATACCTACTGAATCGTAAAGTGAATCATAATGATAAATAGAACCAGGAATGTTTTTAACAGGTGCTCCAGGTGATTCTAGTACACACCAAACTTTAGTGCCAAACCTATATTTGAATCCTAATTAAGTTACTTGAAAACTAACTGTGGAGAAGATGTTCTTTGTTTCATTCCTGATAAGAAAATCTAATAGTTAATTAGAAAATCCCATTGTGTGGGGGAAGCTGGAACACCCTGTATCATGAAGAACCCAAAGGAGATTCATGCTTCATTTAATAAATGGTAGGTATAAACAAGTCCCTGGAGACTATGGTCTTGGAAAGGGGGATGTTGTAGCATAGATGCAAGAATACTATTAGCCAGGTACCTTTGGGAAGTGAGAGCTGAATGGTATGGAAGCACACTCTGTTAAATGAGGGGTAATTCATCCAGAGGTTCTGGGATGCTCCCAAAAGGCAAGGCTGCTCCCCAATAAAAGACTACACTCTCTCTTGCCAACCGCTCAAGACTAGTACTGTCTTTATGATGGAAATTGAAAGCATGCAAACTGAGAATCTTGGGATCTGAAGCCCAGTGAGGAGGGTTAACAGTGGTATCATAAACAGGATCTAGGATCTAGCCTTTCCTCACCCCCAGCAATTTCACACCAGTGCTTAGAACCTCAATGTCCCTCCACCACCCTTTGACTTAGCAACAGGATTAAAATGTCCACAGGAATCAGCCAGGCCCAAAACAAAAACCAAATAGAAACATAGCATTACCTGCTGGAAAAGTGAAAATATTTCAGTTCTTTAAGTTCCTGATGCAGATACTTCAAAAAATAGGTAAATCTGAAGCAGCAAAATGGTCAGGAAAAAACCACAACCTATGACATCAGACACCTCAGGGAAAGGATAGTACATGGAAAGGATAACTCTCCAGAATCAAACATAAATACATGGAAGATTTTACCTACCTATCAGAGAATAGAATTCAAATGTACCCTGATAACGATATCAAAGAGATGGAATAAAGTACAGAAAATCAAGTAAAAAAATTTAATAAAAAAGATAAAGTTTAAAAATACTGAAAATACAATAAGAAATATAATTAATGAACAGAAAATAGAAATTTAAGCTTTAAGAAAAATTGCAGATTCAGGATGTAAAACTCAATAAATGAAATTTTTTAAAAATTACAGAAATTTATGGACACAAAATAGATCAAATGGAGGATGGAATCAGTGACCTTGAAGATAATAATGGACAAAGGTTGTAGGTGCAAAAAGAAAAGAGAAATACAAAAAAAAAAAAAAAAAACATTAAAAAAAAACCACAACAATGTAGAAACAGGTGGAGAACTATCAGGCTCCCATAGGAAAGGCAGAAAAGATAATAGATATCTCAGAAAGGAAACAAATGAGAAGGAAGATGACAGTTTATTCAAAGAAATAAAAGGAAACCTTCCAAATGCGGCAAGGAATGAAATACATAAGTTGGTGAAGTTAAAAGAACACCTGGTTATCTAAATGTAATAAGCCCTATGCCAAGAAACAAACATAACTGTAAAAATAACAAGAGTACGATACAAAGAAATAATATTGAGGATGACTGGGGAAAAAGAAGACTGGTAATCTATAAAGTTGTTAACTACCAGTGTGCTTACATTAGTTTTCTCAGCAGACCCTATACAAGAGAACAGAATAAAATGATATACTCAAAATACTTAATTAGCAGCCAAGAACTATATATCCTAAAAGATTTCTTTCAGATATGAGTGGAAAAATAAAGGTGTTCCCAAAGAGCTGAAGGAATTTGCCAACACTAAGGCCTCTCCTAGGTTGAAAGGAGCTATGCTATTTAAATCAAAGAGAAGAAAATCCACACATATACAAAATTTGAAAAAGGAAAGCTAGACCAGAAAGCCAAAGACAAAATGACAATAATAAATCCTCACATATCAGTAATCCTAAATGTAAATGGTCTGAACTTACCAATGAAAAAACAGAGCGTGGGCTGGTTTGGTCAGAAAACAAAATCCAACTGTCTGTTTTCTCCAGGAGACAGATTTGAGCTCTAAAGATAAATATAGGCTTAAAAATTAATGGCCTGGCATTGGCAAATAAGACTCCAACAAAGACTGTTTTGGCCATATACATACATGTGTGTATACATAATCATATATGTAAGCACATGTGTGTATATGGCTGTCACAGCCATGAATATATTCATGTCACAGCCGAATGTATATGTGTGTGTGTGTATGTATAAAGGCTGCGACAGCCATACATCTGTATGTGTTTGTGTAAATATATATGCTGATATATATCACATAAAATAGATTTCCTAAATGTGGAACAAAAGACACAGATGGTCATTATATAATGATTAACTATCAATAGATCAAGAAAATGTAACACCCATCAATATAAATGTACCTAATGATGGAGGATCAAAATATATAAGGCAACTATTATCATATCTAAAAACAGACATTGGCAGCAATACAGTTATTTGTAAGTGACTTCAGCACCCCATTTGGACAAATCTAATAGAAAGAAAATAAACAAGGATCCAGTAACCTGAAGTGGAAAATCAGATTACATAGGCCTAATATACACTGATAGGTCACTTCATCCCCCAAAAATCTGAGTATAAATTCTTCTGAAAGAAACATACAACATTCTCCAGGGTAGATCACATGTTAGGTCACAAACAAGTGTCATTATGCTTATAAAATTTGAAATCACATAAAGTATCTTCTCTGATCACAATGGTATCAAACATGAAATCAACCACAATAGAAGCAGGGAAAACTTACAATGTATGGAGATTGATCATTATACTACTTAAGAATATCAGCTTAATGAGGATATATAAGAAGAAATTTAAAAGTATCTAGAGAAAATAAATGAAGATATAAGCTACAGGACAACAAGTAACAAATGAGCATTATGCAAACAGAGTACTAAGAGGGAAGTATATAGCAATATAGGTGCACATGTATAGATACAAGAAGAGCTCAAATAAATAATGTAAAATTTCATCTTAAGGATCTATAAAATAAAGAGCAAGCCAAACCAAAGCCAAAAGAAGGAAGTAATAAAAGTTACAGTAGAAGTAAATGAAGTTGAACTGAAACAGGAAACACATAAGATCAACAAAACCAAAAGTTGATTCTTGTAAAAAAAAAAAAAAGCAATGATATAATATGTATGTGTGTGTGTGTGTGTGTGTGTATTAAAAAGCTGATTCTTTGAAAAACAAAAAAATCTAACTAGGCTTTCTAAGAAAAAAAAAAAGAAAATGCTTTGCTCATAAATAGAATCAGAAAAGAGCAGATAAAATTACAAAACTCCAGCAGATCATAAGAAACTACTATGAACATTTTCACACTAATAAGTTGGATAACCTAGAAAAAATAAAAAGATTTTTAGGAGTTAACAACCTTCTCAAATTGGGAAGAAACAGAATACCTGACTAGGCCATTCCTAGCTAGGAAATTAAAGCAATAAAAGAAAATTATTCTTAAAACAACACCTAGGGCTGGATCCTTTAACTAGTGAATTATACCAAATCAAAAAGGAGATTCTTCGAATCACAATTGGCCACAAACAAACCCAGGTATAAAAATCACTCAAGAAAATCACAAGATAAGAAAAATACAGGCCAATATTCCCAATGATCGTAGAGGCAAAATCCTCAACAAAATCTTAGAAACTGAGTTCAATAATATCTTTAAAAATTATATATTCATGACCAAGTGGAATACATTTTAGGGATACAATAATGGTTCAACATTTGCAAGTTGATTTCTGTAATTCACTACATGAATCAAAGGAAAGATAAAAAATCATATAATCATACCAAGTCCTAGCAAGAAGAAATAAGCAAGACAGAAGAGTAAAAGGAATTCAAATTAGGGAAGAAGTAAAGTGATTAATATTTGCAGGTGATATAATATACAAGAAAACCCTAAAGACTCCAATGAAAAGCTACCAGAAAGAGTGAATCACAATAAAATAGCAGTCCAAAAAATCAACACAAAAAATTGGTGTGACCCTATATGCATGCAGTGAATGAAAAGAAATCAAGGAAACAATACATATACGTTAACTTCAAAAAGAATGAAAACTTATTAGCAAACTTAGCAAAGGAGATAAAAGACTGGTACAATGAAAACCAAATTATATTCTTAAAAGAACTATTAGAGGATAAAAAGAAATGGAAAAACACCCCTTCTCATGGATTAGAGGAATCAGCATAGTTAAAATGGCCATCTTACCCAAAGCATTTTACAAATTCAAGGTAATCTTGTTAAAATATCAAGGGCATGTTTTAAAGAAACAAAACATAAATTACTGAAATAATGTCTGAACCACAGAAGACTCCCTACCACCCCATAATAGCCAAAACAAAATGACAAAAGGGAAGAACGGAGTTTTCACACTCTGAGATTTTAATCTATAGCAATATATCTATAGTAATTGAAGCAGTATGGTATTAGAATAAAAATAGTTATATAGACCATTGAATATAACTGAGAGTCCAGGAATAAACTATCACAAAGGAGCCAAGAATATACATTAGAGAAAGTCTATCCACCAAAAAGTCATGAGTGAATAAGGAAGCAACATGCAACATAATAAAACTAAGTCACCATCACATCTTACACAAAAATTAACTCAAGCTGTATTAAAGACACCAATAAAATACATTGAAGAAAAAAGATAAGGAACTTAAACACTGAATTCAGAGATGCCTTTTGGGATTTATCTCCAATTGCAAGAGAAGCAAAGGCAAATATAAACAAATGGGATTACATCAAACTGTAAAAAGCTGTGCACAGCAATGAAATTATCACTAAAACATAAAGATTCCCCACTGAATGGAAGAATATGTTTGCACATCATACATCCAACAAAGGACTGATACACAAAATATATGAAGAACTCATGCAACTCAACAGAAGGAAAACACAATCAAAAAATGATCAGAAGAGGGGCCTCCCTGGTGGTACTAAATGTTGAGTCTCAGCACTTTCAGACTGTTGCCACTTCAGCATAATAAGGTCTATCCCCTGCCAGGGAGCTGACCCACATGGTGCAGCAGACCTCTCCTGTCTACCTGCTAATCTTCTCAGCAGTGTGTTTCAGTAGATTTGCCAGTTCTGGTCCCCATTCCCTCTCTGGTGAGTCCTTTCTCACACACCCTTTACATTGTTGTAAATAAAAGGCCCATCTGCTGTTTGCTAGATGTCAGAATGGAGGAAAAACATAACATCTCAAATGATGGGCTGTCTGTGATGTAGAAGGTGAAAAATAGGCTGATATTCTCATTTTCCTTACAACCACCCATTTTAAAGTAGGCAGGAGTGTGAGCAGGAGTTCACGACAGGGGAGAAGTTTAAGGCTGTGATCAGATGGAAAGTGTTAATAAACTGGCGGCAGTTTTCACAGGTATCAAATCCACAAATGAATTCAGTGGCTGGGTACTCTTAGTTCAAGAGAATCAGCAAGAAAATCTAGACAAGTCTGTATTTCATATTCTTTAACTTACAATTTTTCTTAAAATTAATGTAATAAAGTGAACTTTGTTTTAAAATATTAAAAAAAAAATCGCATGCTTCTTTGGGAACATTGCTTAGTGGTACAGAGCAGAGAAGCCTGAGAGGGGATTTTGCAGACAGGCTCTTGCCCTAAGGATCTAAAATGAACATGGGAAAATTGTGGCCTATTTAGTTTAGGAAACATAGATGTGGTACAGAAGCATCACTAATGCAGCCTTGGAATTTTGTACTCCCTCCAAAACCTCACAGACCCTAATAAATCTTTGTTTGTAGGTAGGTTGATAGAGTAGGTAATTTTGCTGCCTTTGCAAAGTTGGAGCCGAGGGCTAGATAAAATGTTGACATAAAAAAATGATTTTGCTTGTCAACATGGTTTGTTTCCTTGAGAAATGAAGTTATGATTTTTTTAATAACATGGTTTCTCTACAGAAGAATCATTACCAATGAAAGAAACTATGTTATACTTAACATGAAAATACACATCTAAAAGTTCTAAATCTCACATGCAGTTATGTCATGGGAAAGTCTCCTAGGCACAAGTCCTCAAGTGAAGAGATTATCAAATCTGTACTCACACTTTTATCATAGGTCCCTCACTTTCTCTGAATATAGTTGTATCTTTTTAATACCTTTGTGCTAAATTCCATTTAAATGTTCCTTTTCTCTGAAGATTACTTACTTTTGTCAAAGTAAGTGGGTTGAAGAGACAAATTCATTTGCATTACTGAATCAATTTTAAATTTATTTGGAACTTCCTTTTGGGAAGTAACATGGTATGTGTATATGTTTGGTTATTGAAATCTAAGTTAAAAAGAGAAGCTGGTGTTTTTAACTTTAAGGAAAATTTCTCTGATTCATTCTCATGTATGCCAAAAATCTTTCTTTTGAATAACTCAAAATATAAGGATAATCAAAGTTTTGTTTTGTTCCCTGAATTGATATTTTTGAGAAGAGCCCATTACTATTGTTTAACAATTTAAAGCAATTTTCATTTGGGTAGCTCTGAAAGTAGACGTCTCATCCCTATATCACGTCAGAAAATCTGCTAGGCACTGTTTAGGAGGCACAGAATTTAAAGGAAGCACTAGGAATATTGTTAGTAATAACATGCATTTGGAAATTAGCCAGAAGACTGAGGTTATCACCCAAATCTGTGGTGGTGATACAGGGCAACAGGGGGCACTAAACTTGTCAAGATTACTGCCCAAATAATTTACTGGTTACTGTTTGGGTTATTCACCTGTGTGCACAATTGCAAGACTGCTCAGGCTTAGAAAATAACAAAGGGATTTATTTAACAAACCAGGGAAAAACATCAAAGAAACTGAGGCTGTAAGTGGCTGTTTACTTTATCCAAAGTAGTGTCCAGTATTTTCCCATCCTGCACAAAGACCATTAAAATGTCATCTTCCTGCCACCATGGGCACGTGGCAGCCAAACTATAGGCCAGGATCCAATTCATGTGTACACAGAAAAAGATGTAACAGGAGATGATCCTTGAGCTGCTGAAATGCCCCAGCACAGCACCAGACAAGCAACACTCAGGACCACAGCTGTAGCTGCCAAATGACCTGCCAAATGATCACACTCACACATTTTAGCAAGACGCCTGGCTCTGGATCTTCTTGTCCTCTCTAGGCCACACTTTAGCAAGATGCTCGGCTCTCTGGGTCTCCCATAATCCTGACCAGACCCAGCAAAATTGTTCTAAAATGACTGTTCGAACAAGGCGGTGTGTGATGGCCACTGGCATTCAGAATGCACCCACAAAGCCCAGCTCCACCAAGCCACACAAAGCTGGCTGGGCCTGTCTGCCTCCATCATGTTTCCACACTCATGCCATTGCACAAGCTGCACAGCTATAGCCACAACCTGGCCTCCCTCTCTCTCCTCTCGCAAAGCTCCCAAGACCCATCTTTGTAGTCTCTTACTATACTTTCTCTGTTGCTCCACCTCACTTTTAGCATTTTTCTAGAGAGCTCTATGTTTTATCAGCAAATCCCTCAAGGAGGCACCACCCATAACAGTTTACAGCCTCAGCCACTGATAACAATGTGGGGAGAGGGACCAGGTGCTCAAGAATATTAACTATGTGGGTCAGGTATTTGTTTTAACTCTTTTTACAAGGCATGTGTTATGCAACCATCCCAGGCCTGGTAGTTTAATTTTAGTCAGTTACCACAAATGAAAAGAGAATTTTGGAGCCTTGGGAGGACTTGTCAGGTTTTTAATGCTGACCTAGGGGAAGGTAGAGAGTAACTCCAATCCAGAGAGAGGCACAGTTCTACTGCCTAGTCTCCTTTACACTGCTATGTGCCAGAGCCACTAACCAATACATTGTTGCAAACACAAGACCCAGCTGTTGTTTGCTAGATGTCAGAATGATGGAAAACAGCATTTCAAGGTATGGCTGTCTATTGTGTGAAAGATGAAATTTAGCCTGATTTACTCATTTTCCTTACAGATGGCAATATTCATTTTTCATGCTTTAGTTGGAGTGCATATAATGATATAACAATGACACATCTCAAGATAACTGAAAATGGAAATGCATTTCTTTAGCAATGGAGTCACTTTTAACCCTTTGAGGGTGGAGTAGTACCTTTCTAAGACAGTATTTGACTTCAATTATTAGATAGTATTTAACAAGAATGGGACTTTGTGGGTTTTGAGGAAGGAGGTCTTTTTGCTATTGTAAATCATAAAGATGTGGGTGGTTTTAAAATAAAACCCCGCTTACTTCTTTATTCCAGGAGTATAATATATCCTACAAGTTAAATTGTTCAACTGAAGATTTTCTGGTACAAGAATTTTAAATGGATAGCAAAAAAAGATAATATTTGGTCAAGCAGGGTAAGAGAGTCTCTTAATTTACTGTCAAATTACTTTAAAGGCTTTAATTAGCATAATTAAGTAGTGTACGATACATCACTTTATGTATTTTTATGTGTGTTCTCTCCTTCAGTCAGTGCATTTAATAGGAGCCTTACAATTTAATTACAGCTTCTATTTTAGGCCAGGTGTGAGGCATCAATCATAATGTAGTTAGTACTCCCACAAGTTGAATTGTTTCCAACCTCACCTGAATCCTCTGTGCTCCTAAGCCATTCCCCCATTTATCTTAGTCTATTGACTTTCAAATGGTTTGATACTCACAGAAAGAACATTTTTCACCTTGGTTCACAATATACATATGTTATATAAATTTTATTATAGGCAATGATTGCTTTATTGCATCTAATACATTCTGGGTTTTTTTACTTTTTTTTTTAAAGATTTATTTTTATGCATACAGAACTGGGATACAAGCCAGAGGTGCAGGGGTAGTGAGAGGATTCACCAGAGATAGAGTGGGGTATAGAACAGACAGTACACTGCTGAGAGGAGCAGTGAGGGGTGGAGGGGTCAGGAAAGGTCTGCCACTCCATGTAGATCACCTCTAGGGCCGGGATCGAACTCATTCTGAAGAGGCTTTAGCTTCTTAGTGCTGTGCTTTAACCCGCTGCACTACCAGGGAGGGCCCTTTCTTTTACTTTTTTAAAGATTTAAATTTTTTTTCTACATTATTAATTTCAGTATCTCTAGCCACTAAATTGTTGGAAGCATTGACTTAGTTAGCTTTCTCTGCCATTCACCAAAGCTGTTATTCACATTAATTATCTGGCTATTTCTTTCAGTGTCATCAGGAGCCCTTCCCTACTGCAGAAAGACCAATTGAGTTGTTATCTTCTGAGCAGTTCCCTAAGCTGCAAGTCTCTGGTCTAATACTATCCATCCATCTGTTCACTCTACCTCCTTTAATGAGAGAGGTTTAATTTCCCTACACATGCTTCAGATATCATCTTTGAAATCTGATCTCACATGTCATTGTGGCCCAGAGTGACTGGAATTGGTGCTTAGGGTAGGTATAGGCCAGAAGTCCAGACACCTTAAGAATGAAATTGAACATGTCCATCAAAAAATCCCCAGCTGTCACAACTGGTAATCTCATTTTAAAAAAGAAGAAGAAGAAAAGAAAAGCAAAAAGAAGTGAATATGTGATAACCATTTGGGGCCACCAGATATAGTAAGAAATGGGACATGGTAACTTCCAGCATACCTGCCATCTCCTGCTGGAAACATGTGAACTGAAATTAGTCACTTGGGAGACATAAAGAAGGTTATAATATGACTCTCAGAAGGGGGAAAGGCAAGACTCTCCTTAACAAAACTTGGCCTTCATATCCCAAGAGAAACTTCCCCAAGGATTGGGGCTGCTCATGTTTCTTTGACTCTAATTTGTATATTCCCCCCAAAGTAAAGGGGAAGAGGGTGGGTAAATTGATACCAAGGGGACAATGGATAGTGAAAGACAGAATTGGACATTTAGTAGTTAACTTTATGTCATATATACATATAGGACTTTTATGTTACACTTCTGGAAGTTATAAAATGTTATATAATGAAGCCTTACTTCAACAAAAATTTAAGTGCTCATGAAAAAAATAGTTTTATGTTGAATAAAATGTTATAATTGAATCCGACCAAATAAACACTATTGAATTTTAGAATTTGCTGTGTTTTAAATATTACTGTTTGATTTGAATGATTCCCTTCATGATATGTGTATAACAAAGTCCCATACTCTGACAGTATTTTATCGGTATGTAAACTCTGTCCCCACTTTATTGGTGCCCACATGGTATCTTGCTAGGCAAGTGTCCCTTATTCACCACCCCTCCCCCCAATTATCCTGTACTGGGAGACAAGTAAGGACTTAAATAAAAATTCTTCAGGACCTTCTCACCATTCTATCCCACCTGAGGCTAAAAGTAAAATATTTGATCTTTATGACTTTTTTCTTTGTAGCAAAGTGTAAAGAAAAAGAATATGTATTGGATCTTTCTCTCATAAATGACAGGAACTCCATTTAAAGTCCATTTTGGGTTCCACTCAAAATGGGAAATGAATTCCTTGGTTCATTGAGGAATGTGTTCTCCAACAACAAACACAAATATACAACTAACATTTAAAAGACATGGACATAGTTTTGTCTTGTCATATGAAGCCAGATAAATGAAGTCCATCTAAAGCTAGCAGAAAAACACATGGAAGTCATTCTGAACCTTCTATCCTCCTGCCCCACCATTCTTAATATGTGACTTTCATTTTCAGTCACAATATGGCAGGGAAAAACAATGAAGGGGGAAAGGCAAGGCTCTCTTTAACAAAACTTGGTCTTCATATCTCAAGGGAAACTTCCCCAAGGACTGGGACTGTTCATGTTTCCTTGACTCAACTTTGTCAAGTTGAGGAATAGGTTGAGAAATGGATGTTTCCACAGCTATTTAACAGTGTCTTTAATATTCTTTTATTGACTAGGAAAAATCTAAGTTATGTGTGTGGGGGGGGTGGGGGGTATTGGTTAGATCCAGAAGCCAAGGTACCTCTCTAAAGTAGGGTCAAATTGAATGATTCATAACAATGAAGTCCTAATGCTATTAACTAAGCATAGGCTACAGGAATAAAGGTATTCTGAGAAGCTAAATCAAATTCTGTCTACACATGGTCACTCATTTAGGATTATGACCTGTTGGTTTGCTTCCTATATGGTCAGTCTTGTATAGACTTGTTGTTCTTGGATTTTCTATTTGCTGTTTTCTCAATAGCAGAATTAATGTGTTTTCTTTCTGTCAACACTGTGGTTTACTCCTTTATTTTTAATTTTATAATAGTTTATTTTAACATATTTTTGTGCATTTTTCCATCTCAGTTGCAAACCCCTTGGGTTATCCATCACCAAATCACCCATGTGTATCACCATAGTCCAGTGCATTTCCATCCCCCTACTGTTTTTGATCCACCCCCACAAAATGTCCCTGGTATATAGCTGTTCATAATTATCATTATTTTTCTCCTGTTGCAGTGTATTCCTGCAATGAGAGAAACCACCTGGTATTTTTCCTTTTCTTTCTGGCTTTTTTCACTAAGCATGATCTTTTTTTAGCTCCATCCATGTTGCTGCAAAAGACATGTGTTACTTTTTTTTTTGGTTGCTGAATAATAATCCATTGTGTATATGTACCTCATCTTTTTAATCCAGTCATCTATTTTTGGATGTTTGTGCTGTTTCCAAGTGTTTCCAATTGTGAATAAAGCAGCGATAAACATGGGGGTGTAGGAATCAGTGTTTTTGTGTCTTTTGGGTAGATACCTTGGAGTGGGATTGCTGGGTCATAAGGAAGCTCCATGTTTAGCAGTTTGAGGAACCTCCAAACAGTTTTCCATACAAGTTGTATTAGTTTGCATTCCCACCACGAGTGCAGGAGAGTTCCTTTTTCTCCACATCCTCACCAACATTTGTTGTTGCTAGTTGTTTGAAGATGTGCCATTATCACTGGGGTGAGGTGATATCTCATTGTGGTTTTAATTTGTATCTCCCTTATTACAAGTGATGTTGAACATTTTTTCATATGCTTCTTGGCCATTTGTGTTTCTTCTTTGGAGAAGTGTCTTTTTAGCTCATCTGCCCATTTTTTGATGGGGTTGTTTATTTTTGTTGAGTTTCATCAGTTCTCCGTAAATTTTTGTGATTAATCCTTTATAGCTAGTTTTGTATAAGAAAATTTTTTCCCAATCAGTGGGATGTCTGTTTGTTTTTTGTTTTTCTCTTTTGCTGTACAGAAGTTCTTTAACTTGATATAGTCCCATCTATTTATCCTTGCCTTCACTAGTGCTGTTTCTTTATTTTTTCTATTTTTATTTATTTATTTATTTATTTATTTTTGTTTATTACAAATCTATTTTTATTTTTTTTAAAGATTTATTTATTTATTCATACAGAACTGGGGTACAGGCCAGAGGCTCAGGGGCGGTGAGAGGCTTCACCAGAGACAGAGTGGGGAGCAGAATAGGCAGATCGACGAAGTACACTGCTGAGGGAAGCAGCGGGCAGGTCAGGAGAGGTCTGGCTCGCCATGTGGTCTCCTCCGGGGCAGGCGGCAGGCGGGAATCGAACTCATGCGGAAGTGGCTTCAGATTCTCAGTGCGGTGCTTTAACCCGCTGCGCCACCAGGGAGGGCCCTCTATTTTTATTTTTTAAAGATTTATTTATTTATTCATACAAGGGATGTCTTTCCATTTCATGGCGTCTTCTTGTATTTCTTTTAACAGTGTTTTGTAATTTTCTTTGTAGAGGTCTTTTACCTCCTTTGTTAGGTTGACTCCCAGGTATTTGATTCTTTTTGTTTTAATTGAAAAGGGGATAGTTTTTTTATTATTATTATTTGTTTCTTCTGATTGGTTGTGTACAGGGAAGCCTCTGACTTTTGTGTGTTGATTTTGTATCCTGCTACCTTGCTAAACTGGTTGATGGTTTTGATTGAGTTTTTAGGGTTTTCCATGTAGATTAACATATCACTGCAAATAAGGACAGTTTTACTTCTTCTTTCCCTATTTGAATTCCTTATATGCCTTTTTCCTGTCTTATTGCTCTGGCTAGAACTTCCAGTGTTATGTTGAACAGCAGTGGCGATAGTGAACATACTTCTCTTGTTCCTGATCTCAAGGGAAAAGCTTTCTCCATTGAGGATAATATTGGTTGTGGGTTTGTCATATATGGCTTTTATCATGTTGAGGTATGTTCCTTCTATTCCTAGGATATCAAGGGCCTTAAACATAAATAGGTGTTGAACTTTGTCGAATGCCTTCTCCGCATCTATTGGTATGATTACGTGGTTTTTATTTTTCTGTTGGTTGATGTTATGGATTACATTCACTGATTTTCTGGTGTGGAACTATCCTTGTGTTTTTGGGATAAAGCCCACTTGGTTGTGGCGTGTTATTCTTTTAATGCATTGCTGGATTCTTTTGGCTAAAATTTTGTTGAGGATTTTTGCATCAGTGTTCATTAGGGAGATTGGTCTGAAGTTTTCTTTTTATGTGTTTTCTTTGTTAGGTTTTGGTATTAGTGTGATGTTGGCTTCATAGAAAGTATGTGGTAGTTTTCCTTCTTTTTCAATTTTTTGGCTGAGTTTGTGTAGAATAGGCCCTAGTTTTTTTCTGAACGTTTGGTAAAATTCATTTGTAAATCCATCTGGTCCTGGACTTTTATTTTTCGGGAGGGTTTTGATTACTTCTTCAATTTCCTTGCTAGTAATTGGTCTGTTTAGTTGTTCTATTTCTTCTTTATCTAGCTTTGGGTGGTTGTAGAGTTGTAGGAATTTGTCCATTTCTGTTAAATTGCCCAACTTGTTTGCATATAGTTGTTCATAGTATTCTCTGATTATTGTGATTTTTCCTCTTGCGTTTATGATTCGGTTTATTTATGCTTTCTCTTGTTTTTTCTTTGTGAGCCTGCTTAGTGGCCTGTCTATCTTGTTTATTTTTTCAAAGAACCAACTTTTGGTTTCATTGATTTTTTTGGACTGTTTTCCTAACATCCATTTCATTTATTTCTGATTTGACTTATATTATTTCCTGTCCTCTACTGACTTTTCGGTCATTTTTTGTTCTTTTTCCATTTCTTTAAGGTGGGAAATTCGGTTGTTTCTTTGAGTTATTTCTTGTTTCTTTATGTGATGCTATATTTTTCCTCTTATAACTGCTTTTAATGTGTCCCATGAGTTTTGGAGATTTGTGTCGACATTGTCGTTCTTCTCCAGGTATTTTTTTATTTCTTCTTTGATCTCCTCATTGACTTAAGTAGTGTAGGTTTCAGTCTCCACTTGGTAGGTGGGTTTCTTCCTCATATGGTTTATTTCCATTTTGATTCCTTCATGATCAGAGAAAATAGTTGGTATGGTCAGAGAAAATAGTGTGTCCATTGATATTTACCTTGTGACCCAGTATGTGGTCAATCCTAGAGAATGATCCATGTGGGTTTGAGAAAAATGTGTACTCAGACTTTTTGGCATGCCGTATTCTATAGACATCTGTTAGACCCATGTTGTCCATGTCCTTGTTCAGAGCTATAGTGTCTTTGCTTATTTTTTGTCTTGTTGATCTGTTGAGTGCGGCATGTTGAAGTCTCCTATTCTGTATGTATGTTGCAGGGTTCTGCTTATCCTGTCTGTGGCACTTCTGGGTATGAATTCCCTTATTGGAACTCCCCAATTGCCGATTCTCCCTCAGTTGTCTTCCTTCTAGTGAGTCCAGAATGTTCTCATTTGGGTTGAAACTCGTAGCATGTAATTCTGTAGTCTGTTTTTATATAATCCCATGCAAGCTTGGATGTAGTCATCTCGGCGTCTTTACTCTGCCACATCTTGCCTGTTCCCAAGCTGGTCGAGCTGGTCTGTCAGTGGCTTTACCCAGCACCCAGTTGCTATGGATCAGATCTGCAGTTTTCCCTCAGCCTAGGCTCCACTCAATGAGTTGAGCCATCTCCCTTCACCTCCAGGGCTTTAGTAAGGGGCAAAGCAGCTCCTGTAGCCCACCAAACTTCCAGGCGCCTGAGTTCTCCCATGGGGGAGTGGGGTAGTTCTCTTATCGGAACTCCCCAATCGCTGTTTTTCCCTCAGTTATCTTCCTTCTAGTGTTCTCATTTGGGTTGAAACTCATAGTATGTAAATCTATATTCCGTTTTCAGTCCTAAATTCCTGTGTGATCCTGGATGCAGTGATCTCGGCATCTTTACTCTGCTGCCAACTTCCCCTGTGGTTTACTCTTAATTATACAAAATTCTTGAAATCTTTGTTATGAGCTGTGTTCTATAACTACTGCACAGCTCTCATTCTGAAATCTCCTTTTTTAAAATCAATTATTTATCAGATTTCTTGGTTCTTTTATCATTATCTTTCTTAGACATATTTAATTTTGTGTATTTTGAAATAAATTTTTAGAATAAGCTTATTCTGAACCCATGCACATCTGTCCTTATACTTAACTGGTGAGTTGGAAAGGTATGAAATTCTAAGTTCAAATTAACTTTTTCTAAGCAAAACAACTTTTTCTAAGGGATAAATAAAAGAAATAAAATTCCTTTACTTTTTAGGAGTCAGCATAACTGAATCTATGTCTTCAGATGGAAATTTCTTTGGAAGCTTAAGAAGTTTTCTTCCTCCTTGATATTGTGAACTTTATGAAAATTTCTTTATTCATTTATTCTGCTTGGTATCTGTGGGTTTTTCCAGGCTAAAGGCTTGTTCTTCAACACTTGGAAAACTCTTGATTCTTTCATTACTTCTTTTTACTACTGTCCCTTTTCTTTCTTTCTTTCTTTCTTTCTTTCTTTCTTTCTTTCTTTCTTTCTTTCTTTCTTTCTTTCTTTTTTTTTTTTGTAAATTCAATAGACTGAGGTTAGACCATCTTGAATTCAAATTATCTTATCAAATTTTCTGTCTTTATTTTTTCCTCTATCCATTTTTCTGGAAGTTTCATCATTGTTCTATTTCAACACTTCTATTGAATTTTTACTTCAAAGGCCAATTTTAATTTCAACATGCTCCTTCCTTTTAATAATGAGGCTTTTATTTTATGTATTATGTATTTTCTAGTGCTCTTGACTAAACCCAGACTTTTTTCTCCCATAAAATTCTTCTCTGTTGCATGAATTGCTTTCTCTATTTTCTGTGTCCTTAGCTCTGTTTCATACTTCTCTTTCTCTTTTGTTCATTTCCTCAGATTTGGCAATACCTTGTAAACTACCCATATCCATATCAATGAAGTACTCATTCACTATCACAGGGAGCTAACTTAATTTCCCTTTTATGAGCAGCTGCTTCCCCAACTGACCTTGTCTTTCATTAGGGAGGTGGCAATGAGTTCTGAAACTGAGAGTGTAGTCTGCCAAAAGAACATGTTTTATCCTAGGGTGTGTAGAGTAAAGCAAGAAGGACAAGTTGAGTCCCTCAGTGCCAAAGAGGAAGTCCCCAAAGAGAAGTACAGTTACCTCTGGCAAATCTCATACTCCCATGAGAGAGCTGTTTGATTGTAGACTAGGGCAGAGCCTTGCCTTTGCCCATGTAACTTCAGGGATGGGCTCAGCCATGCCACCTTCTCTGTAGTTCTCAGACAGATAATGCTTTTAAGTTTCTACATTCTAATATCAGCTCCTGCCAAATTCCGCCTCTGCCTTCTTTTCACCTGCATGCATTTCAAGCTCTGCTGTTTATTTTTCAGTATGCTTTTATCTTTCATATAAAAATCTTTATTGGTATTTCCCAGTACATGGAATAGGAGGGCCTTGCCTCTTAATCTAGAAGCCCTAGGGTGTTACACTTTTTAAAAACATTATTTTTGAGAATATAATGCATGGTGGGAAAAGAAAAATTACAGAAAGGTGCAAAAGGAAAGAAGCTTTTTTCAAACTTAGACTCTTGGTTCTCCATGCCCCCCTCTCAGAGTCATCTACTATTAGCAGTTTCCTACATACTTGCAAAATAAAATTATAATGTCCTCATTTAAATAAAAAAATCACTTTCAACATTTTGTATAAATTGGAATAGGAATTGTGTGAAGTAGGAAGAAAAAAACTGTAGTTTGGGAATGTTGCAGTGACTAGCATCTATGCAATGGGGACAAGCCATGATGGCATGGGAATGAGTGTTGGGTTCTGGTTTGCAATCATCCCAGAGGAAAATTAACAGAATCTAGCTATTGGTAAGTGCTACCCACTTGTTAGCTGGAGTAGATGGGGGAGTAGATTTGAGGTGAAAAAAGAGTAGCCTCTCAGTTAATTTACTGGACAAAGGATGGTGTCTTATTTGTATTAACCCAGTGACTTTACAGAGAATCAGAATGCTTTGATTATTTCTTGAGTTCATAAGACCTTAATAGCTGTTAATCTCTGCTCATGTTCTTCTTCTTTTATAAAAATCCTAAGGCCACAGAAGGGTTTTAGTAGCTGACATTACTCTAAAGTAACTGTAACACTAGTCTGCATTTGAACATGCATTATCCTTGCAGAGAAGAGGTAGCAACCTGGAAACTCAGCATCTACAGTATTTTATTTTCTTTGGTTTTCAACTTAACTTCTCTCAAAATCTGGATTCATGGCTTAAGAAATCACAAGCTCTGGCCACATCTCTATCAATGTTGTAGTTGGCTATGTCTTCAGCATGCTGCCTCTGGAGACAGATAATATCCTCTGTAATTGGTCACAACTGCTGCTACCCAGTGCGTGTCTGCATGTGAAGTTGTTCCTGCCCTCTTAACTCACTTAGTTATCTGCCAAGCCCTTCAGGCCTGCCTTAGTCACCCTGACTATAAAAGTCCCACTGCAAAAGACTCTAAATTATCAGAAAAGCTGTTACTGTCTTAAAGTTTCTTTCTCTTTGTGTGTGTGTGTGTATTGCCTTTCTCCTACACCATCCTTCACCTCCCCCACAAAGCACAAATAGGATTATATGGAAACTTTTATTCTGAATATTGAGATCTGACCTAGACATTACCAACTTTTTTGCTTACAAAAAGAAAACAGGCAATAATGGTACAAAGTTATGAAAGAAATAGCTTTTGGCTTGGTCAGAATGATGGAATGTATATACTGCAACACAGTCACCATTCACACAAGGCAACAAAGTGACCATTTGAACTCTCTCTAAATAAAAGTGTATGGATAAGTACTTCCTCTGTGTAATAGTGATGTGTTAACATGCAGGAAAATGGATCTGAATGACATAGCTTTGACTATATTGTTGAAGCAACACCATAAGAGACCCTTCTGGATAAAATCTCTGCCTGTGAAGTCATTAAAGAAAAATGTATAAATCCTCCTTGAAGGTTGCAAGGACCCTTGTAAGTTGATAGAGTTTATTAGAGCAGTATACCTTAAATGGCCCTACTTTGGGGGCCATGTTTTTCAAAGACTGTGCTAGGGTGTGTAGGTCAACTTTGGACTAAATCCCAAGAATTTCAGTGCTCAGAACATAGGAAGTGAAGGGAATAGTATTACACATGTTTGGAACCCAGCCCATTAGAAAAAGCTGCTTATGTTTTCCAATGTAGGCAGTCTTTGTCTTCAGTTTTGAGTCACTTAATATTTGATCTGAATTCCCCACACAGCTTACATAAACAGTTCCATGCACTTCTCAGGAAGTGTGTGACATCACTTTGTGATTGATGTTACCACTCGAATAGTAGCTGCACACAATCACATGTGTTCTGACAATTTAAGCAACTTCTATTACTCTGTAAAGGTATATGCCTCAGCATGTAAAAGAACAGAGGTAAGAGAAATGTGTACTATACTAAAAAATGAATTTGGGGGCCCTCCCTGGTGGCGCAGCGGGTTAAAGCACTGCACTGAGAAGCTAAAGCCACTTCCGCATGAGTTCAATCCCAGCCTGCCCGGGAGGAGACCACATGGCGCGGCAGACCTCTCCTGACCCGCCCGCTGCTCTCCTCGGCAGTGTACTTCGTCGATCTGCCTGTTCTGTACCCCACTCTGTCTCTGGTGAATCCTCTCACCCTCCACATCTCTGGCCTGTACCCCAGTTCTGTACGAATAAATAAATAAATCTTTAAAAAAAAATGAATTTGGGCCCTCCCTGGTGGCTCAGTGGGTTAAAGCACCACACTAAGAAGCTAAAAGCCACTTCTGCATGAGTTCAATTCCCGCCTGCACCTGAGGTGACCACATGGCATGGCAGACCTCTCCTGACCCGCCTGCTGCTCCCCTCAGCAGTGTACTTCGTCGACCTGCCTGTTCTACTCCCCACTCTGTCTCTGGTGAAGCCTCTCACTGCCCCTGAGCCTCTGGACTGTACCCCAGTTCTGTATGCACAAATAAATAAATCTTAAAAAAAAAAGGATGAATTTGGGTGATAACTAAGAAACATGGGTTCTAATCCCAGCTTTATCACTGTCTTGCCATGACCTCTAAGAAAATTTCCTCTTCACCAAATTTTCCTTTTCTGTGAACTGAGGAGATCAAACATAAGACCTTCCAGGCTTATGACCTCCCACTTCTGATATTTAAGCAGTTATTTATTCCATCTTTTTTCAGAGCTGATGAGTCCTAGGGCAGAGGCTTTGTGAGTTATGTTAGCATTGGTTGTGTAGTAACTGATAATCTTTATCTCCATCCTTAAGCAGTGTAGCTAGAGACTAGAAGAGAACACAGGCTTTATAGGGAGAAAGTCTTCTCTGGTTTTCAGAATTCCAGTAATGTTTTCTTCCTTTCAAAAGTGATTGTGTCCTGAAATTCTATAACATTTTTCCTCTCTTTTTTTCCTCTTTTTCCTAAAAACTATGCTTTGAAGTCAGAAGAGTCTAGTGACTTAGGAAATCATATTCACAGGATTTATTTAGTGGATGTCAAAACCAAGAAATTGAGGGGTAGAGTCACACCAAGGCCATCTTCATCTATTTGGTAGGCTTGTCCAACAGTCCTAGCTGAGAAGGTCTGAAGATGAAATGAGTTATGCTATTCTTCATGGCTATGCTGTGAAACCCAGTGATGGAAGTTGCATTGCACATGTCCTGATTGCATAGACATAGAGATGCCAATTCTACCTGAACACCTTTGTTAGATGAAGCAGGAACTAGGGAGAGACGCTACAAAGACAGGAAACACCTAATTCAATAGAAGCCATGAGGAAGCTGTAAAAAATAGGAATGAAACATAGAGGGTAGGGATTTATCATAATTTAAAGGAAATCTTGTCTTCACAGAAAAGAATAAAAGAAACCTATGAAAGAAAAGAATGAACACATTTTTAACATGGATAGAAGGGAGATAGGACCTTGAAGAATGTTCTTATCCCCTGTGAAGTAAAAATTCTAGAGTTCTCTTTCTGTCCTCATCCCTCTACTGACCTCCAGATCTTCCTGTGCTTTATTTGGTTCTACTTGGATCTTTATGTTATAGGAACTGGCATTTGAAAGATAATAATTTCTATAAACAAGAGGGCTTCAGCTCATCCTACATCAGTCTCCATTCCTTCTTCCAATTCAGAGGGTGTGATGTTTAATTGGGCATTTAACAAGACAGATTAGATCATGAACATCAAGAGCTAGAGAATATAGTTTTGTCCCAGTACAGAGAATTTTTAATATCAGAAACTCCCTGTTCCTGTGGTATAGAACGGTGTAAGAGCTTTACTCTTCAGAACCTTTCTGTGTGAATGTATCAGACGAAGAAGGTTTTACCTAAACCACTTTTAGCATTTACAAGATCAACAGGGTTTCAATGCCAAGGATACTCAGAAAACAGCCAGGTAATACGTACACTGTTCTTATATACCTATGTCACTTATAAAAATTTGTTTTTCTGTTTACCTATGCAGTGAGGTAGGGCTAACACCTGGTAAACCTCTATGTGGCTCTTGGTCAGATTCATTCTTCACCGTGACTGTAACCCCTGCAAAAGCAAGATGAGGCAAGTTAGGGGGTACATGTAGTCTCTTCGATTTCTGACTTACTTTTTAACAAAGTGAAGCCCCTTGTTGAGAGGTATAACAGCAAAGACAGAGATGATTGTGGGAATCAGGGTAAGTCACTGGTTCCTGAGAAAGTGAGCTCAGGATGTTTAAGTAAGCTGCAGAGGCTAGAACTGGGTCTCCCGTACACTTACCTTTACCGAGTGTCAGAGACTTGGCTCTGAACACAACTCTTGCCTGAGGAGATACATGCAAAAACTTTCTTCAAAACCACTGCACCATTAATGAACAAAGGCAAGAATATTCAGAGAGGAAATTACCGGATATTCTATGCAGAGGAAATATATGCTGTGGAATAAGAGATGGGAGATTGTAAGCTTTTTATTCCTTCTAGTGAAAACTCAGATGTAATATCAAATAAATCCAGATATTGCAAAGCATGATTAAAAATTGGGTTTCCACCTATATTGGAGCACTATATAGCAATGCAACAACATTTGGTAAAGGCATCTTGTACAATCACTTGGAGATTGTTTTTTAGCCCAGAATGGTCATTCTTCTTCTTCTTCTTTTAGCCTACTTCCTCCTGGCTACCCAAGAACATGTACTTTGGATTTTTCAATTTCTCTGAATTTTGCTCACATCTACATCTACACTCTCAACTTGCCACATTGTTTTTTGATGGAGTTGAAAACAGATTGCTGGCTGCCTTTGAAAGAAAAGAGTATTAAGTGTATGGTCCAGAAACAAGTATACTCCTGGAAATTAATGCTTTATGAAGTTATTACACATAAAAGAGAGAAGGAACTGGTCCTATACTTGTAACTTTAGTTTGTTTCCTTTTACTAAGTGTTTTCATCATGTACTTTCATAAGTCAGAAAGAATTTGTTAAACCCAGCTTTGATATAAACTTGCCCCTCTGAAAATTTGCACTTGAAATATAGAACCATGTATACACAAAATTCAGTCAAATATAATTCAAAGTAATGTGTATTTTAGCATATTTGCAGTCATAGGGTGTCATCACTTTTGCTAATATAATGACATGACTCTACTGAGCAGAAATTGAAAGTATAAATTTAAAATCTTAGCTAGCAGAGGTTAGTTGAGATACTCATTCTGGAGCATATTAGCCAATTAACATTTAAATTATTAAATTCAGACTATTGATAAGTTATTGTCATAAGTTCTTCCTCATGGCTTAGGATATTTGAGTAATCATCAGATATTTAAAGTAAAAACTGACTTAAAAAGATACTGTTCATGAAGTTTCCTTCACACTTTTCTCATTTTTAAATTGTTCTTAACAGTAGTAGTAGATAATTCAATACTATGGAGAGGTTAGCTTCCAGATAAACACTGATTTTTTGTTTGCTTTTTTGTGTTTTTTTTTTTTTTTTTTTTTGGTGAGTGGGCCAGATCTGAAAGTTACAGCTTGCAACATTCTCCAGGAACTCCATGCTCTCAATAAGATTAACTGTGTTGAAATTTGTCTACAACAATGGGCAACAAATGAAGATAAAGTTGTTGGTAGGTTTCGAAAACTCTTTATCCTTATTTTCTATTATGTGTACTCACTTTATAATGTATTTGAAACTGATACTTTTATAAAAAAATCAATGTAAGGCTGAAGTGGTAAGTTAATAAAGTTATTGTTTAAAAATATAAAAAGGACACAGGGGTTTTTCCTGAGGGGAGAAATCAAATATTGCCCCCAAACTAACAATGATATAAGAAAGTAATACTTTTAAAATTTTAAATTAAAATTGATGTGAAAGTATAGTATTGATTATATTGAAGTAGTTATTTTCTTTATGTATTCATATACATGTCAGACTCAGTATATTAAAGCCTTTAAAGAGTAAAAATAAAATAAAATTTAAATTAAAAAAAGCATAGAAAGGGAAACTGTATCTTTCTAAACAACCTAAGTGCCCATAGACACATGTTTGGAAAAACGTGTATATATATATATATATATACACAAACACACACACACATATATGTATATATGTGTATATATGCATATATATATAAAGGAATGTTAGTCAATTACAAAAAAGATTAAATCTTACCATTTGCAACAACATAGATGAATCTAGAGGGTATGATACTCAGGTAAAAAGACAGAGAAGTATCACCCACATGATTTCATGCATATGTGGCATAAATCTTTTAATTATGAGGCTTGATATATAATTGTACTTCTAATGAACGTAATGAAGTATATGCAGATATCTGTATTGATGTATACCGAAACTTATGTCATATTACCTGACTGAAAAAAGTTTAAAACACTTTTCAAAAATATCTTTTAACACAATCCCAGAATCTCAAAATTTTGATAGTGAGAATGTTACATATCAGTGAAAATTAACCATATCTTATGGGTGAGAAAATAAGACTCAAAAGGTTTGTTCTTGCCCAACACTGTACCATAATTGGCAGCAGAATATAGTGATAAATGCAGATGAGGCTTCAGCCTGGGTGATGTATAGTTCTGCCATTTATGAACTTGTGCTCAAGTGCAAGTTCTGCCTTTAAAAAAATGTGGTACTAATAGTTACAAGTCTGTTATAGAGTTGAATTTATCAAAACAGGCAAAATGAAGGGCTCACATTTCATATGTGGCAGCAGAGAGCAGTCCCTGTGAAATCAGTTTTCTGACCACAGCTCATAGAGCTTTCTGGGACATCTCAGAGTCTTTTAGATTTTGATGATTTGCCTACAAGATAATCAATAATTATTTAGATTCTTTGGGCCATTTTATTGCTTACTATCAGTCTTCTTACTTTTTCTTCTGATATACATAATCTTCTCATCATCTCTTCTAGTATGTTTTCTTTGTTTATTTCCTTAAGTATTTACTACTAATGATTTCTGAGCTCCTTCCTGCTTTTCACTATGCACTGTCTCCATTCTTAGCCTTCTCTTGAGGCTAACCCTGTGTGTCCCCTTCCCTAAAATCCTGCTCTGTAACAATGGAGCATACTCCAGGCTGTGTCTAAAGACTAAAACTAAGGAGTCCAGGACTTCTTAGCTGATTCATTCACTCTCAAGTTTGGCTGTTACTTGTGTTTGATTCCCAACACTGTGCTTCCTGGTGTCTTTCCATTGCTTTGATTCAGCATCTGATCTTTAGCATTTACTTTGTTTTCTTATAGGGTATCCAACCCCAACAGCCCAGCTGTTCTTAAAAGCCCTCTCTCTGTTCATGGGGACACCATCCTTCCATATTGACACCTAAGATTTGGTACCTTTGATTTCTGCATCTTTCTTTCCTATATATCTTTTTTATGACCAAATCCCACTGACCTTTCTTTTGCAACATTATTTCTTAACTCTGCCTTCCTTCCTCTGTTAGCATACCCATCATTGCTCACCTGAACTTGTGTTTTCCTTGAAGAGCTCTCAGAGTTTAGACTTTCTCCAGTCCACCTAGGACTGCATTTCCAGATCTAGTCTCCTTAAAAGGCTGCCTTATATATATATGACTTTAATTTCTCTATTCTCTCTGTCGCAGCATAAATCTTTACTGGCTGCCTGCTAAATGAAGCCCAAATTCTTTAGTTTTGTATTAAGGCTTTCTATAGTGTTTCTAATTCCTCTCATACCTTTTCATATTGTTGCCTTAACTCTATCAGGAGTCATTCTGCTGTCTTTGTGTGCTGTGGGGAGGGACTCATTCACTGGGGCCACTTAGAAAGGTCTCCTTTTGTTTTCATCAAAACAAAAGCCTTCTCTTTCTCTATTAAATGCCCCCACATTGTCACAAAGTTTTCCTAGGTTGCCTATTCCCTTGGCCTTTAAAGATTCTCTCTTCTATTTCCCTGTGGGAGTTTTTCTGACTATATTATATCCTGTGTTTTCCTGTGTAAGCCCTAATCTTCTCCAGTAGTTAATAACTGCTCCAGGAAAGGGATTGTGTCTTAAGACTACTCTAGGGTCTAACATCTCCCTTTCTATTAAACCATTTTAAGATAGAAAGAACGGGGTCCATAATGGACAAAACAGTAAGACCCAGTGAGGAGAACTGTCTTAGAATCTCATGTCTGCCTGAGTCAGAGAACCTTGCCACTTCCCTCTGTGTCTCAAGATTTTGCATTTTTTTTTTTTAAGATTTATTTATTTTGTGCATACAGAACTGGGGTACAGGCTAGAGGCTCAGGGGCGGTGAGAGGCCTCACCAGAGACAGACTGGGGAACAGAACAGGCAGATCGAAGAAGTATACTGCTGAGGGGAGCAGCGGGCGCGTCAGGAGAGGTCTGCCACGCCATGTGGTCACCTCCGGAGCAGGCGGGAATCTAACTCATGCGGAAGTGGCTTTAGCTTCTCAGTGC
>NW_004567108.1:65136986-65143551 GCF_000260355.1 Condylura cristata | reverse complement strand
CACAGGGGTGATTTGGTGATGGGAAACCCGTGGGGATTACAATTGAGATGAAAAAAAAATGTGCAAAATGATGTAAAAATAAACTTAAAAAAAATGAGCTAAAGCCATTTTTTTCAGGTTCTCAAACTAATGTTAAACAAATGACTCCAAAGATTGGATTTGGAAACAGTATCTGCATTGCAGTCTCTCTCCCTATTATGATTACACAGAGGAGTAATTCAAAGAAGCAATATGCAATTGAATAAAAACAATAGAGTTCATATAATAAAAGTAGAAATTTCCTTAACAATAATCATGGGCAATCATGGAAAGTGATGATACAGCTGACAACTAGAGACAAAGACAGTATTTTCTTACTTGACTCCAGCCTTGTTTGTGTTTTGACTGGGATTAGTTGCTTCTTCTTTCCATTCCTCTGAATTTCTGGTTGAATAGAGCAGTCATTTGGCTTTCCTTTTTTCCTAGTAATTAAATACACGCAACCTGGAAGATACAATCTGAATTCTTTTCTGCCCTCTTTCTACTAGGACAAACTTTCTCCTTCTTATTCTTCTTTCACTAAATCAAGAAGAGGCTACTTTCATGAGAAATTGCTTTTGGAATAATGAACTGAGTTCCCAATTATTAATTTAAAATAGTTTAACAGTAGAGGCTGCATTATACTTTATCTCTGGAAATGTATTAACTATCTTTGGAACCCTAAAATTTACAGAATCTGATTTGTTAGGGAGAATCTTTTCCTACTATTGTTTATCAAAATCTGTTCTAATAAACTATCTTCTGTTACTGAGTCCAAATGCTCTTTCTACTAAGAAGATCTCCTTGGCCCCAGTGTCATTGTGAAGCCCAGACTTACAGACATTTTCTGATCTCAGTTGTGTTTACATTGTTGGCCCTTACTCGTGGTGACATTTTTTCTTTTCAAAGTGACAGAGTCACTGAATGGGTTTTCCATTATCTTAGTAGGAGTTCTTTATGACTGGGATCTCTTTGGATTTTCCATCGTTTAAGGGTAGGATAAAAATAAAGTATGAAGCTTTCACATGATTCTGAAACCTAAAAGCTGTACTTCCTCCTAGGAGGGCTAGAGGGTGATTGTACAGCTTCAACATTAATCAGTAGGAGTCTTAATGATTAGTCTCAATTCCAAACCTGTTGTTAACCTGGTAGTACACTTCTTGTTGGCATATGTCTTTGGTTACACCAAAATATTGTAAGAAAGATTAAATTAACCCCTCCCTTTGATTAAGTGGATTGTTGAAGGCTTCAGGACATGTAATTAACTTAAGTTGTTTACTTGGGTGAAAACAAGTTACCTATGTAACTTGGATAAAACAAAAAAGAGGATATAAGAGTTTCTTCAGTTTACTTGTTAAAGATTTTTAGTTTGAACGTCCATGTGATGTCATCTTTTGAGTTTGGGGTCCTTGGGTTCACTCTGGGAAAGGTTTCGCCAGAGCTCCCCTTTTGGTGGCAGACGGTAAGATTCTTCATGAGACAGAGACTCAGTTACCTTTAAATAGGAAGTTTATTAGAAAGAGACAGGAGAGGGGAAGACACTTGGATAGGTGCAAGTGGACAGGAAGAGCTACTCCAAAAGGCACGGGTTTGCAGGGAAAGAGACTTAAATGTTTGCAGGCAGTCTTAGGAAGAGGCCTCCCCTGAGGGAGGTCAGTACAGAGAAGTCACGGCAGGTACAAGTCACAGGTAGGCTGCTGCCCTGCAGAGGGAGAGTAGGTGGAAAGAAGTACCTGCATAGGCACAGGGGGGCAGTGGAGCAGCTGCCCCAGCTGGTGGAGAAATTGTCCAGATATAGACAGCTTCTCTTTGGTAGGGGCTCACTCCCTGTGAGCCTAGGTTTCGTTGACTTTGAATAGAATTTGAGAGGATGGAGATTCCCTAGTGAGCTTCATCTTCATATCCATGTCCTTGTCTTCACCTAGGCGCAGGCATCTGGCTTTGGTGCCCTGATTTTATGGTTGTGTCAACTGCAGCATTTCCCTCTTTTACTCATGCCTTTGTGTGACTCCATCTTGTGATGCCTCCCTTGCATTCCTCCCACCATACATGGACAAAAAGTATATTTATGTACTTTCCAGAAGCAATGACTGTCCAGATTGCTTTAATCTAAAAAACAGTTATAGTTATATTTAGACTCACATTAATTAATCAGGACTAATTTTTATATGCTTGTATTTCTATTTGAACAGCAATAGAAGAATTCAGGTTTTTATCTGACAAATTTATTTTCACAGTGGATCTAGATGTCATATTTGGGGAGTGTTATAAGGATAAATAGACATAGTTGGCTGGGTAGTAGAAACTTGAAACATTGCATTCCTAATTATTTTAGAAAGTATATATTAACTACGAGCTTTTAAGTGTATAACTCAGTAAGCTTTCTTAGTGAAATCACTTCTCCAGTGGGAGAGTGGCATGAATTTTTACTAATTTTCTTTCTCTCCTTTTGACATTTCATTTTCCAGACTACACAAATACTTAGTTATGAGAGATACTGCTAGAAACCAAGTATATTTAGAAATATTATTTGATCCAGTCATCTAAATTTGGTTATTTGGGTTGCTCCTATAGCTTACCAAATGTAAATTGTGCTGCAACAAATATAAGAGAGCAGGTGTCTTTTTGAACTAATATTTTTGTGTCTTTTGGGTAGATTTCTAAGAGTAAAATTGCTGAATCATATGGTAGCTCCATTTTTAGGAGTCTATGGAACCTCCACACACCTTTCCATAGTGGTTAGAGTAGTTTACATTCCCACCAGCAGTGTAGGAGAGTTCCTTTTTCTCCACATCCTCATCAACATTTGTTGTTGTTAGTTTTTCAATATGTGCCATTCTCATTAGTGTACTCATTAGGGTTTTTATTTGCATTTCCCTAATTACAAGTGATGCTGAACATATTTTCATATGCCTGTTGGCCATTTTCATTTCTTCTTTGAAAAAGTGCCCTTGCAGCTCTCAAGAAGATGTGCTATATTTACATGATGGAATATTACACAACAATCAAAAGGGATAGACTGATGCCCTTCGCAGCAACATGGTTGGAGCTGGGAGGGCTTATGCTCAGTGAAATCAGCTAAGAAAAAAAAAAAGAGTATCAAATGTTCTCATTTTCAGGAGGACTATAGAGAAAACAAGGAATCAGGGGAAAAAGTAACTGTAGTAGAGTAAAAATCAAAATCATCTGGCAACTATAGATAAGAGACATTCTGGAGAGAAAGGGAGGAGAAGAATCAGTGGGAAGAGCACAAAGGACTATGGTGGTAGTGTATGGGTGAATTGATGGTGGGAATTTCACAGGAGAATCAAACATTGTACAAAAGTGATGTAATGAATTTATTTAAATTTTTAATGTAAAAAGTGAAATATTATTTCAGACTCTCCCTATTTTAAAACCTGATACATCCAACGTTTCATAATTTGTGTCAGTTTAAAATGCAGTGTAGACAGTAGGCCTCTTCTTCTCCAGTTCCAGAAATTATATCAAGTCTAATGTGGTTTACAGTATTTCCTCCATTTACTCAAATTAGAAGACCAAGATACATAGTTTGGTTCTATAGGCTTTAGTATGTAAATCTACATGTAGATTTCTTAAGTGTGAGTGGATATGTGTGTGTGTGTGTGTGTGTATGGGTATATATATTTAAATCATGAGATGGTGTGCTCTTAAAAGTATATCAGTAATAAGGCCAACAATTATATTCACATCACATATACTGTTTGGAGGTGATATGGATATGTTCCCATTTGGAAATGTATTTACTAGATAAGTCATATCTTTCAGGATCAGTTATTTAGATTTAGATGATTTCACTATCTCCATGTAAACTATGCAAAAAAAATATATATTGTTGTTCTGTTTACTTTGCCTAAATTGTAGAATCAGATCTTGTTATCTGCCTACTATTGTTGGGTATTTAAGTGATCCAATCCATTAATACCTTGCATAGAATTCAAACCTAGGTCAAGGTGGGTATTGGATAAGTGGGAAAAGTTGAGGAAAACTTACAGAGAGTAAAGAGAAAAGATAGGGCAATGCGGGGTATGCTTCTGGTTGTATTATGGGGCAGATGGAGGTTGGCCTTGAGAACAGCTGGAACCCCAGGTCCTGAGAGCCCTGCAAAAGACTTGAGTATCAAGGGAATTGGCAGCTTTGTTAGAGTTAAAGGATGCAGTGATAGTTTGTAAACTCTTCAGACATGTCAGTGAGATTACACGTTCCTGGTCATGTTCTGTCCTGTTCACCCCTTTCTTGATATGAATGCCTGTAAATTACTTCAGTCAGATTGCCCTGGTACACAAGATTTCTCCTAGTTTCCTATTGTCATGAGAAGCAGCAACTGCCTAAGAATCGCTAACTATATATAGAAAATTTATATTCTTGAGGGTTTTTAAAATATATTCTTAATAACCAATTTATTAATTCTATCTCTTTTCATAATAGATTCATTTTTAATTACCTGAATATGACCTAATTTTTTAGTCAGTTTTGTCCTTTTTTTTTTGGCTTAAAATTCTGTCTAGGTAGGATCTGTCAACTTCTATATTGGCTGCCCCTCCTAGAGTGGTGTTATTTGGAAGTTTGGGAACTGTACCAGTAACATAGTTATTGATGATTGGAATTAAGTGTTGAATAAACCAGAGGGATGCCTGTAACATACCATGAAAGGCTATTCCCCAAAATTCAGTCTTTCAGCCTGTTTTCTGATCCAGAGCAACTCAAATGTGTCCTGGAAGAATTTGTCACAACCTTACTGATACCTGGAATATTGTATTCCAGGTGTGGATTCAGATGTGTCATGCATACTGGCCTACTGGCAGTGGGGGACTATGCTAGTACCAATAAGAACCCATGGAATGTAGAAAAAAATATTGTGGTTAAGAGAAGGAGAGCTTTTGTTTTTATGCTCAATTGTTTGGTTCGTTCTGCCTTTTCTGTTGTGATAATCCCTAATGGTACTCTTAATTGTACATTCCTAAAGAATATGGAATTGGACACTCTATAGAAATAGGGTGACTAGTAAAAAAGGTGGACTTTGGAATCATTTCACAATCTCAGTATGAACTCTTTTCTTAGATTTTTCAGAGAAAATCCCATTAATGTCTTACTTTGCTTGCATCTGCCTTGCTTCTGACATTTGAAAGAACAAAACTTCACAGAAAAGGACTCAATTGAGTTCCATGTTTCAGAATGCATGTTTAATATCAGTATCTTTTCCCCTTTAATCCAAGCCTCTCTTGCATTCCACATAGTACCTGATATCTGTAATCTTCATATCTTACATTGTCAAGGTGAAAGACATTCATCCTCAGTCTTGAAAGGTTAAGCTGGGACTTGGGTTCCATCTCCAAATAAATTTATAGTATCCCAATTTCCAGTATCATGTCTCTCTCCTATCTTCCACAGTACTCAAGGTCTCCAAACTGATTTCCTCGGGGGTTTGTGGGACAAATATGTATTGATATCCCTTGAAGGTCCTTTAGGCTGTAGCAGAGTTCATGTTAGCTCAGACATCATTCTGTCTGCTTTATCTTCCCCCCAGATTTTAAAAACCTCCTCTGCTGTCTCCTTTCTTGTTTTCTTTCTCTTGTTTATTTCTTTAATGTGTCAATCTTTGGCAGTCATTTTCATAGCTTTGGAAGGGAAATGTGAATAGTGTAAGGTCAGCCTGCTACACTGCTACTGGTTGACTAATCAATCATATTTTCATGCTCAAAAGAAACAACTGGAAGTTGAGTTTGCACATAGCTGCATCAATATGTCATATACATGCTCTATTGCTATGAAATTAAAATACTTCTATAGCTCTGGATTGGTGAACATGTGGAGATTTGGGGGGAGAATAGCATATCTGGAAAGGGTGTGAAAAATCCCTTCCTTATATCTTTTCATTTAGCTATTCCTGAGTTATACCATTTGTAATAAATCAGCAATCTAGTAGGTTTAAAATATTTTAACAAAAACAAAGATTTTTAGTTGATTTTTAACTGGCCTGATGATATTCAGTTTCTGAAACAACCAATTTATAGGAAAATCACAGACCATGGCACTTTTGTCTGGAGGATGTGCATCCTCAAAGAGCAATATGAAGCCAGAACAAGGATCTGTGCGTATATAACTGTGATGTTCCAAGTTGACTTTGTCTCCCTAAAATCCTCTTTTGTGAATAATATTTCTAAAGTGCCTTGAGGGAAAATACTGTGTTAATTCTTAGCTCAGAGCAGAAAGCTGGAGGGAGGACAGCAACCAATGTACCTCCCCCCGAAGGTCTTTAAACTGGACCAGGACAATCTCCGGCCCACAAGACCAAAACTCCCTGTGAATTGCCTGTTCTGTCAAGGGGAGCAGGGATCCTCTGGTGCTCAGCTCTGCTTCTGAGGCTTTGGTTCCTGGAACTCAAATTCCAGTTTACTATAATGCAAATGCCCATCTGCTCCTTCACAGATGCTGGTGTGTTAATTTTGTGAATAAAATTATCCAGCATGCTCTCTGAAAATTCTATTACAGTTAGCATTAGGCATTCTGAGGAAGAAAAAAGTGATAT
>NW_004567108.1:65127570-65136886 GCF_000260355.1 Condylura cristata | reverse complement strand
TAATTTTGTGAATAAAATTATCCAGCATGCTCTCTGAAAATTCTATTACAGTTAGCATTAGGCATTCTGAGGAAGAAAAAAGTGATATCCAAGCTATCTCCATTGAATCTATCCTTACTGTACATAGTCCTGATATCAGTCTATAAGGGGCACTGAACCACCAAGGCCATTGCCCAGTAGATTACTGGGTACTGTCTGAGTTTTTTTTACTTGCTCACACAATTGCAGGACCTCTGGGGTTCAGGGAACAACAACAATGGGACTTAGTTAACAAACAAGGGAAGACAAAAAGTCACTAAGGGCATGAAGTGTCCTTTATCACGCCTGAATCCATGTCCTCTGTTTTGAAATCCTAAGTGAAAGGCATCTAAGATGCATCTCCCCACCACTGAAGATGTAGATTTTGCTCTAGATCCTATCCAGAACAAAAGGCCACACTCCCAAGATGGCAGTTTTCTGCCACTAGAACTCCTGGAGCATGTGGTAGCCAGACCATAGGCCAGGATCCAACCCACAAAGACAGCAGAAGACAAAACAGGAGATGCTCACCGGAGCTGCCAAGATTTGTCAGCACAACACAGTATGCTGCTGCCACCCCACACTGGGTGGGTTCACCGTTGGTTCAGCTTGAATGAGAACCTTGGAGCTCTTGGCATCATCCACAGGTTTTCTAATAGTGAGGAGGGGAAATGAACAAGTAGAGAGACAGCAACTTGGACCCCCTTTAGAATCTCTATATGCATTTCCACTGGGCTTTCTCTAGAATTCTCTCAGTCTCCTACTCTCACAGTTGTCTCTCATCCTCTCATTGCTGTTTTCAACCACAACCTTCCACTGCAGCCTTCCTTTCAGTTTCTGAGTGATGTCCTATAGGTTTAATCTCTGGCTAAGGTGAACCTACATATGCACACCCACACCATGCTCCAGGTGTCCGCCATCAGGCTTGTGTGCTCCATGCCCATATTCCCAAGCACCTCCTACATTCAAGGTTGCAGGTGATAGCCATGGAGGCCAGCAGCATATAAGCCTGACCTTTTCACTTACCCTACAAATAGATAGTTGACATTGGAAACAACAGCTATTAACAGCTAAACAACCTGACAGACATCCCATAGACATAGCCCAAAGAGATGCCTTGCACTGGGTTTTCACTTTCCTTTCCAGGCTATAACAGAAACAAACCTGGGAAGAGTTTCAGTCACTTGGCTACCTCTAAAGCCTCTGAACTTGACTTCTCCGAGGTTTGATTGGCTCCTGGAAGTCGTTCACTTCTTTCAGAGGCCCTCAACAGCCTTTCTAGAAGATCAGCATGGTTGGGCCAGAAATGGCCAACCCCAGGAGTTGCTGAAATCCTGAATGCTGAATCCAAGGGACCATTTCTGCAGTCCCTAATATTTCTTATCAGAGCGTCCACCCTCCACCAATACTTTGTTCGTATTTTGCCTGGGTTGTTGATCCTCACCAGTACCCCTTCCTGCCCCAGGTCAAAGGTGAAGTTCTGGGGCAGCCACCTGGGGCAGGCACATGGGCCTCAGCTGGGGCTTGTGGCCTGGTTCTAATTTTGGAGTATAATAGCCTTAGGCTTCAACCCATGGTTACAGTCCCAATGATCTATTAAACAAGTCAAATTACAGAAGGAGTTAAAAGTAGCCAACCTGTATAAATTAGAAACTGGAAGTCATGGACTGTGATATACTAATGTTTTGTTGAGTTGAAAATCTGGACTTATTTACTCTTATTGCCTTGTAAATGGATTACATAATTATTATAGGCAGGTCAGCTCAATATGGTTAAATTTCAATGCTTATTTTGGTTGAAAGTTTAGAAATCTATTTCAAATTAGTTTAACAGCAAAAATTATCTCATTGACTGGATTAAAAATATGTGGTACATGTATACAATGGAGTATTACTGAGCAACCAAAAAAAAAAAGAAACACATGTCTTTTGCAGCAAGTTGGATGGAGCTGGAAAAGATCATGCTTAATGAGATAAGCCAGAAAAAAAAGAAAAATACCGATGGTTTCACTCCTGCTATGGCAGGAGTATAATGGACCAGGCGAGAAAATAATAAGAATAATGAACAGCCATATACCAGAGACATTTTGTGGGGGTGGAGTGGGGAGTGGGATCAAATGGGGGGAGAGGGGGACAAGGAAGTGCACAGGACTATGGTGATGGCACATGGGTGACTCAGTGATGGGAAACCCATGGGGATTACAATTGAAATGAAAAAAATATATACAAAATGATGTAAAAATAAACTATTATAATAAAAAAAATTATCTCATAAAACTTCTGAGTCCAGAAGTAACTTTACCCATGGCTAAACCTTTAGGCCTGGGTAGAATATTCAGGTTCTGCTCTTCCCCCATCTATTAATTGTGCTGTGAATATTGATTTCAGGAAAGACTCATTTTGATTAGGTCCAGCCTCAGGTTAGTGACTGTGCTGGAGGTATTACAACTGTCCTTCTGGAGCTTGTGGTAGCTCTTCTGCAGCCATAAGGAAAGAAAGGGAGCTTTTCCCAAAAGGAATAGTAGGGTGGTGACAGCTTCCTATTTGTTTCTCACATGGAGAACACATGGGGGTCACCTGTGAAGACTTAATTTGCAGAATAGGAAACCAGAAAGGAATCAGGATTTGGGCTTTTTAAAATAGACAGAAAAGAGCTATTATAATATACAAATGATATAAAGAGCAATCAGATGAGATTTGTGTCTGATGCTGCACCTGGTATGTGAATTGCAATGCATTCATCCAACTGAGAAGTAGATCAGGTCCTAATTAGAAAATGAAAGAACCTGGCACACGACCAAGGAACCTGTCTTCTGGAGTGTTTGTATTTCACCCAAAAAGGAGTTGGTACTTGACTGTAGGAAATCTGGATAGTGCATGTGATAAAAATTAGAGTGTATATGGCCCTCCCTCGTGGCGCAGCGGGTTAAAGCACAGCACTAAGAAGCTAAAACCACTTCTGCAAGTGTTCGATACCCACCTGCCCCAGAGGTGATCCACATGGCACAGCAGCCCTTCCTGTCCCGCCTGCTGCTCCCCTCAGCAGTGTACTTTGTAGATCTACCTGTTCTGATGCCCTCTCTGGTGAATCCTCTCACCACCCCTGCACCTCTGGCCTATACCCCAGTTCTGTATGCATAAATACATAAATCCTTAAAAAAAAAAAAAAGAAAAAATTAGAGTGTATAGGCCCTCCCTGGTTAACTCACAGCACTAAGCTTAAGCCAGTTCAGCATGAGTTTGATTCCCACCCAACCCTGAGGTGATCCACTTGGTGCTGTAGACCTCTTCTGACCCGCCCGCTGCCCCCCTCAGCAGTGTTCATCAGTCGGCCTGTTCTGCTCCCCACTGTCTCTGGTGAATCCTCTCACCACCCCTGCACCTCTGGCCTGTACTGCAGTTCTGTAATGCACAAATAAATAATCCTTTAAAAAATTAGTGGGCCCTCCCTGGTGGTGCAGCGGGGTAAGGCACAGCACTAAGAAGCTAAAGGCACTTCCACATGAGTTCGATCCCCTCTCCTGACGCCCCCGCTGCTCCCCTCAGCAGTGTACTTTGTAGATCTGCCTGTTCTGCTTCCCACTCTGTCTCTGGTGAATCCTATCACCCTCCACATCTCCGGCCTGTACCCCAGTTCTGTATGAATAAATAAATAAATCTTTAAAAAAAATTAGAGTGTATATATCATGGCGACTTACAATAAACATTCCATATTTATTTTTATTTATATAAACTTTCCACTAAAGTACCTGCCACAAATGGCCCCACTTTGATATGACAGATGGCAAGTTCTCATCCCAATCTTGACTTTTTACAAGTGAGGTTCTTTCTAGTTGTGGCCTAGGCCACATTTTGCTTCTAGCAATCATGTTCCCAGGAGTCCACATTATACTGATCAGATTAAGAGGAGAAAAAAAATGAAAGAGATTAAGAATCACTGCCTGGTGAGAGGCCTCCCTGAAGAAATTGAAACTCCTTTTCTGGGATTCCAAGCCGCCATTACACTATTTCTGAAAGAGACCCACAGTGTGATGAAATGTCCAATGACAGATTTATTCTTGGGACTGTCCCAGTTGAAATATGGCACATGTGTTTATAAAGAGAGCTTGTTATCCATATGGTAGCAAACAAGTAAGACTGGTGTTTCTTTTCAGACTAATGGTACCCAAACTTCTGTTTTTTAAAAAAAGAACTTTGAACACTTAGTTTGTTTATATGTGTGTGTGTGTGTGTGTGTAAAATACTTTCCCATTTTATTACTATTATGTACCCTATTGAGGGACACAGTGAAAAATAGGCAGGTGAATATCCATTCCCAAATCTAATGAATTACATCATCTTTGAGACTTTGGTTTAAACTACATGGATTAAATAGATTTTGCAAAAGACACTGGAAATGTACCCAACACCCTTATGTACTGTTTCTGTGGAGAATGTGTTTTAAGTTCTATACATTCATTTTACCAAAATTGAGACTATTTGTTATAAATTTGAGAGCCTGAGTCTTTTCCTGGCTCTGAAGCAAACCATGGTGAGAATAAAATGTTTCTCACCATGGAGAATGTGTTTTAAGTTCTACACATTCATTTTATCAAAATTGAGACTATTACTTTGTTATAAATTTGAGATCCTGGGTCTTTTCCTGGCTCTGAGGCAAACCATGGTGAAAATAAAATGTAATCTCACCACACCCTTTTAGGGTATAAAGTGAACACTGACTAATACCCTGAGTTCCTGATATGTTGATAGTTTTTTTCAAATTTCCTGGCTTTTTGCTAATAATTTACCTCTTAGTATGTAGAGCCTTTGTTAATTAAAACAGAATGTAAAGCTGGGAGAAATCTGCAAGCAAACTTTGATTTAGCTTAAACTACTGGGTTGTTTAACAGCTGTAGTGAACAATTTTTAAGAGAGAATAAAATAAAATATAGGATTTGGTTTCTCATGTGTTCCCATGTTAACTACTAGAAAGAAAATAGAGAAAAAAGACTAAAGTCTACAAAATACTAACATTGTGACTTTATAGGTAACATTATTTTAATTGTGTTGTTTATGTTGAGGTTAACAGCATTATTGTAATTGTGTTGTTTGTGTTGAGGTTTAAAATACTGTATATGATTTGAGAATAAAGGTTCCCATCTCTTCAGATATATATTGCAACACCATGCCCACCACCAAAACACCCATAATTTCCCATCATTGTCCATCATACCTGCTTCCCTCCCTCATGTTCTCCCTCTAGTATCTTCAATTCCACAGTCAGATTTCTAGGGTTTGTTTTGGTTTTGATTTTGTTTCTATTTTTAGTTTTCCTATATTCCACATGTTACAAGTAGGAAATCTCACAATGCTTGGTTCATGGATCCTCACCCATGCACTGAAGAACAAATGTATAGAAACCAAAACAGAGAAACAAGAGCACAGAAAAGAATGTACTGGTGAGGGACAAATGCAGGAGGTCAGTTTCGATGTCTGGTATTAAATTCATTTTCTCTTTACCTTCATTCCAATTTTATCAGATAGTACAGAAAAATGCACTTGTAATCTACACTAGTTATACTCCATTTGACCTATTAAAATATCAACTCATAGGGTAGAATAACCAAGCAGAATTTTAATTTTTAGTTTGTTGGAACTTTCCATAAGGGATCTTAGATAGTGCTCTTCTTCTGGAGAAAGGCAATGATCCAGAGAAGATTTCCTCTTCTCCAGGGTCCTACTTTTTCTCTCTGTGGTCTCCAACAAGCAAGCTCCCCACCTCCTTAGAGATCCCTGGAACATTACAAAGTAATAGACTCCTCTTCTCGGCTTTGTTCAATTCAAACTCACAAAAGGCATTCCTGTCAAATCTTTGCTAATGAAATATATTTCCAATATTCTAATTTATGTTGAAACAAATAAAATTCCCTACTGAAATTATCCAAATATAGACACATTGCTGTGAACAATAATTACCCACTTTTCCATATTATGATGTTATCAAAAAGAGTGAAATACATGATTTAACATTGCTGAAGATCATGGTCTACTGAAAGGAAAAGTTTTCCTTGAATCAAAATAAATCCAAAAGTATAATTTCAAGCAACACTTCTTAAAAATGTGTTCGTTTTCAAGAATTCATTCAGCCTTACTTAAAAAATTCTTACTGCCTAGTTTTGTGAGTCAGCATGGATCTTAAGATATTGTCAAATTCTTTTTCCTGAAAGAATTCTGCAAATATCAAAACTTAAATAACCAAAATTTAAAATCTGTTAATAACATAATTGGCAACAAAAGTTGCTCAACATTGTAACTTATAACATTGAGGAGCAACAACCAAAACTGACAATATTATGAAAACATAGCAGGGCCCTCCCTGGTGGCACAATGGGCTAAAGTAGAGCATTATGAAGCTATCCATAGCCACTGCAGCACAAGTTCAATCCCCGGCCAGGGAGCTGACCACATGGCGTGGCAGACCTCTCCTGACTCACCTGCTTCTCCCCTCATAAGTGTATTAGAGTAGATCTGTCTCTTCTGCTCCCTACTCTTTCTGGTGAATCCTGACACCAGCCCCCCACTACCCATTGCCACCACCACATCTTTGGCCTGTACCCCGGTTCTGTATGTATAAATAAATAATTCTTCAAAAAAAATTAACGTAGCAGACACTTGAAAGATTTCATATGAATCTGAGTACCCCAATACTAATACCCATATGAATGCCAAGATTAAATATTAATCTCAATAACTATGCTTCACATTAATTTTTAGTATACCAGACAAATATATAGTAATTTGAATTTATCTCTTGTCTTTCCTATAAGAAAGGGGAGAAATTGTATGGAATATTTCAGGAGCTCTACTGAGGTTCCATAAAATTCCCTCTGATAAATCAAGCAAAAGACGATCAAATTTCCCTAATTTATATTTCTGGGAAATTTAATCATAAGTATTAAGAAGAAACATGTAATTACCCAATAGTGACAATCAGACCTATTAAACATGCACAATTAACCTATCATTTTCACTCATAATTGGAATTAGTTAAGTTTCAAAACCCTTTAACTTTCCAGCTCCCGTATTACCTAGTATTTAAAGACTGAATCAGTTTACCTCAGGCTGCTGCCTTTATATACCATGTACTGAACCCAAATGAACCAGGTAGAAGAAGAAAACAAAAGAAAATAATTTCAGTTTAGTACCACAATTTATGGGCATGTGTGTTTCAAATCAACTCATTAAAGCTCAAGTTAGTTCTCATTGATCAAAAATTAATCTATACTTCCGGGAAGCACTTGCATCAGTCCCCATTATATTTCTGAGCTCAAGATTTCTATAGGCACCTCCTATACCAATTTTTATCTTCTAGAGGCCAGAAAAATCAGGTACAGAGAAGATGTACAGCTATGCGATGTATACACATAGAAAGTTCCCTTAGTTTTGTTTTTTTTAACCCATATGGAATATATTATGTAACTGCAATTTACACTGAAGTAGCTAGACTGTTTATTCACTTGAGCCACACATATACCTACAAAATAAAATCTGCAAAGAGAAAAATCAACCATGGGCCCATTTAAAAAAAAAAAACTCTCAAAAATAGAAATTATGAAAATCATAAGTTAAAAAAACAAAATCAAAACTAAGTTCTTTCCATGTAGTCAAAGTTAAATTCCTAAAGCTGGAGAGTGATGACAGCAGAGATCACATGGCTTCAGATTTCATCCTACATAATTTAGACTTTAAAAGGAAATAAAGTTTAGTTAGAGAATTAATCCAAGGAAGACTCGTAGCCTTATTTATCATCTCAGGGTTTCCAGTATTTAAGAGTTATTTCTGGGGTAGCCTGCAACAGAAACCAAAAGAGAAAAAAATTACATTTTTGCCTTTTTCTTAAATATCTAAGGTCATCAGTAGGTTCACCATGGGTTTTAGTGTCTGGCTCATTGTTTCTGGGACTTTCTTCATTTATAGTGATGTACCCAAAATGCTATACCTGCAAGATTCAAAGAAGTGTGTATGATTAACAAAACTTCAAGGACCAGACCATTTCTCCAGAAGCTGGCTTGGGTACCTTCACATGAACAAGACCTGTTCACCATACCTGAAAGCATGGACTTTTTCATCTGGAGACAGAATTCCTGGCAAGAGCATAATTATAACTTAAAGCTACAATTTCCTGGATAAGTTTTATGAATTGATTGTACATTCTTCTGGTTAGTATTCAAAATTAAGAGTTGGAATTGTTTTTCAAAAGCAATTTCAAAGGATTTAAGTTTAAGCCACCTCTAGGAGCCACTGTTATCCAAAGGAGAAGGATATATAATACCTGATTCCACCAATGGCATAGTTACTAAGGTATTCTTTAGGGTGTGATTCATCTTCTCTATTTGTCCTGTAGAGTAGGTCTTCGGGAAGCACATAGCTTCTACAGACATTAGTTTCTGTGTGACTTCTGAAACAAATGCAGATCTCTTATCTTTCTACATAGAACCGGGAAATACAAAGCAAGGAATTATTTCCTAAAGCAATTGATTGGAAACTTTCAAAGATTTTCTAACCTGATAAGGAATGCTTCCATACATCCCCAAGAGGTATCCATAAAGACCAAAGAATACAGTGGTCCTAGGCATTTGGGTAAAATCTATTTGACAGTCTTCATAAGGGCACTTTGCCTCCAGCAGGTTTTGGGTGAGAATCAGTCTTGTGCTATTCTTGGTGATACAGGGCAGTATGAAGCACTAAAAATGACCAACGATTGTGCCCAAATGGTTTACGGACTACTGTCTGAATTCTTTAACCTTGCCCACAATTGTAAGTCTACTTAGGTTCAGAAACAATAATAATGAAATTTATTTAACAAATCAGGGAAAACAAAGAGTTACTGAGGCCATTTACCTCACCTAGAAGCAGAGTCCAGTGTTTTTGTCTTTATTTTTTTAAGATTTATTTATGTATGAATACAAGAACTAGAGTATAGGTCAGAGGTGCAGGGATGAAAGGATTCACTAGAAACAGAGTGAGGAGCTGAACAGGCAGAGCTACTTTTTTTTTTTAACTTTATAATAGTTTATTTTAACATATATTTGTGTATTTTTCCATCTCAGTTGCAATCCCCTTGGGCTTCCCATCACCAAATCACCCATGTGCCATCACCATAATCCAGTGCATTTCCCTCCCCCCATTGTTTTTGATCCCATTCACCACTTCAGCCCCACAAAATGTCTCTGGAATATAGCTGTTCATCATTATTATTTTCTCGTTTGTTGCGGTATATTCCTGCTATGAGAGAAACCATCCGGTATTTTTCCTTTTCT
>NW_004567108.1:65119306-65127470 GCF_000260355.1 Condylura cristata | reverse complement strand
TTTTTTTTTTTTTGGTTGCTTAGTAATATTCCATTGTGTATTTGTACCACATCTTTTTAATACAGTCATCCATTTTTGGGCATTTGTACTATTTCCATGTCTTTCCAATTGTGAATAAAGCAGCAGTAAACATGGGGGTGCAGGTATCTTTTTGAATCGGTGTTTTGTGTCTTTTGGGTAGATACCTAGGAGTGGGATTCCCGGGTCGTAGGGAAGCTCCATGTTTCGCAGTTTGAGGAACCTCCAAACAGTTTTCCATAGTGGTTGTATTAGTTTGCATTCCCACCAGCAGTGCAGGAGAGTTCCTTTTTCTCCACATCCTTGCCACCATTTGTTGTTGCTAGTTGTTTGAAGATGTGCCATTCTCATTGTGGTTTTAATTTGCATCTCCCTTATTACAAATGATGTTGAACATTTTTTCATATGCTTGTTGGCCATTTGCGTTTCTTCTTTGGAGAAGTGTCCTTTTAGCTCTTCTGCCCATTTTTTGATGGGGTTGTTTATATTTTGTTGAGTTTCATCAGTTCTCTGTATATTTTTGTGATTAATCCCTTATTGCTAATTTTGTGTGAGAAAATTTTTTCCCACTCAGTAGGATGTGTTTGTTTTTTGTAATGTCTGTTTTGCTGTACAGAAGCTCTTTAACTTGATGTAATCCCATCTATTTATCCTTGCCTACACTACCAATCAGTATGCCCACAGGGATTCCTGTAAGGATAAAATCAACTGCTTAATACAAAGACTTCATCAGGTAACCAAAACTTGAAGAAAAAGAGGAAGGAGAGTTACAAAAAATAAAATGTCACACAAAGATTGAACATGTGTTTAAATTAAAAAATCCACAGGCCCTCCCTGGTGGTGCAGCAGGTTAAAGCACAGTACTAAAAAGTTAAAGCCACTTCAGCATGCGTTCAATCCCCACCCCAGAGGTGACCCACATGGTGTGTCAGACCTCTCCTGATCCACCTCCACTACTCCCCTCAGCAGTGTACTTATTCAGTTGGCCTGTTCTGATCCCCACTCTGTCTCTGGTGAATCCTCTCACCGCCCCTGCACCTGTGGCCAATACCTCAGTTCTGTATGCATAAATAAATAAATCTTTAAAAAAAATCCACACAGATAACTACAAAACTAAGCTCCTCTGCATCAAATAGAAAGGCAAATTCCTGCTATGTTTCCAGCAATTACAACTTGCTTATGGTGGGCAACATAAGGAAGGGTTTCATGAATGTCCTCCATGGGTGTGATAGCCCCATTTTGGGTAACAAGCCACAAGCAAGCAAATCCACAATGATTGGTTGATGAATCCTCATCTGTGTACTCAAGAATGAAAGGATAGGATTCAAAAACAGATAAATAAAAAGTTTTTTATTCAGAGGAAATGAAAAAGGGTATTGGTGAGGAATGGATGCTGTGAAGGTCATCCTGGAGGTTGACTTGGAGACAAGGGCTGAGCCCAATTCTCACGCACTTATGCTCCTGATTCTATGGTTTCTATTCCAGTGTTCTCCCACTTTCAAGCTTCTAACCAAGAAGCCACCAGCCCATAGCTCAACATTATACTTAGGTTAGCATCAGTGGAGCAATGAATACACATTGAAGAAAATCAGAGGCTGTGTTCACCTATGCAGCCTCCTGTTTTCTTTCAGTTATACCTCAATGACTTCCTCATTCCTTCCTCTGTCCTAGAAGCCCCATTCTGTTCATGGCATGCTGGAAATTGTAGTCCATGACACCTGAAATATCAGTGGTATGGAAGTGGGGGCAGGGCAGATGGCATCTATTCCCATGGACACAGTGAGACTCCTATAATAATATGAGTGAAATAATCTGATATTTGTCTTTATTATTTTGTCTTATTTCAGTTAGCATAATCCTCCTAGTCTTATCCATGTTTTTGCAAATGACAAGACTTCATGATTTTTTATACTAGAGTAGTAATATATACTAGAGTAGTGTATATATAATAGAGTAGTGTGTGTGTGTATATATATATATATATATACACTATATCTTAATCCTTTCATCTGTCATAGGACACTTAGGTTATAAAATTCCTATCAGTACTTGAGTGGCACTTTCAAAGAAATAGAGGAAATATTACTGAAATTCATACGGAATCACATGATGTCAACTTTAAATATAATGGCCAAAATTGTTCTCATTGAGAAGTAGAAATAAAATGTTTACATTTCCCCTCAGTGATCTCAGTAGTACACATACATCAATTAAATATTTAACTTACATAAAACTTTATTCTTTGGCTACTACTGGTAATAAGAAAATAAATTACATATGATGAGATGTATTCCTTGAAGGCAAATACAATTCTGAATTTTCTCTAAAGAGGCAACTTAGGTTAATTAGCAGAGCATTAATAAATATCTTAAAAGCTTTCAACATGCAAAGCCCCTTCACAATTTTCCAAGTTTTAAAAAAACAGTCAGATGAGTACAACTTAATTTCAAGTTCTAATTTCTTTTTTCTTAATTGTATCCAACCGCTTGTGTTTTTTATACACAATTATAAATTCAGTTGAAGAGGACTTGTTTTTTATACACAATTATAAATTCAATTGAAGAGGAAGGAGAGAAGTCCCTTGGGCATTGGCTCCTCTGGACCCATTCTTGGTCCAGTCTCCCATTCTGGCACTTTCTTATGTCCACCTTAATACAGATGACATCAGCTGAAGGACAGACCTTGGTTCTCTGCTCTGAAAACTCTCTGGCTTTCCATCTATTCTGCCTTAAGTTTGATGGATTCCAAAACACCTCATGTGGAAATTCTAATGATTTTTTTTTTTTTGCTGGTTTCCAAAATGACTCATGTGGAAAGTTGGTGACACTAGTAATGGGCACAAACAGCATATATCACAGAGATATGTTCCTCAACTCTAATTCATTAAAGTTATGAATTCCTACATACCTTAATAATGCTACAAGAAATTTTCCCCATTTTTCAGAAGATGAAACAGAGATACAGAAAAATTATGTACTTGTCCAAGTCCCACACGATGATCAACAGGACTGTGACTGAGGCATGGGAATCTGGCACTCATACCTGTGCTGAACACCACACTGTTGTCCATGGGCCACGAGCCTGTCTGCCACTACTATTTACGGAGTTGTTGAAATCTGGAGTCCAGATTATTGGTGTCTTTGGTTTATGAGATATATGCAGCAAAGCCACTTCAAACCCGGATCAAGTTTACCTCACTTAAGAGGAAAAACAGCAAACCAGAGAGAGGGCTTAGAAAGTTTGGGTCTTTTTTCTTAAGGATCTATCACATAACCTCATCCAGAAGAGAAAGGATTATCACAGGGATGTCAGCAGTTGTGCAAAATGGCTAACATTTCACGCTCACCATCACCACTGTTGCGCAAGCACACCAAGCTAGGTAGGTTCGTTGTCAGTTCTGACCGGTGCTAAGAGAATTTGGAGCCTTTAGTGGATTTTGTAGGTTTTTATGCTGAGACAGGGGGCCCCATATTCACAGGCAGGCAGACAGAGCAAGAAAGTCCAACTCTGAGAGAGGCAAAATAGCATCTCCCCTACCTAGTCCTCTTTACACTGGTAAGTGTTGGTAGCCACACAACTGATACATGGTTACAATTTGAAGGTAAGCACTGTCTGTGTGCTGCAGTAGGTGAAAAATAGCTTGATTTTAACTTATTTTCCTTACAACATGTCTCCTTGTAATTTTGGGCTGAATTGCTTAGACTGAAGAGTTGGCCATTCCTCAAGGAACCTGTAGTTGCTTTTAGCAGCTTGTTTTATTTTTACTGTGCATATCCGGATCCATGAAGAATAGTATTATGTATCCGGCTGGGTGGGGTTTTGAGTTTCCTTGAGGAAATGGGCAGGAAGAAGAGTCCTATTTTAAGTCTGGTTGTTTTCTATATATAATATCTTTGCACAGATTATTGCTTTCTGTCTATATGTCTTTTTGAAGGAAAATTGAAAACTATGAATAGGGATAGAGACTTTTCTTTAGACAGTTTGGTTTTGTAAACAGTCCCTCCAGGGCACTACTCCAGCAAACTAAATCACTACTTAGTTCTGCAGTGTGTTTCTCCTTCCACCTGAGATGAAGTCTCTGCTTCCAATTCCATATCACATAGGAAGAAAGTGGTAAATTTAACCACATTTTATTATCAAAATGTTGTTTTTTGAGCCACTTCTTGACAAGATTGTAACTCTTCATTTTATTCAATACATATTTTTTGACATAGATTTCAGACTCCTCCATATAATGTGAGCCTGTATTAAGAATTCCTCTCATGTTTACTAAATGTAAAAAGTGACCTCAGAACAAAGAAACAGCTTTTGTTTAAAAATAAATTTTAATATAATATACTACATTGTATAAGGTTTCTTTATATATTCAAATGTCTTTATCATCAAGGTGATCATTAAATTCATTTTCATGAACTGTCACAATGTTCCCCAAAATAGATCAGTACCTATAAATTAAGTCAAGAAATATTGAGTTCCTGTTATTCTTTTAGTTGCTAGTCAGAGTGGATCCTTAAGTTTAAACTGTGTACATGACAAGTGGTTCAGAATTAATTCCCTCACACTTAATGGTAGGGAGTGGAAGGACTTGTTCTTTAGCACCTACACTTTAGTCCCTTTTTCTTAAGATTTTGTTCTCTTGTGAATTGGTTTCTACTCAGGAACAGGGAACATCAGATGAACAGAACTGGTCTGACATTCACTGTCCTCCAAGGTCATCTACTAGTTTGACAGATTTTATAATAGCTAGGATTGAATATCACTTGTCATCTAAGGATTTGGGTCAACCAATATTTTAAGTGACTTAATTTGAAAAGAAATGTTGATTCTCACTTATAGGAGGAATGTAGAGGAACCAAAAAAGGGATCAGGAAAAAAAGTAACTATAATAAAGAAAAAAGTCAAAATCAACAGGCAACTATAGATCAGAGACATTCTGTAGGGGAGGAGGAGGGAGAAGAAATCAGGACAGGAGTGGGAAGAACACAAGGGACTGTGGTGATGGTGCATGGGTGAATAGGTGGTGGGAATTTCATGGGGAAATCAACCATTGTACAAAAATGAAGGATACTGTAATAAATATCTTTTTAATTATAAAATTTAAAAGATAAATATTGAATTAATGATTAGTGTTTCAGCTTTACGCCCTCAAAGTATCAGACAAGATACTGGGGGTTAAAGACAGATGAGGAGAGAAAAGAGAATCACAGTTAGTATCCTTTCTAATCTGTAAATCACAGAGAAATAGAGGTTTTGTCCCTATTCTTGATCATTGGATTGTCTCTTAGAAGACTTAACACTGAGGATCCAGAGAATCTAGCTTTTACTGAAATTTCATTGCCTACATATTTCTGTTTGGAGTGATAGATGATTACTTTGGTCCCCTTTCTTAAATTCACACTGAGGTTCTTCATAGATTGGGCTGTGGAGAGGCATTTGGAGTCTAAGATATTTTTAGGAAAACATCAAAAACTTTTGGTATCCTCCACCCAATGGACAAGATTGTAACTCATGGTAATTTATTGTGTAGATAAATATTCCATAGATCCAAAACAATTTGTTTCAAATAATTCTGTTTTATGCCAATGATGTCATAAAATGGCGCACAGCATTCATTTGCTTTTTTTAGTATCATTTTGTTTCATTAATGTTAAAGAAGTCAAGCTTATTAAACACACACTGCACATGGATGCTTTTCTTGAGTGCTTTCGTGTAATATTTTATTTAATCTCTATAACTTTCTTTAAAAAAAAACTCCATTTAAAAAAAAAAGATTTATTTATTTATGCATACAGAACAAGCCAGAGGTGCAGGGGCGGTGAGAGGATTCACCAGAGACAGAGTGGGGAGCAGGACAGGCTGACTGATGAAGTACACTGCTGAGGGGAGCAGCGGGCGGGCCAGGAGAGGTCTGCCACACCATGTGGATCACCTCGGGGGCAGGCAGGGGTCAAACTCATGCGAAAGTGCTTTAGCTTCTTAGTGCTGTGCTTTAACCCACTGCACCACCTGGGAGGGCCCTAATCTCTATAACTTTCTTTGGCTGATACAGAGGCAGTGCTATTTGGGAGCTGTCCACTTGCACAGAAACTTCCAAAGTTCTGGAAGGCCCAAATGTGTGTTGACATAGTCATACTTTGCAAATGACTAACTACTCTATTATAAGTTTCAACTCCTCAAGATTTGGTTTTGCTTCTAGATAGATAATTTTAGATAGAACAGTTGGTGTTCTATAATAATCTACATTTTATAGTTGAGACTACAAACATTGAGAAACATGTTCCCAGTCACATCATGGTAGAGACAGGCCTGTCAACTCTTAAGCACTCAAAGCAGAGCACCATGGGTAAGAGCCCATTTTTTTCTGAAGATCTGTATGAAAGTTCTTCCTCATATAAATGTTATATTAATAATACTTAACTTGCAATTCCTTAAGTTTTCTTACCGTTCAAATAAGCCCACCCTTTAATCAATTTTCAAAGTGACTTGACTGGAATTAAAGGTTTTGTGAAGTGTTGCATAATAGAGGTTTTGTTCCTATTCTCTTAGAAGACTTATCACTGAGTGGTCCAGAAAGTCTAGCATTTAGCATTTTGTCTGTGTGTGTGTTTATAAAAATTATGCATCACACTGAATTTGAATCCTAGTGTGAGAAACCTACCACTTGAATTGACTAAATTCTCTAGTCTCAACTCTTTTCATGTACACATGTTTGCAATCACACACTTCTTTGTGTATGTGGATCCATAGTCGGGAGGTAACAGAAGCATTTGTGGTAACTTGGAAACCTGTAGACCCCTAGAGTGGCACTTCTCTATTCATACCACTTTCTGCTACTGTGCACTGATGTCTAAGGCATTGATACCTGGAAGATTGACTACAAAAGTCAGCTAACTAGACCCATCACTCATTCACTGGTGCCTAATATACCAGCACTGGGATGTGGAATATGATCATATTAAGTAGATTAAGCAGGAATTATTTTTTTTTAAATCTGAGAAAGTTCTTAGTGCATTGTTTCCCTGCTTCAGTGTGAGTGAATATAGTTTTCATGCTCGTTGGTTTTTTTTTTCCCCTGGAGTTTAGAAAATCTAATGTTAGCAGTGATAAACTTTATTTTTGCTTGGTTAGAGTTTTCCACTAAAGCGAATGCTAGATAAAAAATACAGTCTTATTGACTATAAATTAATACTTCAGCTGTAATAAATTAAATAATTGTATTTAATATTTTATGAATATACTTTACAATAAATGTAAACAAGAGGATTCAAAATTATATAGACCCTATAAAATTTAACTTAGTGTCACTTAATAAATTATTACACCCTAAACTCTATTATTTGGATAGAGTTGAAGTGTACTAGAATATGGTGTGAATGTTTATAAGGAACATTGACCCTTTGAAATAAAGATAACAGCTATGGGTATCAACAAAATCATGATATTCTTTATTGTATCAAATTTTAGTACTGTTTTCTATATTTCTCTTAAATATATTGCAAAATTGATAATCAAGATAATCTTAAAGACATTGCATGTAACTCTTATACCAGTCAAGAAAATTTATTAACATTTCCATTCTAGGAGAAACTTTCAATTTAGTGCTTCCCTGGTGGTGCAGGGGTTATCTCAGCACTATCAAGCTGTCAACAACCACTGTGACATGAGTTCTATTCCCAACTAGGATACTATACACATGGCACAGCAGACCTTTCCTGTCTCAGCTGATGCTCCCCTTAGTAGTGTATTTCAGTCAGTCTGCCTGTTGTGCTTCCCATTTTGTCTCTGGTGAATCTTCTCACCCCTCGCATCTCTGACCTATGCCCTAGTACTTGAATGTATAAATAAAAATACGTCTTCCAATTTAGAGGTAATATGTGGGGAAAGGGTTCATAAGAAAGCTCAATAGCATATTTGATGTAGGAACAAAGTTAAATTAAGAAACAGCCATGATTCTTGGGTGAAACAGGACCATATCCTGTGATCATATTTGTCTTCTGAATTGTGATCTGGCTAAATAATAGTTCCATCATTTTAAGTAAATGTGTTAAGAATATTTAAGATTTTTTTTTTAAAGATTTATTTATTTATTCATACAGAACTGGGGTACAGGCCAGAGGCTCAGGGGCGGTGAGAGGCTTCACCAGAG